>NC_063335.1:34549364-34585509 GCF_021869965.1 Rhincodon typus
CATTTCTGAAGAAGGGTCTAGGCCCGAAACATCAGCCTTCATGCTCCTCTGATGCTGCTTGGCCTGCTGTGTTCATCCAGCTCTATACCTTGTTATCTCAGATTCTCCAGCATCTGCAGTTCCTACTATCTCTCAAATCCTGTCATGACATCTATCACCTAATGAGGAGAGAGAAGCTGAGGGGACTGGAAAGGAATTCTAGAGTTTAGGGTCTAGGCAGCTGAAGGCATGAATGGAGGAATGATACTTAGATGATGCATAAGAGGCCAGACTGGAAGAGTGCCAACATCTTGGAGAGCTGTAGGACTGGAAGAGATTATAGAGAAGGGCCAAGGTCAGGGAGGGATTTGAAAACACGGAAATTTTAAAATTTCCTCCATGTGTGTGCTTGTTCAAAAGTAACGTTGCCAGGGTGGGATATAATGTAAGTAAATGAACACATAAGTGACCAGGACTTGGTGCTTGTTGTCTCATAATGAGCAGTTTGCCTGGTGAAACCTGATGAATTTTCAACTATTCCACTTTAGCATTCACAGAAAACCAGAAATCTGATGGCTACATAAAAGGGATCTTATTAAAATAGCTGGAACACATCCTGTTGTCTGTAATTGAGGCAGGTGATAACGAAATACTTGGTTTATGGCCTGTACATTTTCCACTGTATCAAACATGATGAAGTTGACAGAGTTTGCCTGAATTACTTGTAAAACTAGTGTTCACTATAGGTCCCTGTGTTCAGTTAGTTAAAACAACCTGGGAACCAAAGGCAAAGCTGACAGTGATTGATCACAGTGGGAGGCAGCTAGGGTTTGGATTGAACCTTGTTCCGTTTAATACATTGTGTCAGCTGCAACGTGACTCTTAGCACATTGCACATCAGCTGCCTATTCAGATGTTGTACCTTGACTACTAGAAGTATAGAATCTTTCATTGTGAATGAAAGCCCTTCACTCTGAATCACCGGCACAGTCACCAGTCAGCTGTGTTGCCTGAACAAAGATGAGAAATAGAGATGAAAACGAACAGAGACATCGTTTGCTGAGTGAGTGCTGCTCTGGCAGAAGTGCTGACTCTCAAGTGATATATTAAACCAAGATACTATTTATTACTCTGTAAAAGATGTAAAAGATCCCATATCTATGATTGTTCAGAACAGCAAAGGAAGTTTTTTCAGTGTCCTAGTCTATATTTACACTATAAGAAACTTCACTAAATAAAAACATTGTCTGGTTGTTAACCCATTGTTGTTTATAGGACCTTGCTGTGTGCAAACTCATGCTGAGTTTGCTGCATTACTGCAGTGACTGTATTACTGTTATGGGATATCCTGAGGTTGTGCTGAGAAATTCAATTCTTTCTTTTTGATTTAACCAGAGATTAAGAAGCAAGGAAAAGATGACCCACACGTACAGTGCATCAAGCTAGCTATGCTTTCATGTACTGGACTAAAGCTAATTCATAGCCATTATACTTATTGACCAGCGTATCATCCACATATGCAGTAGACACACTGTTCATTTGAAGTATATTCCACACTAGCCACTGATTATAACCAAGTGACACACTAGTGACAATAAAGAGAAAATGATTGCAGAATTTAAGAAAATTCAATATGAAAGTTTTGGTTTAAATCTTGGCAAAGGACAGGAATTCCAGGGAAGACAGCTTCCTACTGCTGAGGTAAGAACAGCACACAATATCACCAAACATTGAAGCATACAGAGAGGCCAGTTTCTTGGAAAAACAAAGAGTTGAAAGAGAGAACATTTACTCTCAAATGAAAGGCCTTTGGGGAGTAGAGTTTTTCAAACGGCTGCTTTTGAAGTAGGGAAGGGAGCAGCACCAATCATCATGCCAGAGATGAACCAGGACAAGGTTAAGGAGGAAGACGAGGGGGAGGATTGAGGAGATTGTGTGGTTTTAAGTATCAGTCTTTGGGCATGAATGGAATGAATGAGGGACTTTTCTAGAGAGCATGAACATTTTGCAACCACATTAAAAAATAAATCAAACATGTTTTCACAGGCTGTATAGGGCTTGTTCCACACACTAAACCAAAGTAGAGCCACTTAAAGTTCAGAAAACTGGCTGGAAATTATTACATGTAGTGGGGCACAAGGATAATCTCATGCCAGTTACACATATTAACTGAGCTAGTTAACTCAAAATTCCACAATAAAAATCAGTGTGATCTCTGCACCAATAAAACCTAGAGGAGAGATGTAACACAGAGCAGCACAGGATAAATTTCATTTCCTTAAACCAAGGGAAGAAAAGAACATACAAGAAACTTTAGTATAAGAGGTAATGATAATTAAAAACTGACAACCAACTTCTGTAATTAATCATTTAGTAAGACTGAAATAAGGAATGTATGTTTCTCCATAACCTTTTACAAACTTGGGACATCGCTACTTGTTTTTTCAGCTAATTAAATTTTTTTTTGTAGTCACTGTTGTACAGGAAACATGGCAACTTTTATAGTAAGATTCCAAAAACAGCAACAATATGCATTTATTTAGCACCTTTAAGATGATAAAACATTCCATTCTCAGGAGGGATTATAAAACAAAATTTGACACTACCACTAAAGGGTAGGTGATCAAAACTTAGTCAAAGATGTAGGTTTTAAGCAAAATCTTCAAGGAGGAAAAGGCAGGCAGAGGGATGGAAAGATTTAGAGACAAATGCTAGAGCTTTGAGTCCACCAGGAATGGTCACCAATGGTGGAGTGGTTAAAATTTGGGATGCTCAGAGTTGAGGAGTGCAGAGATCTTGGTGGCTTGTGGGGTCAGACAAGATCATGTGGAGGGGGAAAGTGCAAGACCATGAAGGTATTTGAAAATGAGGATGAAATTTGTGGTGACTGATGTAGATCAGTAATCACAGGGTGATAAATGAGCAGCGCTTGGTGCAAGTTTGGGCACAGGCAGTGAATTTGACTGGCCGGAGAGGGTAGAATGTGTGAAGCTGGCCTGCAGAGTGTTGGAATAGTCAAGGCCAGAGTTAGTAAAGGCAAGGATGTGGGTTTCAGCAGCAGGTGAGTTGAGGTAAATGCTGAGGGAGATGTTTTGGAGGTACGCTTGTCAAACCTCCCGAAAGGCTGGGAGATGAGTGGATTCATCCTCAAAATCATGGTGACACTTCACTGAAAGGTAATTGTACTTGAAGGCAGCATCCCTATGCAGCCACAGGACTGTGATATACAATGATCATGTTGTGAAGGTGCATGTATACTGCACTGCCTGGCATCATCCACTGGTGCTGAGCTTGGCACTGAGTGAACATAAAGTTTTTTTTAATTGATTCATGGGATGTGACCATCACTGGCTGGGCCAGCATTTATTGCCCATCCCTAATTGCCCAGAGTCAATCAAATTGCTGTGGGCCACATGTAGGCCAGACCAAGTAAGGATGGCAGTTTCTTTCCCTAAATAGCATTGGTGAACCAGATGACTTTTTCCGACAATCGACAATGGATTCATGATCATCATTCGCCGTTTAATTTCAGGTTTGTTATGAATTCAAATTCCACCATCTGCCATAGTAGGATTGGAATCCCGGTTCCCAGATATGAGCTGGATTTCTGGATTAATAGTCTAGTGATAATATCACTAAGCCATCACCTCTGCAGTCACAAGAGAAGGAGAAGTTAGAGAACTAGGAAGTTAGAAATCGAGAGGCCAAACCCTGATGTCAAAAGTGCTCTGTTACAACCCTGACCTTAGCTGTATACTGTAAAGATTGTGGTTAATTTGCAGAATAAATCATTTGAACGGAATGAAATCTGGTGTGTTATTTCCTTTTAGTGTATTTTTCATTATATTTCACATTATACACATTGGTGGAAGAGACACTATGGGCACTCCTTTCACCTGCAATAAAATAAAAACAAAGGTAGCTTTATTGCGCATAAATTTGGGAATATCAAGTTAAAAGTCAATTCATAACATTAGCATTTTCCGAGACAACAGTCTCATAGCAATAGCTGCACTCTGAGTTGGTAATCCTTAATGGAGGTGGAAAGAGGCATGCTTAGGGATGGCCCAACTGAGTGGTCCAGACTTCATCTTAAGAGTTTAATATGGCATCAAGGTTGCATATGGAGCTTTGCGGTAGGGCTGGGGGGTGTCAGTGACTAGGGAGTAGAGTTTGTGGTGACAGCTGAACACAACAGTTTCAGCTTTCCCAAAATCTAGTTGAGGGAAATGCAAAAATGTCCAACTCATCTGTTTCTAGTGATGTTAATTGAGCGATAAATATTGGCCAGGGACAACTTCTTCAAATAATGTCATGGGATCTTTAACAATTTACCTGAAAGGAAAACAACTTTTCTTCATTTAATATCTTTCCCAAAAGACGATGGAGCATCCTCCCAGGACAACATTGGGAGTGATAGCCCAGACTGTGTACTCAAGACTCTGAAATAGGACTTGGACCATCTGACTCCAAAAGCAAATGTTACCACTGAGCAAATAGTGAAAAACGGAGGGAGGAAGGTACCCTATTATTTAGTAAGGCCTTGTTTAAAAGCTGTGAAGACTGAGATTGTTCCAAAGTTGAATCATCAAAAAGTAAATATTGATGCTGTAAATTTCTAATGCCTCAGTAACACAAGGAAATAATCCAATAGTGGTAAGATGTTTCCCAGGACTGATGATTGCGGCATTTCCCTCCTTTGTGATACTGCAATCTAATGTTCAATATTGACTCTACGCTGTGTTTGTTGTATTTACTATAGTTGTAAATCACCCAGCTCTAAATAACAGACAGAATGTGGGAAAAACAAGAAAAGGATAGACTAGCCTAAAGTAATACTGTTGATATTAGTAAAAATGGTCTATGTCATTTCATAAATAATTAATCAATTGCTCATGTGATGATAAATCAGTTTGCGATTAGAAATAAACTAGCACTTTAATCCAAACAAATATTCGAAACCTATATGACCCTCGATGATCAGAAGGCACAGAGCCAGTCATTTATCAAGCTTTGAAATGTCAGCATTTCCCAGAATTAGCAGTTTCTCTCCTGGGTGAGGTCAGAGGCAGAGGAGTAATTCATTGCAAGGGTATTGCAGACAAATGGAAGCATTTGCTATTCTATTACATTTACCGAAGATTAATCCATAATCCACAGTTTTACAGTTCTACAATAGCATCTCTACATGAATTCAAATTCTGCCTCATCCAAGCCAGTTCCTTTTTGCTGTCCATTTTCCTCAGCACTCCTAAACTCCCTAAAAATGTTAACAGTTTACTGTGTATGACTTTACCTGCACTTTCCTGGAATTTAACTCAAGAGTCTGGTTATATTTGACTACACAGACATCTCAGCTCATCATAGTCAGTCCCCACTCTATACCGAAATGAACATCTGAGGAGGAGAAGATAGCTGAATAATGAATTGGATGATCAAGAATGCTGATTCATTTTCCTTGTTTTTTACACATGAACGCTGGGGAGACTGAGTAACTCCTTTCTTTAAGTTGATAGGCTCCTGACCTCTGGATGCTGGTTCCTGGGACCAGGATGTGAATTCAAGGCTCAGACCGATCAGTGATACAGAGCAATGGAGCGGAGGAACAGGAATTCAGTGTTAAACACGGATGGTGTCAGAAATTGGGGTCCTCTTTAAAATTGAATTATTTTGATATTTCATAGTTAGCATTCCCAGTGCATAGCATTAACTAGCCTTCTACAAATAGGGAAACAAAGGTAAAGGTATAAGAATCACTGAGGTCATATTGCTCTATTGAGTTGATGTCAAAGGTTTGTCAAGTGCCACACTGCCCTCAAATCAACCCAGTGCCCAGAGAATTAGGACTTGCAGATTTAGAAGGAAAGGCAACTACCTTCAAATGGAGACGAGGAAGGGGACAACAGCTGTCCTGACATCATGAGCAACTGCCCATGGTCATTGGTCGAACATGTCTGCATGGGTTTCTGCTGGGTGCTCCAGTTTCCTCCCACAGGCGAAAGACGTGCTAATTAGGTGGATTGGCCATGGGAAATTGCACAACAATGTTCAGGGATGTGCAGGCTAGTTGGATTAGCCAGGGGAAATGCAGGGTTACAGGGATAGGGTAGAGGGGTGGGTCTGGTTGTATGGATTTGATGGGCTGAATGGCCTGCTTCCACAATGCAGGGATTCCATTCTGTTTTATTCTATTCTATCCTATGAAAGGGTTCAGACAGGTGACATAGCATAGATTGCCAGTCCTCATTATGAGGTACATGAACATGACTTGGTGGATGGAGAGATAGATAGAGAGAGAGAGAAAGAGAGGGCTGGGAGTAGGGGATTCAGGTGGACAAACCATCACCTTCCTGGGGAGAAGACTGGGAGTTCAACGGAAGAGCACCAAGAACGCAAGGGCTGTGAAACATCAATGACGAATACCCCACCCCATCACTCCATTCTGTTGGGACGCACCACTTCTGCTTCTCCATTCTATAGAATGGCTTTGGGATCAGGAAAGTGTTCTCGGCGGTGACTGGCTGTATAGTTCTTTTCTTTGTCCAATTAAAACATGTATCATAGACCACTGCTTTGTGGAGCACCTACGCTCGGTTCATGACAAACGACAACACCTCCCAGTCGCGAACCATTTCAACTCCCCCTCCCAGTCCTTGGACGACATGTCCATCCTGGGCCTCCTCCAGTGCCACAACGATGCCACCCAAAGGCTGGAGGAACAGCATCTCATATTCCGCTTGGGAACCCTACAGCCCAATGGTCTCAATGTGGACTTTACAAGCTTCAAAATCTCCCCACCCCCGACCTCATCCCAAGACCAGCCCAACTCGTCCCTGCCTCCATGACCTGTCCGTCTTTTCTCCCACCTATCCGCTCCTCCCACCTCACTGACCAACCCCCACCCCCACTTCCTATCTACTAGCCCCATCCCCGCCTCCTTGACCTGTCTGTCTTCCCTCCCACCTACCCACCCCTCCCTCCTCACTGAACAACCCCCATCCCAACTCCCTACCTACACTCACTTTTACCAACTTCATCCCCGCCTCCTTGACCTGTCCGTCTTCTCTCCACCTATCTGCTCCTCTATCCACCTTCTATCATCGTCCCCCCCTCTCGCTATTTATTTCAGAACCCCCTTCCCCACCCATATTTCTGAAGACGGGTCTACACCCGAAACGTCAGCTTTCCTGCTCCTCTGATGCTGCCTGGCCTGCTGTGTTCATCCAGCTCTACACCTTGTTATTCTCAGACTCCAGCATCGGCAGTTCCTACTATCTCTGTGCCATACCTAAACTGCTGATTCTTAACAAACTTGATAAATTATCTGAAAATTGTTTAGAAGTGGTCAACTTCAAGAGGAAACCCAAGCAGGCAATGACCACAGGCATTTACTCATGACGTCAGGAGAGCTGTTGTCACTTTGCTTGCCTTCATTTGAAGGTAGTTATCCTTCCTTCTAATAAGTAAGAGTGGAGCAGCAAAGAAATCTTGCGAAGGGTGTGACAGAAGGTGAGGACTCAGTTATATATAGAGAGTAAACAGCAGGCAAACAACAGCCCAGTATTCCTAACTGGACCAGAATGGTGGATTAATGAGAGGCAAATGTGTCAAACTAGAAATATTACCACCTTGGAAATGAACAATCTGCTTTCAAGTGGATTGGTACTTTTAGACCTTCACCTTTTTTATTCCATTAACTTTCAGCTGCAGCTAAGTTATTTGAGAAGTAGTTTTCAATGAATGGCTGGTCTTCAATGATGGATGCTTGCGAGTCCTGAGTAAGTGTGGGATTTGCTGCACATTGTATTAGAGAGAGGGATATGACTGGATCCAGACAGGGAGCAAGGAGAGCATATGAGTGAAGATGAGAAGAGTAGAGCAGAGAAGAGAGGGAAGAGAAGAGAAGAAAAGAGAAGGGAAGAGAAGAGAAGAGAAGAGAAGAGAAGAGAAGAGAAGAAAGCAGAGAAGGGATGTGGAAAATAGGGGAGGAGAAGTGTGGACCGGATGAATTGTGGGGATGAAAGGAGGGGAGTGGAGCATTTTAATGCAGAGGAGGGGAGGGGGTGGGGTCTAGGTAGATGCTATCCTAACATGGATAGGAGTGTGAAAAAACTACTCTAAAATTAGAGAAGAAAGCTGCAGGCACAAGGTGCCACTTTCCTGCAATACCTTTGGTCAAGTGTCAAGTGTGGACTGGCTGATCTTCCTTTGGCAAGTGAATGGAAAAAGCCCCAAGAAGTTATTAATCTGAAGCTGCCCTCATGTGCCTCTCTGCTCCTTCAAATATGTACAATGCACGACACAAGGTATAAGATGAAAAGGAAGAGTGAGGAGGCAACTGCAAAATTAGATTTTTTTTTAAAAAATCTGATATAGCTTTTCTCACACCGTCTTTTACTGCCTCTACCATC
Source organism: Rhincodon typus (assembly GCF_021869965.1). Taxonomy (NCBI): domain Eukaryota; kingdom Metazoa; phylum Chordata; class Chondrichthyes; order Orectolobiformes; family Rhincodontidae; genus Rhincodon; species Rhincodon typus. The sequence continues at coordinate 34,557,755 of NC_063335.1, forward strand.
CCTGCAGGCAGTAAGTTCTATATTCCCACCACGGTCTGGGTGAACAAAAAATTCTCACGTCCCCTCTAAACCTCCTGTCCCTTACCTTAAATCTATATCTCCAGTCATTGATTCCCTCCACCAAGGGGAAATGGTTCTCCCTGCCTACCCTGTCTATACCTCTTAATTTTATACGTTTTATACATTTGTCTCCTCTACTTCCGTTAATAAAGGAAAATGTCCCATGTGACTTCTTAAACACTTTATCCACCTGTCCCACTACCTTAAGGGATCGGTGGATACACACACCACCTGCGGGCAACTGTCTGTGTGGAGTTTGCACTTCCTCCCTGTGTCTTTGTGGGTTTCCTCCCACAGTCCAAAGATGTGCAAGTGGATTAGCTATGCTAAAATGTCCCGTAGTGTCCAGGTCCAGGACATTGGGAGGCGATGGCCTAGTGGTACTATCACTGGACCATTAATCCAGAGATCCAGATAATGTTCTGGGGACCTGGGTTTGAATCCCACCATGGCAGATGGTGGAATTTGAATTCAATGAAGTATCTGGAATTAAGAATCTAATGATGACCTTGAATCCAATGTCAATTATCAGAAAAACCCATCTGGTTCACAAATGTCCTTTAGGGAAGGAAACTGCCATCCTTACCTGGTCTGGCCTACATGTGACTCCAGACCCACAGGAATGTGGTTGGCTCTTAACTGCCCTCTGGGGCAATTAGGGATGGACAATAAATGCTGCCTAGCCAGCAACACCCTCATCCTGTGAATGAATTAAAAAAAGCATCAGGTCCCTCTGATCCTTGGTGCTTCCCAACGTCCTACTGATCCCTATATATTCCTTTGTTTTGTTTGTCCTGTCCAAGTGAATCACCTCACACTTATCTGGACTGAATTCTATTTGACACTGATTTGACCCATCTGACCAGCCTGTCTACATCCTCCCATAATCTAAGGCTTGCCTCCTCACTATTTCCCACAACACTAATTTTTATATCATCTGTGAACTTACTGATCAACCCTTCTACAGTCAAATCTAAAACAGTTATACATGCCACAAACAGCAAGGGCCCTCAACAGTGACCCCTGCGGGGCCTCACTAGACACAGGCTTCCATTCCCAAGAACAACCTTCAACCATCACCCTCTGCTTCCTGCCACTCAGCCAATTCTGGTTCCAATTAGACAAATTTCCTTGGATCCCATGAGCTCTCAACTACAATATCAGTCTCCGATGCAGGACCTTATCAAAAGCTTTGCTGAAGTGAGAGTAGAGTATGTCAAATGCATTGTCCCCATCTACACACTTCTTCAAAAAATACAATCAAGTTGGTCAGAAATGACCTCCCCTTTACAAAACCATGCTGACTGTTCATGATTAATCCCTGCTTCTCCAAATGCAGATTAATTCTGTCCCTTAGAATTGCTTGCATCCAACAGTTTCCCCACCACTGAGTTTAGCCTGTAGTTTCCTAGTTTGTCCCTTGCTCTCTTCTTGAATAATGGCACAAAATACATTATTAGACGATCCAAACATATCTCAAATCTCTCAGTGCCAAATGTGTATGATAAAGAGTCATGGACAATCAATTGGTTCATTGAGGGTGATTGAAAATTACTACTACTGAGGACAATGTGGAACATGGTTGGTGTCATGCTGATGTGCCACATTACCTTTTATATGACTTTTCTGCATTTTTAAACAGTAATGGCCGTGAGGAGGAAAGGCTATTGGTCACTTTTATTTCTATTTTCCTGTGTTTTCTTTATGAGATACAAATAGAAGAGCTGTAGTGAGAACAAGCACACAAAACTAAACATGTTGCTTTCTATTGAAGAATTTGAGGCTTCTAAACATCTGGGTGATTGAGTCAGGCTGAAATCATTACCTTGTTTCCCCAGAACTTCTTGTCCATTTACTCCCTGCAAACAGTCTCTCGCCCTCAATCTTTTAAAAACTTATTGAGACATTAATTACAAAATAAACCCACCACAGAAAGTTAAAGCTCAAAATTTAACAATTTTATCAAGATGACAATTGTTAAGACAATGTCAACCCATGTGAACCAGAAAGGGAACTATTTGAATCGCGCAATCTCACTCCAACAGGTAGTGAATTCTTCTCGGTGATTTTAAATATCGCAAACTTTAAAATTTAAAATATTTTATTTCCTTTTCCTTTTTATTTTCTGCTGGCATTTGCATCTCAATTAAACCACAACTTACCACAATGAAATGGCCTGTCCCAAACAGATTCCCTTCCACAGAGAAATCCATGCCTTCAGAAACCCGGCTGTGTATCAGAGGTCGGCATCTGGTGACTGTGGCCTGTGCCCAGACCTTGCAGTAAGTGCTTGCTACTTTGTCCTTGAGAGCAATAGGACTTGGAGTCAATGTGAATGATTAGTTATGACGTATGTTCACCAAGCAGAGGGAAGACAGCACAAGGCAGCAGGCTGGCTGTCACCCTGATGCAGGCTGGAGCAATGACAGCACTCCAGAGGGAGGAGTGAGGAAAGGAGGATCATTGCCTGAGGAAGGGCAGGATACTGTCCATCCATTGCTTTTTATTTATTTATTCATGGGGTGAGAGCATCGCAAGGTAGGCCAGCATTTATTGCCCATCCCTAATTGTCAACCACATTGCTGTGGGTCTGCAGTCACACATAGGCCAGACCAGGTAAGGATGGCAGTTTGCTTCCTTAACGGACATTAGTGAACCCGATGGGTTTTGTTCTTGATAATCAACAATGAATTTGTGGACATCATTAGACTCTTAATTCCAGATTTGTACTGAATTCAAATTCCACCATTTGCTGTGGCGGGATGCAAATCTGGGTCCCCAGAAAATTACTTGGATCTCTGGATTAAAAGTCCAGTGATAATACCATGAGGCCATCACCTCCCCCCGCAAGGTGGAAAGATGGACATGGGAGCATGTATCTGTCATGCATCCAGACTTGATGGCTGGGGATTATGCACCAGAGCTGGGTGTCCAGGGCATGGTCAGTGCCAACAAATGTTATACCTGGGTGTTTGAACATGCATTGAGCATCAGAGGGGATAAGCGCCAGTCAGCGGGAGGAGTTGATTGTGATGGGGAGGAAGTTCCTGAATGAAGGTCTCATGCTGTGGGAGGATTGGGGGAAATGAGGATTCATGGCGAGTGAGGCTGCAGGTCACCTCAGGAGTGAGCGGGATCAAGCTCAGGACAGACATTGGCATGTGGATAGTTAGTGGCTCAGTAAGGGGTGGCAGGATGGAATAGGAAAATCAAAATAAACTGGGATGGGGTCAGTGGAAACAGGGAGCAGTTCAACGCAAACAGGTGACAGAAATTGCAAGTTGGGTAAAGATAATGAGATGGAACTGGAGGATAACAGGGGAAGGATTGAACACATTGGTCATCACCACGGAGATGAGCAGTTCATGAGCATGAATAGATGGTTCAGGGCCTAAGCCCACCTAAGATTATAGCACTGTCCAGGAACTGGGAGGCCTTTGACAGCGTGAGGCGATTGGCACCCGTTCAGTGCATATACTCTATCTGGCACTAAGGCTTGTGTGTGTGAATGTCCTCTCTAACAGTCCTCAAAAGTGGCAGCGTTAGATTGAGTGATGCCCCTATGAGAGTTAGTTTTCAATAAGTAGGCTGTGCCAATAATCCTTGAGAGCACAGGAGACATTCATCTTTTCCTGCATTGAATCTGGATTCTCTCATGGGGTACCCGTGCACTGACTTGTGCTTTTTACCTTTGCCTGGCTCCCTTGTTCAGATGGAAGGATCTCCTGCTGCAGTCCTGGTGGAAAAGGATCTCCCACTTTTCTTGGATGGCCTGGAGCAGAGCCTATTGCAGGGCATCACTGAGCAGCTAATTTCTGCATTGACTAAGACATTTCTAGGGGGATGTCACAGTCTGAGTGATCCTTTTGCTTACAGTGAATCAAAGTCTGTCCGGACTTTCAATATGCTACCAGGGGACCTTTGACCCTGATCGCCTGACCTATAATATTCGCTTTTCAACTTAAGCATCGAATCACAGATGTAATGAGTTGAGAACTGTGTGATCGCGAGACAAAATCTGACCTGCTACTCTTCCCCCTCCAACTCTGGGTGCAGAGATTCCACTTCCACCCTACCTCCAGGCTCAGACACTGAAATGGAAGATCCCACCAGCAGGATTTGAAGGTTACAGTCAAAGAACTATCCCCTGGTTTCTGTGCATTGTAGGTAAAAACACTCTTTACTCTGAGAGCTGCAAACCAGTTAAATAAAGGAATTAGGACAAAGAAACTGGCTAGAAAACCAAGAAACCCGACCTATCTGCTAAGCTAAGGATCATGAAGCTGACGGTTCATCTCTGAATGTCAATGTTACCGATAATCTCCACTGCAATGACTGTAATGTTCAACCATCTGCTCTTCACAAACCACTCAGAGGTTGATCTATGCATTGTATTTTAAACTTTTATACTCTGGGATCCACATCTTATTTCTAATTTGTGTGCATGTATGTTGTGTTATTTTTGTTTCTTGCATTTGATAATTAATAAACTCACCCTTTTCATTTATTCAAGAAAGCCTGGTTAAATTGACTCATTTAGGTCTGGAAGAAAGGTATCCAAAAGGGAAGAGATCTTTGTAGATCAACTGTGTTGCAGTTAACCAAGGGGAGGGTGAATAATCAATAGGAGCCAGTTCATCCCTCCTCACCCAGGAGCTCAACAGGCTCTCCTGTCTGGAACCGTAACAAAATAGGGAAGCTCATCCAGTGTCAATTCATAGCAATTCATGTTTGCTTAAGTATTGAGCATGTTTTAGAATGTATACATTTTTTAAAAACTGATAACATGGTTAAAAACTATCTTACATGCAATAGCATTCAGCGGTTCTTGCTATTTTACAAACTCCATGTTGCAAACTGGCTGATGCAAGACATGGAATTGTATCACTGATCCTCACTGTCCTTGGGTCAAAACTCTGGGATTCCCTTCCTAACAGCACTGTGTAGCTAAATTGCATAGAAGACAGCAGTTCAAGATAGTGGTTCACCCTTCTCAAGAATAATTAGGGATGAGCAACAAATACTTACCCTGACACCAACATTTATGGTGATGTTAAATTAGGATTTTAGTGTATGTTTATTGATGCAAATAGGCCTCTTGCCACTCACTATTAAGTATCTCATCCCACTATTCAACACTTTCTTGGAAAATGAGGCTCTTCTTGCTCTCATTGTCAGGAAACAGCTCACTGCCAATCTCACAGAATTCTCCCAATTTTCTCTCCAATGCCTACATCATTTCTGGGCTAGAGGATTCTGCCGTGAGAAGATAATTGAGCAGATTGAAAAAAATTATGATTGCTGACAGGGCTTCCATTAAACTATATTGTTTTCCAAATTTCAGAAAATGAAAGATTCTTTACAGTACTTTTGATGAGCACTCACAGCTGTAATGTTGGGCAATTACTTCCTGCATAGCAAGTGCCCCCAAACCACAATAAGATAATGGTCAGATAATGTGTGTTGATAATTATTGAGCAATAAATACTGGTCAGGGCACCAGTGAGAATTCCACTGATGTTCCTCAAAACTGTGCCATGGAATCTGATAAACAAGCTGAGTGGACAGATGGGGTTTTGTTTTAATGCCTCATGTGAAATATAACATCTCTAACAATTCAGCACTCACTCAGTACTGCACTGGGAGTGTCAGCCTAGATTTTATGCTCTACATTCCAGATTAAGACCTGAACAACCTCCTGATTCAGAGATGGAGTACTAGCTAGTGAGTATATTGTAGTAACTTTGGGTTCAAATGAAAATATAAGACAAAAACCTCACCTTTAAGCAAAGAATTAATTTAGGATGATCAGTTGAGCTCCCAATGTGACTCACTTACATCTGCTAGAAATTACAGATATTCACGTGCAGGCCTGTTCTCTGCAGTAAAAAGGAACGTGTCCACACACTGTGCCTTTGTTGAATTAAACAAGAGCAAGGGGACAATAATTCGCTGGTGCAGTCCAGTGGTAACACCTCAACCAATCAGAGCTGATTTGCCAATCAATCTGCCCCTTTTTTCTCATGTACCATAAATTGTTCATCCCTTTGAAATCTGGCATTCTTGCATTTGTCCTGATGAGTGCAAGAAGAAAAGCTTTGGTATCATGTTTATTGTTACAGCAGTAAACCACCTCTTTCTAACTGATGGTATTTTAATCAATGTTGTATGGGTTAACACCAGAGTTACAGTAAGACAAAGAGCAAAGTCTAAGTTTCCACGGAAAATAAATGCTGGCCAGATTTTTGCCCAGGGACAGACAAAAGAGCTGTGCCTTATTTCTGATTGCCTCATTTGTGAATGGTTCAATGATACACAAATAGAATGAAAGGATTTCAATAAAGCATTTGGAGAAAATGCCAGGAACCCATCAGCCAAATTGTGTGTGATTTGTGTGTTCCATTATAAAGATGGGTTTGTCAGGTTATACTGCAAATTGTTGGCACAGAACGTATGACAGAACCATGATAATTGGAAGTCAAGTATGGTGCTGACAGGAAATGCACCAGAACCTGAGTATCCACGAGTATACTTTGGATTTTGGCAATGCCTAAAATCAACCATAGTGATTCAAAAGTCTGTGGGATTTCAAAGGCAGGTTCTTGCAGTGCAAATCGTCTTTTGCACCTTTTTTTTTGAAAAGACATGCCTTAGGTCATGCACTTTGGTAAGAAGAATAAAAACATGGACTATTTTCTAAATGGGGAGAAAATCCAGAAGTCTGAAGTGCAAAGAGTCTTCGGAGTTCTAGTCCAGGATTCTCTCAAGGTAAACTTGCAGGTTGAGTTAGCAGTCAGGAAGGCAAATGTAATGTTGGCATTTATTTTGAGAGGACTTGAATATAAAAGGAGGGATGTACTACTGAGGCTTTATAAGGGTCTGGTCAGGCCACATTTGGAGTATTGCGTGCAGTTTTGGGCCCCATATCTCAGGTAGGATGTACTGGCCCTGGATTGGGTTCAGAGGAAGTTCACAAAAATGGTCCCAGGAATGGAAAGCTTAATATGTGAGGAACGTTTGAGGACTCTGAGTCTATACTCATTGGAGTTTAGATGGATGAGGGAGGATCTAATTGAAACTTTCAGAATACTGAATAGCCTGGACAAAGTGGATGTTGGGAAGATGCTTCCATTGGTAGCAGAGTCTAGGACCCAAGGGCACAGCCTTAGAGTAAAGGGAAGACCTTTTAGAACGGAGATAAGGAGAAACTACTTCACCCAGAGAGCGGTGAATCTATGGAATTCACTGCCACAGAAGGTTGTGGAGGCCAGGTCATTTGAGTACATTTAAGACTGAGATAGATAGGTTCTTGATTATCAAGGGGATCAAGGGTTATGGGGAGAAAGCAGGAGAATGGGGTTGAGGAACTTATCAGCCATGATTGAATGACGGAGCAGACTCAGTGGGCTGAATGGCCTAATTTCTGCTCCTATATCTTATGGTCTTATGAAACCAGCCCCGCCCCCAAAAAATGGCCAAGCCCAGATCAACTTACAGATATTTGGGGCCATTTGTGGGATGTTGGAAAAGTGTGCAAAAATTAACATTCTTTTCAGGTGCAAGGGCGCCAATAGGCACATCTTAAAAGCTTTTAAGTCTTGTCAAGTATCTAATTCATGAATAAACCTGCAAAAGTAGTAAAAATTGAAATAACTGCAGATGCTGGAAGTCAGAAAGAAGAACAGAAATTTCTGGAAATCTGAGTTCTGACGAAGGGCCACTGGACCCGAAACGTTAATTCTGATTTCTCTCCATAGATACTGCCAGACCTGCTGAACTTTTGCAGCAATTTCAATTCTTGCAGCAAAAGTAGTAAATGGTTCTGGATAGTTTATAGTATTGGCAGTGATTTTAAAATCACAGGATTAGAACCGTTGGTTTTAAAAGCTTATTTTTGTGATAAACTCATTTTCTGCCCCAGTGATAAACCTGCACCAAGTTACCATTCTTAAATATAATCAAATATTGTTCTTAATGTTCGGGAGAAAAAATTCATCGAATTGCAAAACACTGTTAGATTGTGTTGGCTCATGGGAAATTTTGCATTCAGCAATATGCAAATAGTTTCAAGCAGAAATGAGCAAAACATTTAATCCAGAAAATGACTGGTATTTTGAGTTCATTTTACAACCAGATCACTGACTGTAGCTCTGAAATTGTGTAATATTTCACGTATGAGATATAAAGGGAAAGAAAGGAGCATCACCACATCATGATGAGGTCTAACAGATTAAGAGAAAGATTGCCAGGTCTGTTATTATTCTGTATTTGAACTGGGCTACGCTTGGTGTTAATTGACATGTTCTTAAATACAATGGAATTTGTGTCTGAACACTCCAAGACTTTCACAAGTGCTCAAGGTATTTGAAATCAATAGTAACAGCAAAAAGAAGGGAAGTGTGAAATTACACTGCATAAAGACTTGTATCTACCAAATGCTACAATAAGGTTGAAAGGTCAGAAATAAAATACCAGATGTCTTGGTTCAAACTCTGGTCTGCCAACTGTCTGCCCCAGGCTAGAAGAATAAAACAGAACCTGGTTCTGGAGCCAAAACCTATTCCTTTCTACAATTGATAAATAAAGCTCTACATCTTTTCTGATGTCTTGGCAATGTTTCCGCCTTCCAACTACATGCTTTTAGCAGATTAGCTTTTCACCCAAAAAAATGGTAATTTTTCTTTCTCTTGTAATTGGGCTTCAGGAGTTTGGAAGTAGTTGCCAGGATGTATTTATTAACAGAAAGATTTGAAATGCTTGCTCCTATCTGACACGTCAATCAGTTGGAATGAGTCTCAATGAAGTGTCCAGGGAGCCACAGCAATCCAAACACTTAGACTTTATTGTACATGACACTCTAATTGTCTAGCCAATGCCTTGTGGCTCATTAGTGAATGCTTGAATCAATCATGGTTACAATTGTTTTTCTGCCACTATTGCAGTAGATATTTTTCCTAACTGATGTTATCTCTGTGTGCCAAAACTGATTGAGTCAATGTGAACAGTTTTGTGAATTCTGTATCTGATTCATGGAAAATTTGTAGCACAAATGCAAATTGATGATGTGCATACTTAAAGGGGTAATTTTCCAGGTATAAAGCAGAGAATGATTATCTGGTTGTGCCCCTCGGTCAGATAGTGAGTTTTCAGTGCCATATTGCAGCAATGACGACTTACATCTACATGGCACCTTTAACAGAATAAAACATCCCAAGGTAATTCACAGGAGAGCTATTGGACAAAATTTGACCAAGTCAAATTTGAGGAGACATTAGGGTCACGTGACCAAAATCAGGTTAATTGTGCAGCTTTTAAGGAGCAATGTTAAAGGAGGAGAAAAAGGTAGAAAGGTTTAGGGTGGTAATGCTAATCTTTAGGGCTTTGGGAAATGAAGCATGACTTACAGTGATGGAGCAATTAAAATTGAGGATGCTCAAAAGGCCAGAATTTGAGGAGTGTGGAGATCTCAGAGGGTCATGGGACCCTCTCTGTGTGAATTAATGCAGGGATTTAGAAACAAAAATTAATATGTTACAGGTATGAAATGAACAGAGATGCTTTACTGTAGGCAAGAATGGGGGAGTTTTAATAACTCACTCATCCAAAGCAGCATAATTGGCATTACCACTTCCTTACCTTTGCGTTAAACTTTGTATTTGCGCTTCAGAAGATGTCAAACTTGTGCTGTTACCTAAAATCTAAACTCACTTAAGTGTTTATCTTTTAATTTTTAATCAAGATTATATTTTTCCTTTTCAGGCTATTAGTGCAGAACCCCTCTCAGTGTGTAGTAGGAGACAGCAGTGCTGCAGTTCATTATAACCAGTGCATTTACATCAGAGGTTCTGCTAAAATCTAATTGAAAAAATCAAAGGAGTTGGGCAAAATCAATGTCAAAATACATGAAGGTGAGTCTGGAAAAATGTTTAACTTACTAACTGGCTCACATTATTGGATTTAATTTTATCAACCAATAACAGGTGTCTATGTTCTATAACAGGTCAGTGAAATTCTTGAAGTCAATTCATGGTTTTGTTTGTTTGGTTTAAATTGACTTAAGTGACTTGCAACCAACCTCGCAATGGACTCCTCTCAAACAGATTGCGTAACTCAGACAGAATGATATATTGCATACAAAACTGTTCCCTTGAACATCAATGGTACTGAGGAAACTTGCCAGGCGTATAATCATTTCTTGAAAGAGTACAGAGATCTCTACTGCATGGGGTATTGTCTGAGAATGTAAAACGATGAATCATATAGTCATGTGGTGACAAAAGCATTCTGCCCATGGTGAGCAGAACTCTGTAATCAAATGGCGCTGGCTGCTGAGTAATTGTATTAACATATATTGTACCATTATCACCAAATAAAGGCAAATACTTGGAACATAAGAAGGAGGAGCTGGTATGGACCATATGGTCCCTTGAGGCTGCTCCACCATTTAATATGATCTTGACTGATCTTCTACCTTAACTCCACTTTGTCAGCTGCTACCCATATCCCTTGATTCCCAGACAGACTCCTCTATCCTGTATTCGTGGTCACGTGTTTCTTCTATCAAATCAATCCAATGGACCCAGATTCATTCAAACAAAAGATTTCTTTCAGGAAACAATATTTTGGGGACCAGTACATACATCATTTGGGGGATGACGTGTAGTGAGTGTGGTTTGGGAGGACCCTACAGTTCCTGATGCACTCAACCACCTCACTCATTTCTGGGTCAGTTGTGGACTCATTGATAGTGATTGATCACTGTGATTGATCAGTGACCCTATCAGGCTGTTGGAGATTGAGCAAGATGAACTTTGGATCTTTCTGTGTCTAGCAGTTCCTACAAGACTGGGAAAAGCAGCTAATGTACCAATATTCTCTACCTGTAGTTTTCTTTTTCACTTGCCACTTGCATCTTCTCATAGAAGGAATAGGCCTGGTTTCCCTCCCAGTCTCTCAGATCAATTCTCAGTGAGTACTGTCGCCGGTTTGTTTGAAGGAAGATCATCTCATTGCCGAGCCAGTATTCTCCAGCTGGATTCCCAAAGCCCTACCAAAAAAGCATAACAAACAATGTCTGTACACCAGCTCAAACATTCAAGGGAAGACATTTGTTCCATCAACAAAAAGCACAAGGTGCATTCTTTGCAAGTGCATGAACAATTTCACAGAACTTGATGCTGGTGTGATGTCTCCTGCAGAAAGATGTTCAAAACAAGGGCTGTGGATGTGGCATTTCCTGCTACACATTGGCAGCTGAAGGCAGTTCAGGGTCCAATCCACGGTTTCTACATTTTTTTAAAAATGGATATTAAGTGAATACTGGAAATCTGAAACAAGAAAAAGAAACATTGGAACTGAGTTCCAATACAGGGTTCATTCCAGAATGTTAACCTATCTTGTCTCTTTTGGATTCTGCCTGAACTGGTGTGAAATTCCAACATTTCCTGTTTAATTGTCATTCGTCTGCTGTTTAACACCTAAAATCTAGCCATCAAGCATAGAGACAAGTAATCATACCTCACAGGAGACCATTTAGCCCACCTTGTTGTGCCAGCTCTTTGAAAGAGCTAACCAATTTCCCTGCTCTTTCCTGGCCATTCTAATATTTCCCTTCCCAGTCTTTATCCAATTCTCTTTTGAAAGTTACTATTGGTATTATTACTTCCACTGTCCTTCTCAGACAGTACATTCCAGATCTCAAGAGATTACTGAATAAAAATCATTCCATACACATCCCCCTTATTCTTTTGCTAATTGACTTAATTCTACATCCTCTGCTGATTGACCCTCCTGTCAATAGAAACAATTTCTTCCCAATTCCTCAAATTAAAGCCTGCATTTTGTTTATACATACCCCTTATTAAATACCTCTCTTAAGCTCCTCCAAGAAGAACAATCCCAGTAGGTTGTAAACTAACAAAAAACTTATCTTTCTTTGGTAAATTTAATGTTGGAAAATTTACCCAAGGAACTTCACAGAGAGGATATTAGTCCAAGACAGATGGTGAATCGATAATCAGATTTTAGGAGGGGCAAATAAAGCTTGCTGAAAGCTTTAAGAAAGATCTGAATGGGAGGATTACAGAGAAGAGAAGATACAAGAGAGAATTCCAGAGCATGGGGTCTACACAACTGAAGTCATGGCATCCACTGCTGGGGCAATAAGAGTTGGGTAGATGCAAAAGAAAGCTAAGATGGAGGAATGTGGAGTTTTAAGGCAAAGTGAGGAAAATGTAAACAAGAATGTGAGCCAAAGCAACATTAAACTCAATTCAGAGAGGTTAACCACAATGGTGAGGGTGAATAACAATCTAGCATATGGGAGTTAATTACAATAAATAGATCAGAACAAGAACATTCCTTCAGGGAACCAGAGTAACTATGAAATATAACTCTGGTTAAAATATATTTCTTTGTGCTTATTTCCTTTTTTATCTTGTAGAGTTCAACCCGACATAAGCTCATTGTAAGTTGCCAACTTGGAACTGTTAAATGGTTTTAGATGTGTCACGCTCTACATGATAAGTTTGATGAGCACAAATTGTACAAGACAGGAGACCACAGAACTTTTCAGAGTGAATACTGAGATTGTTCTGGGGCAAAGAGGTGGGGGGGGGCAAATGAAATTTTAACCCTCACCAAATCCAGGCTCAAACCAAATTGACCCTGGTGTGATTTAACCCTGCTCAATCTCACTGCCTCCATGTGGACTCCTCCTTCACCTGTTTTTTTTAATCATAGAATCCCTACAGTGTGGAAACAGGCTCTTCAGCCCAACAAATCCACACCGACACTCGGAGCATCCCACCCAGACCCATCCCCCTATAACCCACCTAATCTACACATCCCTGAACACTACTGGCAATTTAGCATGGCCAATTCACCTAGCATGCACATCTTTGGACTGTGGGAGGAAACCGGAGCACCCAGAAGAAACCCATGCAGACACGGGAGAATGTGCAAACTCAACACAGACTGTCGCCCAAAGGTGGGATTGAACCTGGGTCCCTGGTGCTGTGAGGCAACAGTGCTAACCACTGAGCCAACATGCCACCCCTGAGTAGACAAGAGGGACACCCAGAAGGCAATGGGGACTTTCTTTAAATGCGCAATTTATATCATCAGGGACACCTCACCATTCCCCAGTGAGATCATCTGAGTCCTATGTTCAATTTTCAGAAAGAAGACCAAGCCACTTAACAATGCACCATTCATCAATGAATGCTTAATAAATTTGAAAATCTGAAATGAGGTAAAGAGATACAGTTAAATTCTACTTAAAGGTAACATTTAGTTAACAACCTTATACCAATGCCTGGTCAACAATAGCATTGATGAAAGTTAGCCAATCTTTCAACTAAAGCAATAAATGTATCATTTTTTTCTGAAATTACAGATCATTTCCTTCCATGTGTCTATTAAGAAAACTTGCCAAGATTTTACATTACTAACATTAACCCAATAAAACAAACAATTTAGATATGGATTCAGGCAGGTCTCCATAGTGCAATCATTAAAATGGATGAGGGTATCAAGTTACACAGCCATTACAATATTATTCAAGTGTATCTCAAGGAAGTCTTCAGCGATGATCTTGTTCTTCCGTTCTTGCATCAGAGACTGACAGCACTTGTTTCCACAGCTGCTTCCATACTCTATTGTATTTACCATAGCTGTGAACATAGGGTATTGTATAGGCAGTAGTAACCTATCTCTGATTCAGATAACCTGGGTTCAAGTATAACCTCATATCATTTTGAACAGTTGATTAAAAATAATTATAACTTTATCTTTGAAACCTTGAGAAATCCAATCAAAAAAAGTCCCAACTTGTATTCTGAGTATTAAAATGAACCAGTGTTTTGCGCGGTCACCATTTTGAAATGTCATCAACAGCTCAACGTATATACCACAATTTACAGTACCTGAATAATCTTCACTCAACACTCTAATAATGCATGCTGTCTGACACTAAAGCTATTCTGTGAGAAATATGCTTGTAAACAGCCCACACGTGTGTTATAATGTGTTTTGTTGTTGCTTTAATATCTTTGCACTCTTCCCTTAATGTTTGAAGAACTGGAAGGATTCTTACTTCACACTCTGACAAACTGGTGTCAATATTATTTTTGGATCTTTAGTTGTTGTTTTGGAATCAGTATGATCCTCAGAGCAATGGACACTCCTATTAGTTGTGACATGAATGCTTCTTCCATTGACCATCACCACCTTTCCCCCAGTGGACATGGTGGTAGTGATGAGGGCACATCCTACACTGCTAGGTCAGGTGTGGTCCCCGCAATGCATATGACGAGGGGTTGGTGCCACCTACATCTACCAGATATGAGGATCCCGATTAGATGCTAATTTAGAATTCCAAATTCTCGGCGCTCCAATTTCCACTTTCTGGGACTTCCCGGAGTGGGATGCAAGCCCTTCACCTGTTGACTCAGACAACAGGCAGCCCCCTCTTGAGTTCTGCCACTATCTGCCTAATCCAGCAGGATGGTAAAGTCAAAGTGAGAATTGAACAAACAGTGTTTTGATCCTTTGGATACTCAGAGATTTGTTTTTAAAAAATCTGTTATCAATTTGTGGTTAGATATTTCAAACACTTTATAGGATTACAAGAAATCCTGATACTTAGGCATGGCATTTCATAACATAATTGAAGTTTATTTTCCCATTGAGTGTAGACCATTGCAACTGAATATCAAGCAGTGGCTAAGGAATTTTGGCCAGTCTTGTCCAGATTTATGCTCAGTCCCATCATAATTCTGGTGTTTTCATTTAGCACACAGGTTTGTTTGCGTTTTAACCCTTTACTGACAAAGCAGCAGTCAAATCAATTGCTCATTCTCACTCACTGATGAAAGAAACGTCCAACACCAAAACTCACTCCTGCTCATCCCACCAAGTGGTACTTAACACCTGGAATTCTCTCCCAGGGAGTGGATATAAAGGAGTGGAAATTATGCTGCAAATGTACGGAAATCTATTCAGAGCCCATTTCTAGTAGTTCTTCTTGCTCTGGGTACCAGACCTCAAGAAGGCCATATTGGCCTTGAAGAGGATGGAGTATAGATTCACCAGAATGATACCAGGGTTTAAAAAAAAAATTAAATTAGGTTTCATAGATGACGCTTCTATTCCAAATTTGTATATATGTACTAGAAATGCATTAGCTGTGACCTCATCAATCTTGAAGGTGTGTTTAGGGATATTATTTCTGTGTGTAGAGCTGTGTATCGATTATTCTGAAAGAAAAATACTTTAAAACATTCAATTTAATAGAAAATTAATAATTCTTGGGGATATTGATGAACTCTTCTAATTCTGCTGCTATGTCAAATAGCCTTTATAATTACATAAATACAGGAGATGATGTTACCTCTTAACAGCGGAACCTAATAAATGAGAGTTTGTGAGAATGAGAACACAGCCTCTGAAAACCAAAAGTATCAAAAAGAGAAAATCTCAAGGGGAGGTGTTGAAAATGAAAGTATTTCGTACCCTGCTGTATTCCTTTGATCTTAAAAGAATAAAGGAGATTTGTTTGAGGTGTTTGATAGGGCAGATAGTGATAAACTATTTCCTTTGGTGGAATGAAGATTCCAGAACAAAGGGATGGGGGTCAGGACCTTAAAACTGGAGCCAGACTGTTCAGGGGTGATGTCAAGCAGCACTTCGTCAAAACGGAATGAAAATCTGGAACTCAGCATCAACAACAAATTGCAATTATGTAGCATCTTTAATGTAATAAAATGCTGATGCTGCATAGGACCATTCTCAAACAAAATTGGACAAGCTACCTTAAGAAATACTTAGACAGGTGACCAGGTTTGGTCAAAGAAGCAGAAGTTATAAAGGGCAGCATGGTGACTCAGTGGTTAGCACTGCTGCCTCACGGTGCCAGAGACCCGGGTTTGATTCCACCCTCAGGCGACTGTTTGTGTGGAATTTGCACATTCTCCCTGAGTCTGCGTGAGGGTCCTCCAGGTGCTGTAGTTTCATCCCACCATCCAAACCTGTGCAGATTAGACGGATTGGCCATGGTAATTGCAGGGTTACGGGGAGTGGGTTTGGGTGGGATGCTGTTCAGAGGATTGGTGTGGACTCGATGAGCCAAATGGCCTGTTTCCATACTGTAGTAACCTGTGATTTTAAAGACCATAAGGAGAGGTGGAGGTGTGTTTTATGGAAGAAATTCCAGTGTTTTGGGCCTGGACAGCTAGAGCACAGACCAAATAAGATATTAAGGTCACAGAAGCAAGGTGGGTAGTTTAAACAAATTGAATAGTAAAACATGCTGAATGGCCTCTTCCTGTTCCCATGTCACTAAACAAAGGTTAAATAATCATGATTCTCCAGAATATTTGGGATTTAAAGTTTCAGCTAATGTGAATGAATACTGTTTCTCTCATCAGTTGTATGTTTTTGTTTCACTCAATCCACGTCACGTACATTGACTGAAAGGTCTCACTTACCATTTTATATTCTTTCCAGGTCCGGTGAAAATCTACACTACCATCTCTCCTGTGCTGTATGACCATCCAACCACCTCCTACTGTCTCCATGTTACAGTACACCTGTGGAAAAAGACACTGAGTGGTTAGACACAACTGTGAGACAGAGAGAGAGAGAGCTGTGTGAAAGCTTCAATCAGTTTATGCAGCAATATCTTCCACACCAATCTTAATCATAGGCTTTAGGGTAGTAACGTTATTGATATCATTAATATAACAAAGATAAGGATAACATAGATGCATTTAAGAGAGGATAGATAAACACATGAGGGAGAAAGCAACAAAAGGAAATGTGAAGGTGAGATAAAGTAGAGAGGGAGGAAGTTTGTGTGGGCCATCAATACCACCATGGACCAATTTGATTGACTGGCCTGTTCCTGTACTTCGCGCTTGATATGAATCTCAAAGTAGATTAATATTAAGAATAATCCCCCACTTAATGTTCTTATAATTGAAAAGTGTCTTTCTGTAATAAAGTAAGTGTTTTACTTGTGAAGTGGAAGAGATTGGATGAGGGAGGCTGAAGAGTACATCATTTCTCAAAATATCCCCAAGAGATTTTAACATTGGTGTCCCACTGATATATTTGTACAGTAACTTTCACACAGGTCATTTATGCTGAGATGCTGGCTTCAGACTCAAGCTAAACCCATCACTCAATGTTGACAGGTACTTATAAAACAATAAAAGCTCCTAGAGACTCAGCTTGTTAGCATCAATGTGATGGATGTCAGTGCTGGGGAATTGAATACATCTCCCAGACACTGATTTTAACTCTTCCCTACTGCTGCTAGAAGCTGGAGTCGGGGTGGGGGAAGTGCAAAGGACTGCAGTTTGAATGAAATCTCCCCCCTACACAATCCCACTGTCTTCCCACTGGGCCATGGTTATGATTCATTGGAGTGGGTGAGGAATAGACAGCCACAGAAGGTCCTTCTGTAAACGCGCAGATGCTAAATGGGGCTGTCTCCCCCTGTCCCCACAAACCAAGGCAAAACACCCTCAGGTGCAGTCTGTGGTTAAGGAGAGTCCCAGCATGGTAAATTTCAATTGACATTATTTTTGGAGTTTCTGTATCAGGGTCAAGAGGAGCAAAACATTTGGACATCATAAGGAATCCTCAAGCCTCCCACGCCTTGATCAGTATTTGGATTTAATGTGCAATCTTTGAAAAAGGAGACAGAGGTTTAGGGAAGGAATTTCAGGGCTGAGGGCCTCAGCATGAAGGCACAGACACAACGGTGAGTCATTTAAAATCAGGGATGCTCAAGAGGCCAGAATTGGAGGCTGCAGATATACGGAGAGTTGTGGGGCTAGAGAGTGCAGAGATAAGGTAGGACAAAGCCATGTAGGAATTTCAAAACAACACATTCTGTACATTTCAGACAATTCTTATGTACAACAAAGGGATTTAGACACGTGAACATCAATTGCTATTCTGAAGAAATCAGCCCAGATTCC
The DNA here is from genome assembly GCF_021869965.1 of Rhincodon typus. Taxonomy (NCBI): domain Eukaryota; kingdom Metazoa; phylum Chordata; class Chondrichthyes; order Orectolobiformes; family Rhincodontidae; genus Rhincodon; species Rhincodon typus. The sequence goes on from NC_063335.1 coordinate 34,575,802, forward strand.
TATTTCAATGTGCCAGCAGGTATTTTTCTTGCCATTAACACATGACTGATGTCATGGCAAACAGCCAGAATGGTCACATATTTCTCGTAATATCATTGTTGGGAGCTTACTCCTAACAGTACAGCTGTGAGCAGCTGGTTAATGTGAAGTTAATAGCCTGTACTGGATTCAAGGAAGTTTAATAAGTGTTGATAATGTTATTCCATCAGATATAATTCTACCGAGAGCCATTGGGTGTGAGTATTCTGTACTCGAGAGGGTCAAATTACATCATACACCAAAAGTGTGAAACTTGGCACAACCAAGTGACTAAATTAAAGTCTCTTTACTTTGTCCCATTAGTTTTTCATTTAAATCTTATGATTTGAATCAAATAAATACAGTGTAAGTGATGGTGAAATGTGGTGCTCAGATCAATGAGTTGAGACTGGGAGAGGCTGACATAGAATTGTATTCAGAACTGTTCCATCAGTGAGGGTGAATTTTTTTTCATTCATCCATGGGATGAGAGCGTCGCTGGCTAGGCAGCATTTATTGCCCATCCCTAATTGCCCAGAGGGCAGTTAAGAGTCAATCACATTGCTGTGGGTCTGGAGTCACATGTTGGCCAGACTGGGTAAAGATGGCAGTTTCCTTCCCTGAAGGACATTAGTGAACCAGATGGGTTTTTCCACCAATTGACAAAGGATTAATGGTTTTATAATTCTCAGCTTAATTTCTTCCTTTTACAAATTCATGTGATTTCTGTCTGATGGTAGTAGTCAGCTTCAAGCAGAGTGAAGTTTCAAGAGGATGAGGAATGCAGAATGGATGGGATGTTTCAGACCTGTAGTATTTTAACTCCTTGTTTTGCTACCAGAACAGACTGGTAAAAGCACAAAAGGTAGGTGTTAGGAGGCAATGATTGGTCAGCTCTTGGCCATTCATTGACTTCCAAATAATTGGTAAAATTGGGAGTCTTGTGGGAGTGGAAATGTAAGAGGGCGGGAGGATATAGTGAAGGGCTCATTATACCTTTACTCTAAGAATATTGACCATGTGCAAAAGAAACTATGTCATTATGACATCAGATCACATGGAAGTGTAAGGCCTGTAAGGTTCCAGAAAGATGTTCTCTCTTGCTGTGCCTTGTAAATGGTTATGTTAACTAAAGCTTGCTAAATATTCACTTGACAGAGTGTAGCTGTCATCTTACTACACAATGGGAACAGTGGCCGGACTCATGGCACTAGAGGCAAGTGACCAAGAGTGCCTGAAGTGGAGAGTAGTGGTAGTACAATGTTACAGGTGAAGCACAAAGTCAATCCAGAGTTGGAGGAAATACCCAAAGAGAAGCTCAGTGACAACACAGATCAGTGATCAAGGGACTCAAGATTTACATAGACATTGAATAGGAGAGAGGGAAAGCCCAGATAAAACTCACAGCAGGAAAAATTACAAGGAGTCAAGGAAAACAATCAGTTTGTCACAGTGAGTAATATATTCCTGCACATCAGAAATCTTTAGAGAAAGAGATAACCACACAAGAGAGAATACCTGTGCAACGGACTGCAAAGAGGGAAAGTCCATTCAAAATCTGATAAAACAAGGGAAAGAAAAGAAAGTGTTTGGGTCACAAAAACCCCACATAGCAAATCCATCTAGGATGGAAAAAGCCTTGCCTTTATTGGACCCTGTAGAGATTGTGTAGGGTCCTGGCCAAGCCATAAATTAGGTACAATGGCACTGACAGTTTACCAGATATGGTACTGTTTCAGGTCTCAGTGGAAAGTCAGACAATGACCAGGTCAGTATGTTGCTGAACCTAATCAACAGCAGCGCTGGTGTCATTCTCAGCAATAATGTATAGCAAAAGAAATTGTAACATCATCAGCAATAATGTAAGTAAAGCTTCACAGCCTATTTCAATTTAAAATGAAACCCATTTATAGTTGACAAAGTTTAATTAGAACAACCAAGTGGGAGTGAATCCCTCAATTCCTTTATAAATGATTTACACTGCATCACACAAAATTGTGTATGGAACTTTGAAAGAAGAATTCAGAGGGGATCACATTGTATTGGGAGTGTTGGATGAAGCTTGATCAGAATTTTTACAGTCTAAACAAGACCTTGTGTTACTACAAGTGGTGCAGTTCAGCAGACCAGACTTTTATCCACTGGTACAGAAAATCTTCCTGGAGTCGGTCATTGACTCTGACTCAGTCCACTTTATTAAGCAGAGGGTTTCTAACATGTTGGGATGGTAGCAGTTACAAGGGGAAATGGGAACTGCACCCTCCATTGCTTCTTGTTGTGACAGGGACGTTCCACATCAGTGTCTACAATGCTCAACCAGCAATGCTGAATACTAAGCATTACATTTATATGGCGACTTTCAAGCGATTTGCTAAAGCAGCAATAGGCAATCTCAACCTACCTTAAGAAACCTTGAGAACAGACCTTCCCTGTTTGCAACTGTCCACGATGTAGATACTACTGAGGATCAAAAGAAATTCTTCCAGGGGTTGTGTGTGTGTGTGTGAGTGAGACAAGTAATTTCAGGAAAGCTCTTTAGGGAAAAGGTTATGCTTAGGTCCAAATCAGGTCAGGCCCATATTCAACGTTCCCAAATGTTTAATCTATAATAAGCCAACAAAGGCCTGCAAATGAAACCCATTCTGAATCCATGAGCACTCACGCCACCTCACAGCAAAGAGAAAGAGGAAACCGTAAAACTTCTAACAACACAATGCCTTGGCAAAGCTCAAAGTTGAGCATCAAAAGGTGCTCGAACAAATCAAAGTTCAATAAGAATTGGAGCAGTCCAACTACTTCAAAGAGACTGTTGAAGTAAAGCCCCAGCTACTATCAATCATAATACCATCTAACCTTGGAGACTAAAAAGAAAAGGCTACAGAGATACATTGATGGAGGAAGAAGTCTCTGTTTCACAGTGGTATTCAGAACTTCAAGATCACTATTAGGTGTGGAAAACATTCTGTAGCAATTAGTCAATGATGATCTTACATTTAAGAAGGACACTGTTGAGAGAGAGAAGCAAAAATCTTCATTTATGTTTGCACAAGACCATCAGGTGGTAGCAAGCCCTTGTTAGGAATAGAGATCATCTGCAGAAAAAAGCCTGAGAAATACAGGTGAACATATAGCCACATTGCAATCCAGCCTGCAGCCCATAGTACATCATAAGAAATTCTTCTAGCTCCTGGTGCAGAAGTCTGTTTCTTTATTGTTGATGAACACGTCTACTTTCTGATGGAGTTCAAGAAAAGCTTTTGGCTAGGGAGAAGCTACCATTTGACTCCAAGCCTGCATTCACCGTTCCAGATAATTATAAGGGAATAAATAGATTCTGAGTGTCCTCCAAGAGAGCTGAGAATGCTGTTGGAAAATAATACCTCAGACCAGAGTTAAATGCAGGGATGGGGGTGGGGAGTAAGTTAGATTAAAGAGATAAATGCTCAGAGTTAAACGGTAATAGTTAAAAGGTGTACCTGAAAGAACTTTGGAGAGGGGGCACAATATGCAGTACAAGGTTATTTATACTTTTGTTCTAAGAAGGCTACTGAGCATGTATGAATGGAGCTATGTCATAGTAACATTCCAGAAGGATGTCATCTTTTACCCTACTTTATAAATACATTTGTTTAATAAAACTTATAAATGTTCACTCACAAGAGTGTAGACATCATCACATTCTGGTAGTTGGGGGAGGGAGGTGCAGAGCAGCTGGAGATAGGGAAGAGGACATATAAGGGGAGGAGAAGCATGGCAGAGACTAGGGGAAAGGAAAATATAGGGAGAACATTGTGGAGGAAATCTGTCTCCAGAGGGAGAGGGGAGTTATTCCAGGTCTGGGAGACAGCTAGTTCCCTTGAGGGATTTGGAAGATGTTCATACTCCTGCTAATCATACATGGGGAAGCTGTGAAATCATCCGGAAAGCTGGAATTTATCCTAAACTCTAGGCCAAGCAGGACATTCGGATGTCGCACAGAGATTCTTTCTGAGATTCATTCCTGTTCCTCCAGCATTCGCTATAATAATTCAAGAGTGGATTTTTCTGAGCTGCTTCAGTTCCAGCACCTGTGGGATTGGGCAGAGTAAGAATGGTGTATGCTATCACGCAAGCTGGTGATCCATGTCTTATTTACATCATGGGACCAAAATTTTCATTTTGAAAGGGGCCAGTCATTTTAATAAAGCAGTGCATTGTTCATTTGACTGTTGAGCTTCCCAGAACGGCAGCAGCCATATTACCGGTGAGGCACTTGGCAGTCAGTTTGAAGGCTGCTTATCCTCTCCGTTAAAGTCAATTGTGTGGCAAAGTAACTTAACCTTCCACTCACCCTGTTTCTGCTGGTAATCACCTTTCATTATTATATTCCAATAATTTCAGCACTGTGCAGTAATCTAGTTAGAGGCTCAGACTTAACTGCTCATCGATATAACTTGCTAAAATTTAACTGGGACTGCATAGTAGCTTTGCATTAATGATCATGCAGACAATGGCCAGAGAACAAAGTGCATTTCTAAAGTGCGTTTAGTGTACCAAAATATCCCAAAATCCTCCACAGGACTGTTCGGAAATTGACACACCAAGTCAAATAACCAACAGCTTCCTCAAAGAGGTAAGTTTTAAGGACTGTCTTAAGAGGAAAGAGGGAAAGGCAGATTAATAGAAGGAATTCCTGAGTTTAGGGTCCGGGCAGCTGAAAACAAAACTTTCGATGGTAGAGCAAAGAGCATGGGAGAAGCTAGAATTGGAAGAGAACAGAAAGACAAAGAAAACACATGGTTAAACTTGGGAGCAGCACCTCTAATTAAAAACCAGTTTAGAGCTTAGAGTTAAACTAAAGGCCATTGTCAATGTGATGCACTTAGCATATAGACAATTAATCATTTAGATAAGAAAAGCGCATTTCGAACACTTTTTGTAACTTTGCTAAACAAGTTGGAATATATGTATCAATGGCAACAATTATTTGTGACTTTCAAGCAAATGTCTATATTTAAGAATTTATTCTTGAAATGTAGGAATTGACAAACAAATTAAATAACTGCTTCGTAATTCAAGGTGCAAAGTGAGCACATGAACTAATTTCTGGTTGATTTAATCTTGGCGTATTTGCAATGCTCTATAGTTCTCCTGTCTCAAGTTTCAAAGCCTGTCTCTGTCTGTTTGCATATGCATGTGTGTGTGGGGTTGCTGGTCACTATAAATTGATTTTGACTCTGTACTATGTCATGTAATGGGACGAGTCACCAGGGCTTAAGACTATAAAGAACCACGCAGGAAGGAAAGACTTTTCACTTTGCTCATATCTGGTTCAAAAAAAGGAAGGAATGATTATTTTATTACCCTAGACATAACAAACAAACCTGAGAATATTTGACTTCCAGCACTGGAAAATCACACAACATTCATTATGAACATTTCACCATCATTGGCTCTGGTTCGGATGTACCGCACTAGACTATGGGCCAGCAGGAGAGTATGGCATTGAGAATGAATTGCCCATCCTCCCCATGACCCCTCCCAACATTACTTTTCAGTTGACAAACTGACACTGAAGTGTCCAATATAGAGTGCTGGGTTTTTCCAACAGGTAATGTGACATTCCACAATACTGAGCCATCTATCCTTGGCCCAAATTAAATATTTCAACATCTGTTTTTGGATCCTTCTCTATATTGGAAGAAAAACCTATCAGAGCTTATGCCATGCATGTTCCAATAGGTATCTTGTCTATTTTCTACAGTAATTTAGGTTTAATGAAGAGATAGCTGGAGACATGAGTAATAAAAGCACAAAGATTAGATATTAAAACGCACCAGAGCAGCAAGGTGAAGTGGAGTAAGAGAGCTCTTCTCAGCTCCACATTAATAATGCTGCCATCTTGCACTTGTGAACCCACTCCATGGCCTTCTTCCCCGTAAACATACTGTGTCAGTTTTGCACTTTCCCATGCCCACTAAACTGCCACACAGGACATGGTTAGGGCTTGCAGTATGCCTTTCATCTTTTGCTGATGCGAAAGGATCAATATATCCCAATCCTCTGGACCATTCCTTCCACCAATTGGTTTGTGTCCCATATCTAGCGCCAATGAATTACTTAAGTTTCAAACTAAGTTCTACCATGCAATTCTTACCTTCTTAGGTTCTGACATGTTATTGATGCGAATGGTGTAGACCCCACTTGTGTTGTGACCACTCTGATAGGCTTCTGCGCAGTCCCGGAACAGTTTCTCCTCTTTAGTGCCTTTCATTACAACTGGAGAGAGAAAAGGTACAACTGGTCATGCAGGGTTCTCTCATGGTCTGGAGAGAAGTCTCATTGAATGGGGAAATAAGCTAACACATCTCCAACTGAAGACGGAGTACATGGTCTGTTTGAGTGACATTGTTTTCTTTGGATTCCAGAGCACTGACAAGCTGTACTAAACTACAGTAGGACATGGGCTTTGCTCCTCTGATTTTATCAATCCTGCTAAGTTCTATGTCCAGGTAAACACTCAAATCAGTGTGGCATCAACTAGCTGTTTTTATTTCCAGCTCCCCCACCCCACAGCTACAACAATTGCTTTGTCAGGGATGCCTTCTTTTGGATAAGATATTAAAATAAGATTGCACCTGCCCGCTCAGATGAATGTAAGAGATCCAGAAATATTATTTCATACAGGAGGCAATGGCCAACTGGTAATTTCAGTTGACTAGTAATTCAGAAACCCAACTTAATTATCAAAGGGCATGACCTCAAATCCTACTATGACAAATAGCAAACCTTGAATTTAATTTAAAAGACCTGGAATTAAAAGCTGTTCTAATGGTGACTATGTAACAACTGTTGTTCACCAATGCCCTTTGGGGAAAAACATTTGCTGTTCTTACCTGGTTTACATGCGACTGCAGGCCCACTGCAATAGAACGTAGAACATAGAACTTAGAACAGTACTGCACAGTACAGGCCCTTCGGCCCACAATGTTGTGCTGAACTTTTACCCTAAACCTAAGGTCGATCTAACCTCCACCCCTACCTTATACTATCATCCGTATGCCTATCTAATAGCCGCTTAAATGCCCCTAATGAGGCCGATTCCACTACCCTCTCCAGCAATGCATTCCACACCCCTACCACTCTCTGAGTAAAGAACTTACCTCTGACGTCTCCCCAATATCTGCCTCCTTTCACTTTAAAACTATGTCCCCTCGTAAAAGCTACCTCCACCCTAGGAAAAAGTCTCTAGCTGTCTACTCTATCTATACCGCTGATCATTTTATACACCTCTATCAAGTCACCTCTCATCCTTCATCATTCTAAAGAGAAAAGCCCTAGCTCTCTCAACCTTTCCTCGTAAGACCTTCCCTCTATTCCAGGCAACATCCTGGTAAATCTCCTCTGCACCTTTTCTAACGCTTTCAAATCTTTCCTGTAATGAGGTGACCAGAACTGGACACAATACTCCAGATGTGGCCGAACCAGGCTTTTGTATAGCTGGAGCATGACTTCACGGCTCTTGAACTCAATCCCTCTATTAATGAAAGCTAACGTGGTTGAACTTTACATGTCCTCTGAAATGAAACAGCAAGCCACTCCATAGTATCAAAGTGCTACAGGGTGTAAAGAAAGGAATGAAACTGACCAATCACTTGACAATGATCTAGGCATGAGAAACGACAATGGCAAACACAGCCCTGTCAACTCTACAAAGTTCCCTCAACTAACATCTGGGGGCTTGTGCAAAAATTGTCAGAGCTGTCCCACAGACTGGTCAAGCAACTGCTTGAGATAGTGATAATCATGGAAACACACGTTACAGACAATGTCCCAATCATCACCATCACTTTCATCATCCCTGGGCTTATTCTGTCCCATCAGCAGGACAGTCCCAGCAGAGGTGGCAGCATAGTGTTATTTACTTGGGAGGAAATCGCTCTGGGAGTCCTCAATATTGACTCTGCACCCCTATAAAACACGTAGCATCATGTCAAACATGGGCAAGAAAACTTGCATCTGGTTATCACTTACTACCAACATTGTTCAGATGCATCTGTCTATTCTAGTATTGGTAGCAGTGACCATGCACAGTCCTTGTGGAAATGAAGTGCTGATTTCACATCAAGATAACCTCCATCGTGTTGTATGGCACCACCACCATGCCAAATGGAACAGATTTAAACTGATCTACCCACTCAAGACTAGGCACCCATTGGTAACTGTGGGTACAATGGTAATCAACCAAAATTTGTAACCTTATGATCTTGCATATACCCCAGTCTACTATTACCATCAAGCTAGGAGATCAACCCCAGTTCACTGAAGAGTGCAGGAGGGTAGATCAGGAACAGCACCACGCATGCTTAAATAAACTGTCAACCTGGAAAAGCTACAAAACAGGATTACTTGCGTACCAAGCAGCAGCATGCAATAGACAGGCTTAAGCAATGCCATGGCCAATGGATATGCAGGTCTGCCACAAACAACTGCAAATGGTGGTAGACAATTAAAAAACTCACTGAAGGTGGAGGTTCCAAAGTGTCTGAATCTTCTCTGATGAAGGTACCCAATACATTAGTGCTAAAGATTTGCATCTATCTTCAGCCAGATATGTCAAATGGATGATCCATCTCAGCCTCCTACAGAGATCCAACAGAGGATCCAAGCATCACAGATGGCAGACTTCAGCCAATTCAATTCACTCCACATAATATCAGTTGGAGGCACTGGATAGTAAAAAGGCCCTGACAACATTCTAGCAAGAATACTGAAGACTAATACTTCAGAACTTGCAGCTCCCTGGCCAAGCTCTTCCAGGACTGTTACCACACTAGCATCTACTTGACAATGTCAAAAATTGCCCACGTATGCCCCATACACAAAAAGCAGGACAAATCCAATCAATGGCCAATTACTATGCCATTGGTCTGCTCTTGATTATCTGCAAAGCGATGGAAGGAGTTGTTGACAGTGTTATCAAGCATCACATGTAAAGGAATAACCTGCTCACTGAGGCTCAGTTTCGGTTCCACCAAGGCCACTCAGCTCATGACCTCATTACAGCCATGATCCAAACATAGACTAATGAGCTGAATTCCAGGGGTGAGGTGTGAGCAACTGCCCTTGATATCAAGGCAGTGTTTGATCTGGTGTGGGGTCAAGGACCACTAAAAAAAAACGGAGTCAATGGGAGCAGGGGAAATATTTCCATTCTTTAGACTCATAACTTTGTAAAGGAATCAGAAATAGTAGGAACTGCAGATGCTGGAGAATCCGAGACAACAAGGTGCAGGGCTGGATGAACACAGCAGGCCAAGCAGCATCATAGGAGCAGAGAGGCTGACGTTTCGGGCCTAGACCCTTCATCAGAAAAGGGGGAGGGGAAGGGGGTTTTGAAATAAATAGGGAGAGAGTGGGAGGCGGATAGAAGAGGGATAGAGGAGAGGATAGGTGGAGAGGAAACAAACAGGTCGAAGAGGCGGGGATGGAGCCAGTAAAGGTGAGTGTAGGTAGGGAGTTAGGAAGAGGATAGGTCAGTCCAGGGAGGACGGACAGGTCAAGGGGGCGGGATGAGGTTGGTCGGTAGGAGATGGAGGTGCGGCTTGAGGTGGGAGGAGGGGATAGGTGGGAGGAAGAACAGGTTAGGGAGGCAGGGACGAGCTGGACTGGTTTTGGGATGCGGTGGGGGGAGGGGAGATTTTGAAACTT
>NC_063335.1:34590509-34632586 GCF_021869965.1 Rhincodon typus
ATTTCTGAAGAAGGGTCCTGACCCGAAACGTCAGCTTTCCTGCACCTTTGATGCTGCCTGGCCTGCTGTGTTCCTCCAGCTCCACACCTTGTTATCTCAGACTCCAGCATCGGCGGTTCCTACTATCTCTGACTTCTTGACATCCCCACCACAGCAGTGAGCCCTAATAAACCCCTCTGACTTTCAGTTAACCATAGGGATATGGACCAACCCCCTCACCAACTTGGAATGATGGCCCAACTAATGAGTGGCCAGGCCCCTAACTGATCTCTGTGCTGCTCTGCACATGGCTTACCACTAAACCACAGACTGGTTACACTGTACCTGCTGGACTAATCACGTCCCACTCTCCAGATTGAAATGAGACAGAATTCCTGACCCTGACTCCCTTGATTAACCAAGTAACCACATTCGAGCTATTAGACAGATATTGGATGATGCCCTTGACTGACTACAGCAGTATCCCTTAACTTGATGGAGGGCCACTCCCTTTAGTCTTTGAGATACAGCATTTTAGCTGAAGCGCATGCAGAACATTTATTGTGTAAGCTGCTGGCAGATGATATAGCTGTGAGATTCTGTACAGCAATATTTCTGCCCTTTTGACAATCATTTCGCAAACATGATAAGCTGCCTGACTTTTTTCCTTTGCTCAAAGGCCAGGCAACACAGAACTACTGTCAGCCTGTAAGTTCTGAATGAAATGGCAATGCAGAAAAGGCAAGGCAAGGTAGAGGTGCTGTGTGCATCCAAGTGGACACACAGTGAGTAAGTACTAAGAGCAAGCTAAGAGCCCTGAGATGCGCTAGGATTGCCTCAATGACGCAGTAGTCACCAAGACCCCAAACTCGCCTCCAGCACAACCGCCACAAGTTCGTGCTGCTGAGCCTACTTGAGTGCATGCTGCTGGGCCCATTCACTGCTACCAATGCTGTCACTGCAATTGAAGTCTTCACCAAGAGGTAAGTAAAACAAAATAAAACAGAAACAAAAATGAGAGAAGAGAGAAAAGAAAGAAAAGAAATGAAAAAAGAAAAGCGGACGGAGCAGATGAGCCCCAGGTTCAGAAGCCATACTCCACCACCATTGTACCAGAAGTCTTCAATGATCGAAAACTTCTATGAAGTGTTGGGGAATGCTGGCCAAGGTGTAGAGGACTCCGATGAGCTACAGCCACCAAGTAAGCATTATGACTTTCAAGTCAGAAATTGGTACAATTGAGTTTTTTTCCATTGCTTGCGAAAATAGCAACACACGTACAAATAAGGTGAGATTAAATAATAATGAGATGTAAATGCTTGCAAATAGGCCCCTCACCACTTACTAGTGAGATTCTAATCTAGTTGTTGAAATCTTATAACAAAAACTGTACTCTTTTCTTCCTCAGCAGGGAGGATCTAATTTTTCCATCCTCACCATAATTTCCCCACTTTCTCTCCAATGCCCACACTGTTCAGAGGCGGGAAAATTCCACGATTTACCTTCCAATTGTCTATTTTTCTGCAGTATTTTTTATTCTTTCACAGGCTGCACAGATCAGTGACAAGGCCAAAATTTGTTGCCCATCCCTAATTGCTGTCAAGCAGAGTGGCTGTACGCCATTTCAGAGGGCAATTGAGATTCAATTACATTTGCTGTGTGTCTAGAGTCACATGTAGGCCAGCCCAGGTAAGATTTCCTTCCCTCAAGAACATTAGCAAACTAATGATCAATGATATTCACATAATTTATTAATTGAATTTAACTTTATTTAATTCAGTTTTCATGGTGGAATTTGAACCCAAAGCCTGAGAACACTTGCCTAGGGCTCAGTATTACTTGATCAGTGACATTACCATTATGGTCCCATTTCCCCAAGCACGCGTAATGAGCTATCACAGATAATCAGAATCTTCGTCAACTCGATTGATTGTCTTAGGAAATAAGGAAGTTTTTATCTTAAAATTTGCCACAATTCACATCATTTTGTTGCATCATCATGACTTAAAATTACATAGGTTGTAGGATGCACCCTGAAATTGGGTTTAATTAAGAAGGCAAACGCAGGTGGACTGTCAGACTGTTGTGATTCCCTTCAAATATCCTTCCGAGTATGGGAAAGGTGGCAAAGCTTACAGGTAAACTCTTCTCTGGTCCAGGATTGGCTGCTGCAAATGCACAGAGGCAAAGACAAGACCTTTGAAAGCATTCCCGAGAGACTCCAGGTGTATGACTCGGGATCAACGCATCACCCGATGACCTTTGAGTGGAACCAGAGCAGGTGCAAGGTGACATGCAGGAGAACATTGAGTTTCATCTGTCATCAAACTCTGGCCATCACAAATCTGCAATGAGATAGTCAGAGATCAGGAGCGGCTCATGTTACCCTCCCAGCTCTGTGTCCTAAGACTGCCACCCAGGCTACAATGCAAACTGTGTTTTATAGCTGTCACTTTGATCATTGGATCGTATCAGCTGCACTGAAGCCATAGTGTGTGAATGTGTAGAAGACACTCTGGTCTTAAAGCTACACCTGAATTCAGTTCACCAATTCAATGGAGGCAATATGGGGGACAGGTAAATGTCACTCACTGGGTACTCATCCTGGACCAAAATGTTCAGCCACCTTTCAAGTTATCTCATTCTGGGAAACTAAACAAATGAGGGAAAACACAAAAGGAAACAGGAAATTCAGGAAACAAGGTTTCTGATACAAACACTTCAACAGGACTGAAACCGAGCAGAAAATAAAAAGACCAAATTACCACAGAGCATATTAAACATAGATCAAGCACTGAGAAGAGAGGAATTACCTTTGTGATTGTCAGATTGCAGGTTACAAACTACTTACTAGAACAGCAGGAAACTGATAGACACAAGAGAAGATTTTACAAGTGAGATCACAAGTAGTGTTTAAAGGGTTTGTAATTGGAAACCATACACTGATCTAGGGATAGCCACACCAGAGTCTCCGAGAGATAAAACTTAACCTCCAGGACACTGCTACATGCAAACATGGGAGGACAGTCACATGTTGTTCAAAAGGTTAATGTTTATTTTCAATTTTCCTTGGATACTTTTGTTTATTTGCCCTAAATATTAAGTCAAATGCTAGCCAGTTAAAGCTTGACACTAGACACCAATACATTTCTGGATAACAGGAAAGTCACAGGAAATACCAAAGGGAAAACAACAGTCTCTATGAAAGGAGATTGCTGACTGATTTGCAAATGTTCTCTGATTATTGGAGAATGAACCAATTAATGTTAATTGATAGTTAATGGCAAGGATTTGGTTAAATTTTAAACTGGTCAAGGCATTGCTCTGACCAGAAAATGGCTTTAAACTATTTTGTTGCATTGAAATGGGTGCAGTGTATATGTTCTTTCTGTCTTCAAAGAACAAGGCAATGTGTATTAAGATATGTAACTTCCAATGCACACAAGTGCTGCAAGCCCAACTGACAATCTTAACTTGGTTGCCAGAATAATTCTTCACACACTGAAGACTCTGCGGCAAATATTATTCAACACCTAACAAATGATACTAAGTAGTGTGCTTTACACAGGGTGATTGTGTACAGTCAGTATCCTGCTTGTTGCGAACAGTTGAAGAGATATGCTGTTTGATTTGATCCTCCAGACTTTGGGATGTATGACTTACACAGCTGGCATCGGACCAGCACTGAAATCCATATACCACGACTCAGTGGTGTGACAGGGAGAACAGCAGTTTGGCTTCACAGCAGAATACTGTTAGTATCAAACACCACTAATGCTGCTATGGCATTGACTGGGGATGGTTGGACTCTGAGACAACTGCAGTAGTCTTCACCGTCAGAAGGTCAGTACTGAGCAATGGTGAGTGCTGAGGGAGCCCTGCACTCTCGGATGGTCGGTACTCAGGGAATACTGTATCATCAGAATCAGAACTGAGGGAGTGTCACATTGTCAAACAGTCAGTATTGCAGGAGCATCACACTGTCAGAGGGTCAGTCCTAAGGGAGTGCTATACTGAAAGAAGGTCAGTACAGAGGGAGTGCTGCACTGTCAGAGGTTCAGTACTGAGGGAGTATCGCATTGTCACAGGGTCAGCACTGAGGGAGTGTTACATTGTCAGAGGGTCAGTACTGAGAGAGTTCTGAACTGTCAGACGGTCAGTACTAACGGAGTGCTGCATTGTCAGAGGGTCAGTACTAATGGAGTGCTGCATTGTCAGAGGGTCAGTACTAATGGAGAGCTGCGCTGTCAGAGGGTCAGTACTGAGGGAGTGCCACACTGTCAGAGGGTCAGCACTGAGAGGGTGCTGCGCTGTCAGAGGGTCAGTACTGAGGGAATGCTGCATTGTCAGAGGGTCAATGCTGAGAGAGCATCACACTGTCAGAGGGTCAGTATTGAAGGAGCATCGCACTCTCAGAGAGTCAGTACTGAGGGAGTGCTACATTGTAAGAGGCTCAGTACTGAGAAAGTATTAAACTGTCAGATGATCAGCACTAAGGGAACACTATACTTTCAGAGAGTCTATGCTGAGGAAGTGTCATGTGATTGGAGTTGTTGTCTTTCAGATAAGAACATTAAGTTGAGGCCACGCATGCCCTCTCAGCTGGATGTGAAAGATCCCGCAGTCAATGCTTTGAAAAAGGGCTGCAGAATTAGCTTCCACACCCTATCAATACTTATCTCTTAAATCAACATCACTAAAAACAGGTTGACTGGCATTTAGAACATTGCTATCAGTGGGATCTTGCTGTGCACTATCTGATCAATTGTCACATTTGCTACATTACAACATTGGTTATGCTTCAAGGAGTACTTCCTTGACTGTGTTGGCCACTATAAAAGTGCAAATTTGATGCACATTAATACAGTAATACCTCAAAACTTCTCAAAGAACAGTTTTATTCCTTATATGTTTAATAGTCAGAGTGTAACTGATAGCAGCACATTCTCCACCTTAAGGGGAGACTCCAGACAGGAAGCCAGGGAGATAGCAAACCAGGCAGCACTTGCTTCCTCCCTGTAGTAACTGGCAACGAAGATTAATTAAACAGAGCAAGCAAAACGGAGCTGACTGCCTTGGTCTCTCACATCGAACTGTTGTGAGTTGTGCAGGATCATAGGGGAAGAGCAGAAATGTGGTTTGAATAAAAATACAAAAGGAGGCATCAATCTAGGATTACATAGGGTATATAATTCAGAGGTCCATGATATTGTTTATGTTTCACTTGAGCCTCCTGTGAAACTTCCTCATCTAAACTTCCTCATCCTCTCTTCCCCTTTCCCTCCTATGCTTGTCTAGCCTCCCTTTCCCTGCTTCAACCAGTCACTGCACTAGTGAGTTCGACTTTCTTACCAATTTTTCAGTAAACATGTCTTTTTGTCCTGAATTCAATCTCTTAGTGGCTATCTTAAACTGCGAGCCTTGAGTTTAAATCCTCCCACAAGTTGATCCATGCTCTGCGTCTGTTCCATCAAAGCCTTTCATAATTTTATACATGCCTTCTCTTTTCAGAAGAATAAAGCCCAACCTGCCCATCCCCTCCTGCCAGGTATAATCCTCACAGTTCTGGTATCAGCCTTGTTTTTATCCGATTTCCATTTTGAAAATGGAATAAGTCCTACCACAGACATACAGCGAGGGATGTTACCCTCGGACGCATTGGCTGGGTGTCACTCTCCAACCATCTCTGAGGGCTCGGCTCTCAGCTTGACTCTTTCTTTTGAGGAACCATGTGCTTCATAAGTGACTATTTAGAGTCATCGCTCACCTCCTCCTCCTCCTTGCGAGACCAGTTTCAGGAGATTCTGCACCGTGTCAGCCAGCTCTTGTTGTTGTCTCTGCAAGCTGGTGTTGTTGGCAGTAACTCGGTTCAGTCTTGCCTCCAGCTCATCGATGACCCGGTTCTGACGGAGGACTAGGTCCTGGAGGCTGCTCCTCTCCTGCCTTAGCGTCTCAATCTCCTCTTTATGCCGGCCTTCCATTTCTAGAAGTTTCTGTTCCAGAAAGCTGAGAAAGTGGGGATTGGAAGGGTTGAAAGAAAGCAAGATTTGCATTTGTGTAGCACCTTTCATCACTCCCACAGGAGTTCCAAAGCCCTTTACAGCCAACTAAGTACTTTTTCAAATGCAGTCACTGCTGTAATGTAGGAAACACAGCAGCAAACTTGTGCACAGCAAGGTCCCACAAACAGCAATGTGACTCATAATCAGCTAATCTTGTTTTAGTGATGTTGGTTGAGGGATAAATATTGGCTGGGACACCAGGGAGAACCCCCTATTCTTCTTCAAGATATATGTCATGAGATCTTTTACTTCAGAAAGGACATGGAGCCTCTGTTTAACACCTCATTTAATACGGAGCTAATATGCAATTCAGTATGGAGTAGATTTGAGACATTTGAGTTCACGATAAGGTACAGGTGACAGGCAAGCTGACAAGTTTACTGAACACAAAACATTAGCAGCTTATACATTTTTAAGGCCTACTATTTGCTGGCAATATAACAAAGATGAGTTAACTCAGTGCCCTGTGCAAATACGCTGTCTTTATGTGTAATATATTGTGGTATAATTTACATTATTAATGCAGCATGTAAATATTCTGCCAATGTGGTTCTTTATGAATTTCGATACACATTTGTATTTTACTAGACTGGGGTTTACAGACGAGCCCTGAGAATATGTAATCTGACCCTGGATGAATAACAAATCACATTGTCTCACCACCTCAAGGTTTAAATTAGCACTTTCATTGCACAACAGATGTGGAGACAGGCAACAGATCAAATCAGCTTTATCTGAGTGTAGAATTAGTACAGGACAATTACAAAGAGAAGGAAAAATGCTGCTTATTTCTCAGCTGACTGGATTCCCAGTCTGAACAATGGCAATGAAAACAAAAGAGAGCTAGAAAGGAGACATAACACAGTATGGAGCTGGAGGAACACAGCAGGCCAGGCAGCATCAGAGGAGCAGGAGAGTTGATGTCTCGGGTCGGGATCCTTTTCAGAAATGGCGGGAGGGGGTAAGGGAGCTCAGAAATAAATAGAGAGGAGGGTAGGGCTGGGGAAGGTAGGTGGGATGGTGATAGTTGAGAGCAGGTAGGGAGTGGTGGGGATTGGTCAGTGAGGTGGGAGGGGCGGATAGGTGGGAAAGAAGATGGACAGGCTGTGTCAGGTCAAGGAGGCAGGGATGAGAGGAAGGATTGGGCATGGAATGAGGCCAGGGTGGGGAGGTTTTGAAACTGGTGAAATCCATGTTCAGGTCATTGGGCTGTAGGCTCCCAGGGCGAAATATGAGATGCTGCTCCTCCAGTTTGCGGGTGGTGTCATTGTGAGACTGGAGGAGGCCCAGAAACAAAAGATTTGCTCTGATGATTGCTAGGGAGTCTGTAATATCAAGAGACTGTAATGAGCAACCAGCACTGATAGTTGATAGCAAGTCTGTACTGAGCGGTCTGCATTGATGTAGATGGGGAGTCTATACTGAGGGTCCGGACTGGTAGTTGATATGGACTTTGGACTGAGGGACTGTACTGATACTTGATACTTGTACTGAGAGGTCTAAACTGACATAAACAGGGAGTCTGTAATGAGGGACCTGTACTGATAGTTGATTGCAGACCTGTAATAGGGGATCAGCATGGACATGTGATACGGATCCCATAATAAGGGATCTGCACTGAGATTCTGTATTGAGGGATCTCTACTGATAGTTGGTAGGGAACCTGCAATGAAACCTGAGGTGCAAGAATTCCATCATAGCTCAAAGAAACTGAGCCGTTTAAAGAAACCTAAATGAAATCGAAGATAACTGCCATATTTTAATGCATATTTCTTTAATCTGTTCTATGCTGTGCTGGTAAACCGATTTAGGGAACATTACAATGGTCAGCTCTTGAGAGAGAGAAGGAATTTTATTAAAGGCCTATAATTTTTAGATCTGTAAACATTCAAAAAGCAATGTGTTTACTGTCTATGTAAACAAATATGTGCTTAACATGGAAACATGCAACACAATAAAACACTGCATTTTTTATACGTTATATCAGCACAAAATTGTTGGCAATCAACTTCCCTGGTTCGGACATCTCTCCAAACAAACAAAATCATTAGATACTTTTTGTCCAATGTACCTTGTCTCCAACCATCAACAGTAAAGCAGTTTGCCTGTTCATTAACATTGCTTTTTGTGGGCACTTGCAGTGAACAAATTTGCTGCTGCATTTTCTGCATTGCAATAGTAAGTACACCCCAAAAAGGTATTTCATTGGTTGTATGGAGCATTGGGATGTCCTGAGGTGGCAAATGTGCTTGAAAAATGTAAGTCTTTCTTCAAATGCAAGGAAATATATTAAATGCTCTGTCATTGCATTCTTTTTGCTTTAGTCATGTATCATTGGGAATAATGAAAACTAGGGCTGAGAAAGGAAAGTTCCAGAGCTACATCAAATACCACAGTAACAATGATTCTTAAAGTTGATATCAATCCAGAATTTAGAAATGACATTGGTAAGTAAAGCTCTCATCTGTCAAAATAATGCCCAAACTTGCTTAAGTAATCTTGGATACAAACCAACTTTAATGAAGAAGTATCATGTTTCCCGCTTTGAGAAAACTAAGGAGTAATCTTTCAAATCCTGGGGATTTTCAGAAGGTAATTTTTCATTAGGTGTTTCTTCATCATTGAGCTCTAGAATCTGATGTAACTCTGTTCTGCTCCCTCCAGCCAGTCACCAATTCAGGAACAATAAAGTGGTCAGATTCACACCTCAAACGAGGAAGCTTCAGACTAGAAATCTGATCTGCTCCTTCTCTGCTTCCCCCCAACTGCACTGTAATTTTGAAGCGCAGTTCCTTTGCACTTACAGTGAGTTTACGATCTTCCATTCTGGGTATTTAAAACAGAAGTAACCAGAGGATGCTGACAGAGTGAGCAGAAATATTTCAGCAAGACTGCCAAACATTCCTGTATTGTTACCCCCGTGAAGTGCTCATTAACTCAAAGCACAGATTGATTAATGGCATCAAATGCTGTGTGAGTTGTGTAAATAGGTTCTAGAAATAAAAACTGCCTCAGGTCCCAGCTAAGGTTTTCGCGTAAAACTGTTCAAATTTATTTTCTTTTTTGCTTCTAAACGGTAGAATCGGTGCTTTATTGGAAGAAAATGAGCTGCCCAGCACAGGAACAGGCCATTTGGCCCAACCGGTTCATGTTGATGCTTATGTTCCTCCTCCCTCACTTACCCAGTTAGCATGTTCCTTTTTCCCCTCACCTGTAGAGTGAGGTTCTCCTTATAGAAACTAACAAAGTTGTACAACAAGTCAGGGCTGTTCATTAGGGCTATTCTACATGTAACAGACTTGTCATTTTGAAGTGAATATCTACAGGACGAAATAACTTCACCGTAACTGTTTAATATTCAGAGTGCGTGGATTCAGACTGAACCACAGTGATCTCTCAGTCCAAAGCTACTTCACTCATCCCTTTTTCTCCCAAATGACTGATTGAAAATCCTCTTAACCTCCCTCTTGGAATTAGTCAAACAACCCAACAGTCTGGAGTCAAGGCCTGGTGCAGACTAGAGGTTGGTGCCAGCATGAACTGGTTTGGAAGGACTGTTGTTCTGAACTTATTTCTTTATTTTTCTCATTTTTTTAGAAATTGTACTGAACAACCTGTACCTAAGTATCTTGTATTAAGATGGAGCCATAGGTGGTGACTTGTAAACTTTTCACTGCACTTATTCGAGTACTTGTGACAGTAAAGCTAATTAGATTCAATTCAACGCAACATCATTCATTTTAACAAACGCATTACATTTTCCATCTCAAGAACTATCTTGCATTGCTTGCTGACTAGAGGACAACCATTTAAGATGATTGACAAAAGAATTAGGGGCTGAGATGAGGGGAAATAAAATTATGCAATGATCCAGAATGTGGAGGGACTTCGATACAATAATAACTTGAAAGGTAAAACGTACAAGCCTTTGGGAAAACAGCTGGAAACTGGGACTGATTGGATAGCTCTATCAAAGAGCTGACACTGACATGACCAGCTGAATATCCTCTTTCTATGTAATATGGTTCTATGATTCAATGATGGAGCTAAACATCCAGTCACGTTTAACTGAGGGTTGTGTCAGGTGTATGTGGGGAAGCAAAGTATTGACTGAGTTACACCCCACTCTGCTTACTGCTGGAGAGAATGATGACATAGCTTGTTCATACCCAATAGCATTACAAGTTTCATTTAACCCTCTGGACATGCCCAAACATGAGGAATATTCACAGCATCCTTCAACGTGTCGACCACCTCATCCCTGTACAAAAGGAACTTAGACTCTCCTATTACTATGTATTTTCTTGATTGACTCATTATTCACTGACTGTATTCCCTCTGCTGACTCATTGGAGTCAGAGTTGGGGGCTCACATCCCACTCTATGACTCAACCCCAAATTCCAGGCTGACACTGAATGGCAAAACAGAGGGGCTGCTGCACTGTCAGAGGTGCTGTCTCTCTGATGATTTGTTAAAATGAGATGCTGTCTGCCCTCTGAGGCGGTAAAAGATTCCATGGCACTAATGAAAGAAGAGCTGGGGAGTTCTCCCTGGGTCAACTATACAGTTTAAATACATACCTTTAAAGAAATTATCTGGACACAACACATGGCTGTTTGTGGAAACTTGTTGTGTGAAAATTAGCTGCTGTGTTTCCTACTTTGCAAAAGTGCCAACATTTCAGAAGTATATAATTGGTTGTCAAGTACTTCGAGCTAACCAAAGTTTGTGAAGGATGATATAGAAATAGAAATCTTTGCTTTTCTTTCTACTGTGCTGATTGGTTATTGAGCTTAGATTTGCTACACTCCAGGCCCAACTAATGGTCTTTGAAAGCTGTACATTATGCAGGAACCCAGAGGTACCATGTAGCTCATGCACGCCTCAACCCTTTTAAGACATATGCATGGATGTGCAAAAAAAACTAAAAATGACCATACATGTAAATAAATCTCCATGCACACCAAAAACAAATTAAGGGGAACAGTGGTCCTAATGATTTTACAACTGCTGCAGATTGAATCTGAAATAATGTAACCGGATAAATTTTAGTTCAGGGAAGGCTGACTATGGCCGTACTATCCACACCACTTGCACTTGCAACAGCTGTTGCCTGGTCTGTACAATGAGACAAATGAACAATTTCGGCTGAAGAAATCAGAGTTTCCAATCAAGCTAAGAAGGGGTGAAACTTTTCCTGGGCAAAAATGCAAAGCTTATACTTTGAAATCATACAGTGTGGAAACAGGCCATTCAGCCCAACAAGCCCACGCTGCATCTCACCCTGATCCATTCCCCTAGTCTAACCCACCTAACCTAAACACCCCGGGCACTATAACATAGCCACTCCACCTACCTTGCACAGCTTTTGGACTGTGGGATAAAACCAGAGCACCCAGAGGAAACCCACACAGACAGTCACCCGAGGCTGGAATTGAACCCGAGCTCCTAGCACTGTGAGGCAGTATTGCTAACTACTGAGCCACCATGACACTTAAACATTTAGAGCCTCCCCAGCAGGGAGTTGAACCCTGGTCTCCCGTGTGACAGGCAGGGATACTAACCACAATACTACTGAGGACAGCAAATCAGAAGTCCGTCCAATTACTGGGGACTGTTCATTTACTATCAATCACCTTGAGCTATAACCCAGTGTGAGAATGTCCCCACTTTTGTTTCAGAAATGGGAACCTTGTAAGTTGTCTCTTATCATCAAGTAGTGCACTGTCAATAATACAATCTTATGGATATAATGAGCCTACCTGTTCTTATCATGCAGCTTATAGATCTCATTGGTCTGAAGAATCAGCTGTTTCTCCAGCTTGTATGTAAACAAGGAATTTTCCAAAAGCTGAATTTCGAGCCTTGAGGTTTGGTTCAAGACCTAAATGTAAGTTCATAAATCATTATTCTTGTGACTTATTTATTTTCTCTCAGCACTTCAGAATGAAACAGTTATTCACAGAAACAGACTAAAGTAATTATTAAACATAGGAGATAAAAAGAACATGGCAAAATCCTCCAGCTCCACACTGTGTTATCTCTGACTCCAGCATCTGCAGTTCTCGCTATCTCTCATGGCAAAATCCCTGCATTGTTGTTCATTATGTTACCATTTGGACCGTGAATGTACAGGTACTTTACACTTTCTACATTGAGACAGCTGATCAAGGAACACTGGAATAAGAGGAGGCTGCTCAGCCCATCAAATTTTTCCCAGCTTTCAATTAGATTATGATAACCTGTATCTTTATTCAATAGACACACTTAGACTCTACATGTCTTGATATGCTTTCCCATCATAAGATTGCCAATACCCAGCCAAATGCGACATTGTGGGTGTTAACCTCAGTGCCTCTGGGTTAGGGAGCCTATTCGAACCCCCAGGGACCCCCACTACTCAATGGAAAGCATGTTCACAGTGGGTTTGGACAAACCCAGGCAGCATTCAGTTAATCTATTCCCGTGGATGGCCTGTGTTCACGTCCTAAACTTGTGAAGGATACTCACCAGACTGAGTTTCTCATGGGTGTTTGGTAAGTCACTTGGAAATGGTAGTGCTGCATCAGAAAAATTCAAACCATAAATCCCGGAAAAACCTGGAACTCTACATTGATCCAAATTCTGAAAGAAGGTTTTACGCGTTTGCTTGGGTGCGAGTCTGCAGCAGTGAATGATTGTGTGTGATTGGGTGTGTGCGTCTGTGTGTTTGTCTGTGTATGTGCGTGTGTACACATCTATGTGAGCATTTGTGTGTGTATCTATGTGCAACTGTGAGAGTGTGTGTGTCTGCTGCCAAGGGATTAAGGCTGCTGAGTTGTGGTGTGGTGGCGGGCAGGCAAGGCTGCCCAGGACTGTGATGGGTGTAGGGAAGAGTAACTAGGAGCCAGGGACTGAGCAAGATTGGGGAGCAGAGATTAAATTGAAGCTGAAAAGTGGAAGAAGGAGCTGCAAAGAGGAGACAGGGTATCCAAGAAGGGGAGAGGCAATGGGAAAAGGTGGAGGGACTGCAGAGGCAAGTAAGGGACTGCAAAAGGAGAGAAGACGGGCAGCGGTCAGGAGAGGAGCTGTTCAGAAAGAGGAGTTACAATTGGGAGTAGGATGGGGGCTGTAAAAGGGAGTGCGAATTTACAATGGAAGAGAAGGGCTGGAAAGGGGAAATAGCAGTTTTAAACCTTTCAACAATGGATACTCAGCTAACTAGTAACCAGGAAAATCTGAAGTTCCTATGAGAAATTAGTTCCTAGTAAATGCAGATGGCCTTTCCTGTGTAAAGTTTCAGAAGTTCAGAAGCTACTATAGAGGAAAATGAAATGGATGCTATTGTAATGAATACTATGCCAACTAATTAATTTCATACTGCATAGTTTTATTTAAAAAGATTAACCTTTATGCGTTATCTCATATTGTCTCACTTGAGATACAGCATTAATTAGAGATAAACTTGCAACCACTTAGCTGTGAGCACACCAATTCAAGGCAAATGTGATAGATTTTTGTATATACTTTTGTATGTGTTTTTTTTTCAAAAATAAGCATTTGTTGCTACCTTGTGCCGGCTGGCTTTAAATACCACAGTGTCTGGGGAATTAATGCTTTTCTTGTGTATTTTGGCTTTTAAGTTCAATGGAGTAATAATGCGTATTGAGGAGATGTATGTCTTTTTTAAAAAAGAATTACTTCTGTGTGAATCCAAATACATCATGCATCAACATTGATACAGAAGCCAAAGTTACTATGAGAGCACATCACCTAACCATTGAGTTACTGAGAATAAACATTTCCATGAAAAAGGAACCTCAAAAACCAAAAAAACCTGAAAAACTAAATTGCAGCCCCCCCAAAAAAGTATCCCTTGAGAAAATCTCAAAAGGAACCTACAAGGAAATAATTATGTACGCTTATGTGAATGTTTCTGAGAATGCATGTAAATGCACGTGTGAAAATCTGCATTTAGAAGTGTGAGTACATGTGAGAATGCGAGTGAGTGTAGCTGTAAGTGCATGTGTGCATATACACATGGGTACATACGTGCATCAATGTGTGTATTTATGCATGTGTGAGTGAGAGTGTGCATGTGTATTTCCCTGAGTGTCAGTATATGTGTGTGAATGTGTGCATCCGTGAGAGTGTGCATATGCACGTGTGGGAATGTATGTAGGAATGTATGTATGAGTGAATGCACATGCAAGAGTGTGTGTATGTTTGGCAGTGTGTGTGAGTGAGTATGTACATGGGTATATGTATGTGCAAGTGTGTGCACCCATGTGTGTGTGCATGAGTGTGCATGGGTGCAGATGTGTGTGTATGTTTGTGCATAGATGTATATGAGTGCTTGTGTGTATGCATTTGCACGTGTGTCAGTGCATGTCAGTGTGTGTGTGAATACATATGTGCTTGCATCATGCGTGTGTGTGTTTGTGTGCATGAGTGTCTGTGTGTGAATGTATGTGTGAATGTGTATACAAAAACCTCGGGGTCATTTTTACCAACGTCTGGCTGAATCCAAAACTTTGGCATCATCTTAAAGAGGGAGCTTTTAGATTTATGGGTTAATTCTTTATCTCTTCATCTTTAACAAGCTCCCCATTCCAGTTCCTACCAGTCCCCACCCCCAAACAGAAAGAGTTGAAAAATAAGTGATTAAATGTGATGAGTATTAGGTGTTAACACAAAGACTGTGAAAATCATCCCGTTCCTTCAGGAACAAGCTTTAGAATCCCCGCAATCTTAAATTATTTATTGACATTTTCCTCAACTTTGTTTCTGTGCCAGCAGAGCTGATCACTCTCACAAACCAATTTAAACAAAATTCTTACAACATGCTGTAACCAGATAAAGATACCAGAGACATATTTGCAAGAATCACTCAGACTTGTGTGATCTCTGCCAGTGAATGTTTTTCAAAGCTCTTATTTAATTTGGAATGAGGTGCTAGAGACTCTGTTTGTGTGTGTGTGCGTGTATTATTTTGGCCCAGTTTAAGCATGAAGGTTTCTGTTACATTTTGTACCCCTTGCAGCAGCTGATTGACCTTTCCCCCAAACACTCCGCCTGCCCATCAACAACATTCCCACCCCCTCCCCGTCCCCAGTGGGATCTTACCTGTGTTTCCACGTCTGTGAGTCTGCGTGTTTGCTCTGCTGACTGACTCAGCAGACTGGTGCCAATCTCCAGGATAGTAGCTGTGTGGTTCTGGACAGCAGTCTGCTGGATCTGAACTATCTCTGCCTTCATATTCTCCTGGACGTAATTCTCCAGCTGCAACGAGGTCATTTGAAAAGCCTTTAAATATCGAAGTGAACCAGGAGCATCACCTTTTCTGAAGTAAACCCAGTATGATTACTGGGCAAAGTGCAGCAAGCAGTGACAACTTGCTTCTTTGTGGCACCCTTCTCTTCTTTGTGGCACCCTTCTCTATATCCCAAAACACTTGCCATTCAATGCAATTTTGAAGTGTAGTCAATTTGGTAATGTAGAAAACATGGCTGCCAAATTGCACACAGCAACATCACACAAACAGAAATATTAGATTACCAGTTATTGTTATGTACTGGTCCTATAAAAACAAAGCAAATATGTTCAAGCCTTGCAACATTTTTGAATCATCTGATAGCATGGGGTGCCAACAGATCCCCACTGCTTTTCCTGCATAATGCCTCTGCCAATCAGAATTGACTTGCCAATCAATCAGCACTCTTTTCTCCTGCAGTCATAATTGTTGTGATCGTTCAAAATTTGGCATTCTTTTGTTTGTCCTGATGAATGCAAGACGAAAAGATCCAGTAACGTATCTCTCTTTTCAGAAATATTAGCAGAGCCCGCTTGTGACAGTCCCACGTGGGAGGATGTCAGGCTGCATTGGGCATTGTCAAAAGAGTAGCACTCCCTCAGACAGGGTGCTCAAATGGGATTAGACTAAAGATGAGTAATCTGTGCAGCACCTCCTTTCTAGTTTCTATGTAATTATTACCAATGTGGACAATCACAAATCCATGTTACTCCCCAGCTCCAAGGAGTCTTCAACTGTGGCACCAGGTAGGCAACATGTCTTTCAGACTCAAGCTCACAGATATAGAGAACATGATCTATCCTCCTAACAATACCATCCCGGACCACTGTTACAATCCTATTTCCTCCACCCCATTTGAATAGCTCCCTGTATTAACATATTGTGACCAGTTTCCTCACCCTCCTCCCAGTTCTCACTCAGTTATCAAGATTTTGTTACTGTTGGATAATTGCAGAGGCTAAGACTGCTTGAGAGCTGCCCCGAGACCTGCTTCACCTAGAATCACACCCTCCCATCCTTGATCATAAAACAAGTTTGAACGATCAAGTCTGATAGGTATGACAGCTTCCTGAAGCAAAGTGTTCAATGAGTTTAGCCCCTCCTGATGTGGTGCAGTATCTACAGTTCGGACTCCAGCTCTTCTACTTGGATGTAAGGTTGCTTGGGCTGTAGACGCTTGCTACATATCTATTCATTATGGATCATATGGTATCCAGCAGCTCCCACACACTGCAAATACAATACATCATCCAGCTTGCTAACTCTATGTTGTTTATGTTATTAATTAATCATGTTAGTATCCCTGCCCTTATCACTTAAAAAGTCTCCACTCTTTACACTATCTTGTAACTTTTTTTTAATACACCAGCAACAATTTTATACCTAACAAGCAATTTATAAGAAAAGAAGAGAAAAAAAGACTAGAGACCTGAAAACAAACTGACGACTTTTACTTAAAAGACTAGAAATATTTACCGGAGAAAGTAGGAACTGCAGATGCTGGAGAATCTGAGATAACAAGGTGTAGAGCTGGATGAAAATAGCAAGCCAAGCAGCCTTCCTGCTCCTCTGATGCTGCTTGGCCTGCTGTGTTCATCCAGCTCTACACAGAAATATTTACCAACCCTTTTCACCAATCAGCTGCTTTGTTTAGGCAAAAGCAACCAAATACATTTCTCCTTCCTCCACTAAACTTGAGGTGCTCAACTGCAGCGCTCTATTGTAAGTCACACTAAATGGGCTACTTATATATGTACCAACTATAGTGGGCCAATTTGAGTCAGTTCTTTTTAAGACTAACGTCATCCATTAAATTCTAATCACTTTGTAGGATGCAAATCCGATAGTTTGCCTCACGGTCTTCTCTCTGCAAGAGGCTTGAGCTGATCCAAGCAGTAGCAGAAACAGAGATCCATTCCTGCTATATGAAAGTTTTACAGTCAGCTATGAGGTAAACAATCTCAAAGAAATATAGAAAAGAAGAACAAGAGTTGGCCATTTGGCCCCTCGAGTCTACTGCACCATTCAGTATGATCATGGCTTGTCATCCTACTCAGTACACTGTTCTCACTTTTGTCTCAGTCCCTTTGATCCCTTTATTCTGAAGAACTATGTCTTTCTCCTTCTTGGAAACATTCAATGTGTTTGCCTCAACTGCTTTCTGTGGCAGAGAATTTCAAAGATTCACCACTCTCTGGATGAAGAAATTTCTCCTCATCTCAGTCTGAATTGGCCAACCACACATCCTTAGACTGTGACAATTGGTTCTGGACTCCCTGGTCCTTGGGAACATCCTTTCTACATTTGCCTTGTCTAGTTCTACCAGAATTTAAAGGTTTCTATGAGATCCCTCCTTCATTGTTCTAAACTCCAGTAAATGTAGTCCTAACCAATCCAGGTCTTCTTCAATATCAACGCTGTCATTCCAGGAGTCAATCTGGTAAACGTTTGTGGCAATCCCTCCATAATCAGAATATACTTCTTCAGATAAGGAGACAAAAACCACAGATAATATTCCAGGTATGGTCTCACCAAGGCCTTTACAATTGCAGCAAGACATCCTGTATGCGTATCCTCTTGCTATGAAGGCTAATATTCCACTTGCCCTCTTCACTGCCTGCTATATTTGCATGCTTACTTTCAGTGACTGCTGTACAAGACACTCAGGGCTCATTGCACCTCCCTATTTCCTAATCTGTTGCAATTCTGATAATAATTCATCCTCCTCATTTTGCTACCAAGGTGGATAACCTCACATTCAGCCACATTACATTTCATCTGCCATTCATTTGTCCATGCACTCAACTCATCTAAATCACACAGAAGCTTCTCTTCATCCTCCTAACCGTTCATTCTCCCACCCACCTTTGTGCTGTCTGCTAACTTCAACTCATTACTTTTAACTCCCTCATCTAAATCATCAATATATATACAGTGAATATCTTGTTCAAGCATTGATCCCTGTGATACCCCACTAGTCACTGGCTGCCACTCAGAAAATGACCCAACTCAGAAAATGACCCATTTATTCCTACTCTTGTTTTCTGCCTGTCAGCCAGTTATGTATCCATGTCAAAGTCAATTCCACGTGCTTTAATTTTACATGCTAATCTCTTATGTGGGATCTTATTAAAAAGTTCAAGTAAACCACATCCACTGGATTCCCTTTATCAATTCAATTAGTTATGTTCTCAAAAAACATCAATAGATTTGTCAAGCATGATTTCCCTTTTGTACATTCATGCTGGCTTTCCTTTAAGTTTTCTGGCTACTATACATTCAGCCAAGCCTTGGCAAGGATAATCCTCAAGTATCCTTGATGTTACTTGTTCAGGATATTTTGCCTCTCAAGCTGAAATGACTAGCCTTTCTTCAAGCACCAGCAAACAATCTCGGGTTGTGAAATGCTGGATTGCTGAGAATTGATCTTCATTGTCAACCCATTGGCCTTTGATCTTGCTAATACTAACAAGCTCTCAGTCCTTCTTTAGTTGCTCCTGTTGTATTTGAATGAGACTGTTACATTGCTGGCCACTGTACCACTGTGGCATGATATACAATGCAATCTCCTGAACAAATTCCTTATCAATTGTTGTAAATGTTGTAAATGCTCTGGACGCATCATACATCAATTGCCAACATCTGTTTACTTCTGAAAGAGCACTGCCGCCCATATTTTGTAGCTAAAACATTAGCTTCTGTGATAGATGGAAAGGATAGGCCAGGGCATCCGTGGATGTCTGTGTGTCCTTGATCTTTTGAAAAGCATCCTCCAATACCATCCCTGTGTCTTCATGAAGAGTTGCTTCAAGGGTTCAGTAACCATTGCCAAGTGGGGCAAAAAGTTTCACCAATTGTGTACCATGCCTAGAAATTCTTGCAAGTTATGAACCAAGCGAGACATTCATTAACAACCATCGTTTACTGTGGGTCTGGCATTATTCCATTCTTGCTGATATTCTGTGAATTGGTTCCTCGGAAAATTTACACGTTGTTGAGGATAAGCCTGTCTTCCTATAAGCATTTCAAACCCCTATGGAGCTTCTGATCATATTTCTCAACTGTTTCTCCATGTATCACCCACCTTGTTGAGCTGTGTTAGGTCAATGCATATTCTGATGGCTCCACTAGGTTTGGTTCCAATAACCATGCCTGAACACGATTCAGTTGGTTTTGTCACCAGAGAAATTACACCCTATCTGGCTATTTCTTCAATTTGCTTTTGAACTTGATTCATTAAGGAATGTGGAATCTCCCTGGGTAACTGGAGGCATAATATTTAATAACCTTTTTAACATTTTTTTAACAGCAGTATTTAGTATCAAGTGTTCCCTAATCCTGTGCACAATTTATGGATAACCTTTCTCAAAGGTACTCCTGTTCTGTAGTATATCACACTCTCGGGAGTCATGCCACATGGACCTTGTAGTTTTACCTCTGAGCCTGTAACTTCTGTTTCTTCTGCCATGATATACAAACTTCCAGACAGTGGTCCTCACCCTTGTGTCAGATTTAAAATTGGTGATGTCCATTGACATAAACAGGTTCTGTTAGACTTAAATTGTTTGGATCCCCCATTCCCCCATAATAACATTGGGTATATTTTTATAATTCTGGAGTTTCAATTGCATTAACACATTTGTATGAGTAGACATTTAACCTATTGCTACTCTGAAACTTCATCCTAATTCTACACAGGCTCGGAAAGTTATCTGCAGTTCTGCAGATGTAGCATTATTTTGTCATAGCTGGTCACTGCTTGTGTTTATGAGGCTTTTTTGATTCACAGCACTAACTCTGACTCTTAGTATTCGTTCTTTGAAAAGCTCTTTGTTTTGGCTTCCATTTGTGTTTGCAGAGTTTTTGCACCACAAAAAGTAGATAGGTCCTGTTGCACTCAATAAAAAAGACTGTCCTTTTGTCTGCATTTTATCTTGGTTGCTGATTCCAGCACAATCTAAACAGTTTTCTCTAAAGTCAAATCTTCTTTTGAATGAATTAAAACTGGCAAACACTCATCAATAATTCCAATAACAATTCCAACTTTCATGACTTGTGATTTCAAAGCTCCATTGTCGCAGTTTTCCACAAATCCGTTGAGATCATTTATGAAATTCTTTACAGTTTATCTGGATGCTGAGCTCTTCCATCAAATTTTGCTCTTTCAATAATTTTATTTGTTATCAGATTATTGTATTTGTCAAAATGTATTTTTCAAACATCTTCAAAAGAATATATGTTGATTTATAACATCATCAGCATTGTCATTGTGAATGCAATTGTGTTTATTTACATATTCTGATTATGGTTAAGTATTTAAATTTAAAGCAATTTTGTACCTTCATGAATGTCTTCTTCAAGATTTTCAATCCTGTGTCCTATTTGGGACTACTTTGTCATTAAATCTTGCAGTAGTTTATTTTCCTTGCATGTCTTCCTATTGCGATTATTTATTCTTCTTTCTTTTAAGCTTTCCAGTTCTGCAGTATCTCAATGGTACTGTAAGCTCTTTCCCTTCAACATATCAATAGAGAGCAGCAGTAGGCCATTCAGCCCCACAGGCCTGATCTGATTATAATTTCAAGCAATCTCCTAGCAATTTCTGTTTTTATTTCTGATTTTCAGCATCTACAGTTCTTCCAGCTTTTATTAAGAATCTATGCATTTCTGCCTTAAAAATATTCAAAGATCTGCTCTCCCAACTTTTTCAGGACGACAGTTCTAAAGACTCAACCTCTTGTCAGGAAAAAATCACCTGTTCTCTGTTTCAAATGGGTGGCTCCTTAGTTTTAAACAGGGAGCCTGCTACTAGATTCTTCCATAAGAAGAAACATCTTAAATAAAAACCAAAAGTACTGTGGATGCTGTAAATCAGGAACAAAAACTGAAGTTGCTGGAAAAGCTCAGCAGGTCTGGCAGCAACTGTGAAGAAAAGAACAGAGTTCACGTTTCGGGTCCGGTGACCCTTCCTCAGAATTTATAAACATCTTCTCCACATCTGCCCTGTCAAAAACCTCAGGATCTTGTATGTTTCAATGAAGTCACTTTTCTAAATTCCAACAGGTACAAGCCTAGCCTGTCTAACCTTCCTTCATAACACAACACACTCATTCCAGTTATTGAAGATTATTACTTCTGTAAATAGCAATGCTGTTTTATTTTCCTTGTTTTAAGGCTTTTAAACTGTGCAGTATAGCAATACCGTGTTTTCCTTCTTTTAGAGCCTTTTATTCTGTTAAGTAGAAATACTATATAGTGGTCTTCCTATGTTTTTGGACTGAAAATGGAGATTTTTCACTTTTTCCCAAGCAAAATGGCTCATTTGTCTAGGGGTATGATTCTTGCATTGGGCCTTGTACTGTATAGAAGTGCAATAGGTCCAGTGTTCAAATCCTGGCTGAGCCTTCATGTTTGCAGTGGTCAGTTAGTGCAGCTAATTAGAGTGTGGTGCTAATAATGCCAAGGTCATGGGTTCATTCCCGATACTGACCAACTCTATACGTTTCCAGCCATGAGTGTGACGCTTTGTGTTCTGACTTGAAGCTTGTGTGGCGTTCCTACTTTTACGGCAGCATGGTGGCTCTCAGTGCCAGGAACCCGGGTTCGATTCCACCCTCAGGCGACTGTCTGTGTGGAGTTTGCACATTCTCCCCATGTCTGCGCAGGTTTCCTCCGGATGCTCCGGTTTCCTCCCACAGTCCAGAGATGTGCAGGCTAGGTGGATTGGCCACGCAAAATTGCCTGTAGTGTTCAGGGATGTGTAAATTAGGTGGGTTATAGGTGGAATGGGTCTGGGTGGGATGCTTTGCAGTTTGGAGTGGACTTGTTGGGCCAAAGGGCCTGTTTCCACATTGTAGGGATTCTATGAAAATGTGTGATTTTCCACCTTTTCACAGTCAAATACATGTCCTTTTCTACACCTTGCCCAAATAAAACCTTGTGCTTGCAGGATTACATCCAAAAAGAACCCTTTGTTCAATCATGTTTGACAACGATTGAGCAAAAAACATTAAAATCTTCTTTTCAGGAAATTTTCCAGGATAAATAGAGCCAAGATTCTTCTGCGAAAGAAACAATAAACTCCAAGTGAAATCCTGTCTCAGCGGGATTTGGACCAGAAAATAGCTTAATCGCTTTACTAAGTTCTTCAAGAGCTGAAAATGTGTTGAATTAGGTGTGAATGATGAAATAGGTTTTTTTATTCATTGAAGTTTCATCTACAAGGCACAAGTCAAGTGTGTGATAGAACACTGTCCATTTGCCTGGATGAGTGCGGCCTCAGGAGCACTCAAAAGTCTTTATATATTTCTGATCTATTAATTGAACCCAATGCTTATTTTAATCAATATCTGAGGATATTAGCTTGGGCTTCTGGATTACTAGTCCATTGACATTACCACTACACCACCAACTCCCCTGTTTGTGTCTGAAAGGCTGTTTCCAGTGGGGCAACTCAGCAATCTGTGCTGAATCCCTTGCTGATTTAAGCATAAGTGTACCTGCAGTTTTTAAATGATTAAAATGCTTGATTCTAAAGCTGATTCTAAATTTGGCTAAATAGTTGCTAGTGAGAATGAAAGCAGGCAGATATCAATGTGTAGCAACATTCAAATATAATTCAATCTAGCAGTATTCAAGTTCTGTACTACCAAGACACTGATTTTAAGTTCTCTTGTTAAACTGCACATCCGTATAGAAATGTGAGAAAGTTATCTCTTTTAGACTCTAAAATACATGAAACAATATGTACCATCTCCTATTGCCTCTACTATAGACTCACACAATGTTACAGAAGATCTGTAGTGGAGAGAAAGGCCATTAGATCAATTTTGTCTGTGCTGGTGTAGATATCCTACACAGGGTTTCTCTTATACTCCTCTATCTTCTATAATATCCTCTATTCCTTCCTGTGGATTCGGGAGAATATTCATTGGTAGCCTTGACGGGGCAGCATGGTAGTTCAGTGGTTAGCCACTGAGCTGGGGACCTGGGTTTGATTCCAGCCTTGGGTGACTGTGTGGAGTCAGCACATTCTCCCCGTGTCTGTGTGGATTTCCTCTGGGTGCTCTGGTTTCCTCCCACAGTCCAAAGGTGTGCAGGTTAGGTGGACTGACCATGCTAAATTGTCCGTAGTGTACAGGGATGTGCAAGCTAGATGGATTAGCCATGGGAAATGCAAGATTATAGGCTTGGGGGATGGGCATGCGTCTGGGCAGGATGCTGCTCAGAAGGGCAGTGTGGACTTGACTGGCCGAATGGCCTGCTTCCAAACTGTAGGGATTCTATCCTTAAAAAAAATCGCTGCTTGTTGTAACAACCTATCGGGTTTTATAAAAATGTCCTTTAGGGAAGGAAATGAGCCATCCTTAGCAAGTCTGGATTACATGTGACTGTAGTCCCACAATAATGTAATTGACTCTTGATAGCCTTCTATTAAGACCCCCGGCACAAGGACTACAAATTGCTCCCCAGTGATGCTCACATCCCAAAGATGCTCAAAGGACACAGCCATTAGCCTGAATATTTTGCTCCCCGTCACTGAGTGAATTTTGTATGCCATTTGCCAACCTGCCCTTAGATCCTACTTTTCTGACCAGTATACAATGTGAGACCTTTTCAAAATCTATGTACACCACATCAAACATGTTACCCTCATCTATCCACCATCTTTTCAAAAAAAATCAAGTAAGTTCTTCTCTTAACAGATCCATGTTGATTATTCTTTTTCTAATCTGTGGCTCTGTAAGTGACAATTATTGTATTTCTCAGAACATTCTCCAGTCGCCTGTTCACCACTAACATTAGGCTGACTAGCCTGGAATTACTCAGGCTATTGCCACCTCTCTTTTGAAAGGACAGTAGAACATTGTTAGTCCTTCCCAAATATGCCTGTGCCAAAGGACATGGTAATTGATCATCTGGATGCTGATCCATTTGGGTCCTGGGGGAAATATTCAGGTCTGAGGACAGGATTGGATCTCATGGCAAGGACACTAAAGTGCTCTCAGATCTGGCCACATCCATGCCCTTCCAGTAGCTGATCCTACGGGATCATTTGTCAATGAAACCAAACACTAGCAGACAGTCAGGTGTAGGGGTTTACTTCCTGTAGGCTGCTGATATACATAATGTCAGTTTTCAGACAAAACACAAAGTGAACATGTGAATCCTGGAAAAGAAGTGTGCAAATTGGTGAGAGAGTATATATTTAAAAAAAACATGATTAGCAAACAAGAGGAAGCTGAAGGTGTTTTTTTCTGCCTGACTCACAGGACCTGTGGAGTGGGGGCTGATAGTACAATGAGAGGTGTTTGGCTGACTGGACTATTTCTCTAACAAACATTCCAAGCTGAAAAGTAATGTCATCACTTTTTCTTAACCGTTTTCTTTTCTTCAAAAAAACTTAAACACTTCCTTTCATTCCTGTTCCTTTTTTTTGGAAATCACAACTGGCATGAAATGGTTTCAATTTCCTGCAGGCACAGATGTTAACAAGCATTTCTCAAAACAAGCAGCTCCATTTTTCCAGAAGTTTTCAGGTGTGTATTTCAAATGTGCACATTACAGCTGCAACATGTGGATATGCAGCTGTCCTCTCAAAGCCCAAACTTCAGAGAAAAACATATACATGTTCTGAGAGTTAAAGTAAACTTAATTACTTTGACATTAGAGTATCGCCAGCTTCTATAAACACTCCAGAAGAATAAAAGATGGAAAAACTCGCATTTATATCGCACACTTCAAAACCTTATGACCTGCAACTATTCTTAAAGATTCTGTTATTCCCATTTCCACCTCCCCTGGACTCATCTTCTATTTATCCACTTGTACTATTGCCATCTCCTTTTGCTTTGCCTTGGTCTGATTTGTGTAGCCTTAGACTCTCCACAAAAATCTCCAACACTAGGCTCACTATCAGAGACTTGGGCCAGAAATGTTATATTATAGAATTAAAATGTTGAATGGTTTAAAACCTGGTCTAACTCAGTGATTATCCAGTGTAAATGAACTGATCACCACAACTGAGTCTTCGCTCTGACCTTCCCGTCTTTCCCACCAACACTAACCCAACCCCAACTCAACATGGCTGTTCACCAACCTACCCACTCACTCACTCATCCACTCACTCAGCCACCCATTCACTTACTCAGTCACCCACCCATGCATTCAACTGCTCAGCTATTCACTCAAGCCCAGCTACTCACATCTGCACCCTCTCCAATAGCAACTCAACCACTCACTTAACTAACCACTCACTAACATAGTGAAAAACTTGAGATCTTTAAAAACTTATCTGAGTATGAAAGGTTTTGTCGTTAAAAAGCAGCCATGCCTGCTCTTTGCATGTCTTCGCCTATATTCGTTGGATTGGCTACATACGCCACTTCACTGTTGTAGCTGAGTTCAGATCCTTGGCTGAAAGAACTAAAAAGTACACTTAGTAC
The DNA here is from genome assembly GCF_021869965.1 of Rhincodon typus. Classification (NCBI taxonomy): domain Eukaryota; kingdom Metazoa; phylum Chordata; class Chondrichthyes; order Orectolobiformes; family Rhincodontidae; genus Rhincodon; species Rhincodon typus. The sequence continues at coordinate 34,616,289 of NC_063335.1, forward strand.
ATTAAGAGCAAGAGGATGTGTAAGGAAAGGGTTAGCCTATCAGAGATCGAAACAGTAACTTGTGCTTAGATGCAGAAGACATAGGCAAGATTCGAAATAAGTATTTTGTCTCCGCATTCACAAAGGAGAGGGATGGTTCAGACATTCTAGTTAAAGAAAAGTGTGTCATATTAGATAAAATAAGCATAATGATAAGGGAAGTACTGGAGGGACTGACTTCCTTGGATAAATCACCAGATGAACTGTATCCAAGGCTGTTAAAGGAAGTAGAGTGGAAATAACAGATACTCTGAGAATCATTTTCCAATCTCACTTAATACAGATGTGGTACCAGATGATTGGAGGTCAGTGAATATTGTACCATTACACAAAAAGGGTGTGAGGAATAGGCCAAACAATTATAGATGGGTCTGTCTGACCTCGGTTATGAGGAATCATTAGAATAAGTATTGAGAGACAGGATTAGCTGTTACTTGGAAAGGCAGGATTAATCTGGGATAGTCAGCATGGTTTGTTTGAATTGAAGTATTTTGAGGAAGTAACAAGGAGAACTGCTGAGTGTATTGCAGTGGATTTTATCTACATGGAGTCCAGTAAGATATTTGACAACATCCCACATGACAGCCTGGGCAGAAAAGTAAAAGAGCAAGGGATTAGAGGGGGATGTTCTGACTTTGATCCAAAATTGATGCAGTGACAGGAAACAAAATGTCGATGGATGTTTTTGCCAGTTGAAAGTGGTTTCCAGCGGCATTCCACAGGGCTCAATGTTAGGTCCCTTGCTGTTTGTGGTATTAATGATTTAGATTTAAATGTGGGAGACATGGCTGGGAAATTCGACATGAAAATTAGCATGGAGAATTGATAGTGAAAAGAATGGTTGTTAACTCCAGGATGAAATCAAGGTTTGGTTGAGTGGGCAGAACAATGGGAAATGGAATTCAGTCTAGAGAAGTACAAAGTTATACCTTTGGGGAAGGCAAGAAAACCCTCAATTCATTCAAGAGGAATCTGAATCTGCACGTGAAGCATTGCAGCCTATAAGTCTATGGAAGGGACGATGATGTGGTGGTATTATCACGGGACTGTTAATCCAGAGACTCAGATACTGTTACAGGGAACTGTGTTCAAATCCTGCCACAGTAGGTGGTGGAATTTGATTTTTTTTTAAAAAGTCTGGAATTAAGAATCTAATGATGGCCATGAGTCAATTGTTGGGGAAAAACCCATCTGGTTCACTAATGTCCTTTAGGGAAGGAAACTGACATCTTTATTTGGCCTGGCCTACATGTGACTCCAGACCCACAGCAATGTTGTTCACTCTTTTAATGCCCCCTGGGCAATTAGGGATGGGCAATAAATGCTGCCTAGCTAGTGATGCCCTCATCCCATAAATGAATAAATAAAAAAGTACCAGGTGCTGGTAAACTGGAAAAGAATAGGTGGCTGGTTTATTCAGCCAGTGCAGACATGATGGGCTGAATAGCCTCTTTTGTGTGCCGTAAACATTTCAATGGTTCTCTGGTTGAATGATCAGTTACAGAAATCTCTGTGGGCTGCATCAACACTGACCAGAAGATCTGGTCACAGTCTCTTCTACCTTCACCCAAATCACAAACCTCTTCCTTTGTACATCCTCCCTTCCCCTTTTACTTACTTACCTGAAACCTGTAACATTTCTACTATTCTCCTCTCCTGGTGAAAGGTCACAGACCTGAAACCAAAACTTTGTTTCTATATCACAGGGGCTGTCATGTCCTGCTGAACATTTCCAGCATTTTCTGTCTTTATTTCAGATGTTCAGCATTTGACATTAATTTAAGATCAGTTTCAAGAGTATGAAGAGTTTGGGAGGTTGTTTGATGCATTGGATTCACAGAACATTGAATGCTACAGTACAATTAGAGCAAATGAAATAGAGTGGGGGTGTGATGAGGTGCGCAAAACTCTATCAGAGAGATAGCATAGACTTTGTAGGCCAAACAGTCTACTCTGACCTGTAAAATTCAATGTCAAGCACATCTGTGAACATTCAGTCCAGAACACTGCAATAGAAAGTAATGGTTTGGGAAGCTTTAGAAGTTCATTGGATTATAGGCATTAGTTATCACTGGCAGGGAGTATATAATGAAGTGGATCCCACACAATCTGTAGAATCCATCTGACTCCAGTTCCATTGAAATCAACCGATCCAACAATGGACATTTTCTCTAAAGAGTGTGTTATCAGCTCATTGGGATGGAGGGGCGAGGTTCAAGTTTTAACCCTGAAGTGGAAACAAAGTCGTGAAACCATTAACAATTCCAGCAGGCTGAGTGGCTAAAATACAAATTCTGATTTCAATAGCACATTCATTCATAGCCTACGCAATTGTCTTTTTCTATTGGAGGGAAGTTGTCCGGTGGAGGGGGTCATATGGGCATTTTAACTCTCATCGGCAGTCGAAAACTAGACGGTAGTGAACCTGCGCTCAGTTTTTAACCCCAGTTACATCATGAAATAAATAATAGAGTGCTTGCATTTAAGGAAAAAAGTCCTTGGATCAAAGTGTTAAAACAATAGACAATCACAGCCAGATAATGAGCTGATATTCAGAGCAATGTTACAGATTTAATTAATTGGATTCAGATCTAGTAGGCAAATATTGCCAAAGAGAAATGGATTACAAAAACACAACTTTTACGCGAACAGCAAAAGTTGGTAATTATCACATCATAAAGCATTCTTTTAAAATCAAAATTCTAGTGAATAATCAGAAACTGGATGTTTTGAACAATTCCTGGTTCCCTTTATTCCTCTCTCTCTCTTACACAGAGACAGAAAAACACAGACATGACAAAGGGAATTGCTGAGCTCTTCCAGCCTAAGAAGAGTCAGTATGCTGTAATCCCAGTGAAATTTTTAAATTGCTCCACATATCACATATTTGAGTTGAACAGCCTGTCAAATGCCAGGATCCTTAATAAAGTTAGAACACACCTGAGTGATAGCAAGGAAAATATAATTGCCACATACTTCAGAAAATCAATGAAATTAGTTGCAGCACTGAATGAACTAACAGTGCTGAAGAAGGCCTTTCAGTCCACTCTGTTTCTGTTACATAAGTTCCTTACCCTCAAGCACTATCTAAAACTTACTTTTAAAATTATTAGTGGAATATGCTACCACCAACTTTTAAAGCCAAGTATTTCAGATCCTGACAACTCACTGAGTGAAAACACTTCTCCTCGCCACCCTGGAAACCATTTCCAATTATTCTGAATCTATGATCACTACTTTTTGAAATTATTAACTAATAATTTCCTTAGCTCAAATCGATTTGGCTATATAACAAATAAAAAAAGATCTGCAGGTCATTCCTAAGATTAAACAGAAACAATTTGGACAAAATTTAGTCATGATGGTAGATGGAGGTCTCAGAAATGTAGAGTTGGGAAGACATGCTTCTCTGGGTCTCCATGTGACCCAGGGCCACATATCACTAGTCACCTAATTGGTTGGCACTGGTTATGCCAATCACATTAACCACCCCCTCTATCTCCAGTGGTTGCTCACTAGTGTCTATTGGAGTGCTAGCCATTGCTAGGATAGCACCTGTAAGAGGAGGGAACATTGATGGATTTGTGCCTTGCAACCAGCAACAAAATGGGATGTGGGGGCACCGGCAACAGTCAGGCAGACCCCAGTGAGAATGAGAGAGGGTTTCTGGTGACAAGCAGCGTGGATATAGCAAATACCAGTGAGTCAGGCCCTTGTGGGCAAAAGACTGCCAAATAGGATGGCATCACACTCCTTCCCTGGAGCCCTGTGGGAAGTGTGCAAGGTTTATCTGGTAGTACATAGAACATGCAACCCTGAAATCATATTGCCAATATGCAAGTCTATTAATGGATATGGAGCAAAAAACAGGTGATTGGAGTTGGGATAAAGATCAACCATGATCTAAAAGAATAATGGAATGGAACAGAAGCTCTGAATTGCCTCTTCCTGTCTTTGGGTTCCCTTTCAACATATCGTTAATGTCATACAGTGGCATAAAATTCCTGCAATGGAAAATAAAAATGTGACAATACTGACTCTATTAACAACAAGACTCAATAGGAACATATCACTTACCAAGACTAACTCAACTATATTTAGTTTACATGCCTGAGGATACACAATGCAACAGAATTACAGAAATTACAGCACATGAGGCCATTCAGCCCATCATGTCTATGCCAGTTCTTCATGAAAACAATCCAGTTAATCCCACTTCCTTGCTGTTACTCCTTATCCCACAATTTCTTTCTCCTTCAAGGCTCAGTAATAAACTTGGGATGAAATGGGTTAAGTGACATTAGATACTGGTTCCATGCTATTATAACCATAAACTTAGATACAAAAACAAAGTTGCTGGAAAAGCTCAACAGGTCTGGCAGCACCTGTGAAGGAAAAAACAGAATTAATTTTTTGGGTCCAGTGACCCTTCCTCAGAACCCGACGCAACCCATCACCGGACCCGAAACGTTAACTCTGTTTTTTCCTTCACTGATGCTGCCAGACCTGCTGAGCTTTACCAGCAACTTTGTTTTTGTTCCTGATTTACAGCATCTGCAGTTCTTTCAGTTTTTATAAATTTAGATGGATGATTTCTGGTGAAAAGAAAATCTGAACAAAAGCAAATCACTTAATTATCTCAAAAAAAAATGTTCCAACTTGTCAAGAAACTTTAAAAATGAGATAACTAGTTCAGAAAATTAAAGTCTACGTAATCTTTCAACTTATTCCATGGAATCCTACTTCAAGAAAGATATATTTGTGCATTTGTCCAGCAGCTGTACAAATTCTAGCTCCTTATATAATTAATCTTTTTAACGTTTGTCATATAATTTTGGGCCAATTTCTAACCTGAAAGAAAGATTGATTATTTTCACATGATTTAAGCTAATCATTGCCTTCCTCTAGATGATTTTAACTGGCACTGAACAGATCCAACTGGTTGAAATTGTAAGTGTGTGACTGAAGGAATCGAGCAGTGAGAGAAGGAGGCCCCAGGATTAATGCGAAGAAGGTGAGTGAAATTCACATCAATGCAGTCTTAGCTTGCCTCCAACTCAACGCCTAGATTTGACAATTATTGAATCATTATTATGATCTCTCTCTTCAGAGCATGCCTACTGGCAGCTTATAGCTCAGTCCCATTAAAGACTGGGGAATGTGTTTGATGACATTGATGGATGAGCCACAAAATGGGACAGAGGTAGGAATCTAGAGCCTTTCAATGTCTTCAGGCTTGATATTGTTAATGTTCAATGGCATTTACTGAAAACTCGAGTTCATTGTAACTCTACCTCCATCGTGACCCCCTTCCTTAGTTGAGCTTACGTTTCACATGTTAGAAGTAAAGTGACAGATCTAACTATGTGGGTCAGATCCAAACAGATTCTAGCATTGAATGTATTTAACAATTGAACTGAGTGAGTAGTTTCTGGGGAATTATCAAATTGTAGTTAAAATCTACCCTGCTAAAATGTTATTTCATGATGTCCTGGGAACGTAATATTCTTCTACAAATGGATTTAAAGGTTTTTGGCTGTAGATTCCATTTCAGATATTTCTCTTCCCCTTCCTTCTTGAAGGTTTGTGATGGTGAGGTACATTTCCATAAACACTATAGCCCTCTCCACTGAAGCCCTCCCCACAGAAAATTACCAGTATATCAATACAGACAAATAGTGTGAATGTTTTGTCAATAATCTTCACAACACCTTTTATGATCACAAAGCATCCAAGAATGCTTTATAGCCAATGAAGTATTTTTGAACTGTAGTTGTTGTAATGTAGGAAGCAGTGGTAAATCAATATATTTGTTATTTAGTTGGTTGAGAGAAGTATTGGTCAGAACACCAGTAGAACTATCCTGCTCTTTTTTTTAAAAAAATTCATTCACAAGATATGAGGATTGCTAGGCAAGCATTTATTGCACAACCCTAATTGTCCAGAGGACAGTTAAGAGTCGACTGTATTATTGTGGATCTGGAGTTACATGTAGACGTTACCAGGCAATGAAGGCAATTACCTTCCCTAAAGGACATCAGTGTACCAGATGGGTTTTGTTCTGACAATTAACAACGGTGTTTTTGTCAGCATTAAACTCCTAATTCCAGATTTTTTTTAAAAATTGATTTCAAATTCCATCCTTGTTTCCCATAACTGGACCTCTGGATTAATAGTCTGCTGATAGTACCACCAGGCCATCACCTCCTATGTTCACAATAATGCATTGAGATCTTTTATATCTGCTTGAGAGGGCAAACAGATCCTCTGATGAAGGCGTCCTCTGAAAGACAGCATCTCCAGCAATTCAACACCCCCTAAGTCCTGTACTTGAGAGTGTCAGTCTTGATTTGTGCTCAGGTTTTCAGAGTGGCACTTGAACCCCAACCTTCTGACTCAGAAGTAAGAACAATTTCCACTGAGTTTTTTGTTGATTCCATGATCCCTCATGCTTTGCCACGGTATTGATAAAGTCAGAACAAATAGTCAAAGGCCAATGATGCAAAACTGGACATTCAGAAATCATAGTCCATAGTAAAATAAAATTATTCAGTGGGGAAAATTAAGTCATCTCACAAAAGCCACGGAGACTGCACATTCAAAACACTAAGCACAGCATTAAATATTCAAATAATTTTTTTTTATCATATCCTATTACAAAGGAACAGGAGTAAGATGTTCAAGTCTGTACCACCATTCAATTAGATTATTTGGATTTGTTTCAGTCGCCTGCTGCCCCGCACCCCACCCCACCCCCGCCCCCCCCTCCCCCCACTATTAACCTGATAATTATTCCTTTTTGAGATTTGACATTTTAATTTCCTTTTGAGAGTTAGTGATGAATCAGCTTCCACCCCATGTATTTGCGCAAAACCCATCATTTTGCACAACCTCTTTCAAATCTCCCATAAATCTTTCTGCTTTAAGGAGAAAAACCCAACTTCTCTCCTCTCTACAGAACTGATGCTTTTCATTCCTGATACCATTCTACTAAGTCTCCTCTGCTCCCTCTTCAAAACCTTGATATTTTTCCCTAAGTGCAGTATCCAGAATTGGAGTTAATTCTCTAACTGGAGTTTATCCAGTAATTATTTAATGTTTATCAAAATGGTTTATGAAGAACAAGTAAAGAAATGATTCATTCCACAGCTTTGATCTTGTTTTCTACTTGTTCTCTGGTCGAAAATAAAGAACCAATTTTGGGAGATTATATTCCCTGGTCCAAGGGTGTATGGGTTAATTTTTCAGGTCAACTCACTAATCACCTTGTGCAGAGGTTAATGGAAAGATCATTTTAGAACCTTCTGAAGCACTGGGCTTACTCCCTTCAGTTTTATTTTTGTGACACAGAATAGGCTGTTGCCACAGGCACCATTCAGTTCCACTGCATCCTGAGGATTACAGCCAGCTTGTGATCACTTCTCCGATGAGACTGTAAGGAATAGGAACAACAATAGTCCATTTTGTCCTTTGAGCCTGCTCCACAATTCAATAGGATCATGGCTGATCTGACATTCTTCATATCCACTGTGCTTTGTTTTCCTAAACTCCTTGATTCCCCTACTATTTAAGGATGTATCTATTTCAGCCTTAAATATACACAAAGACTCTGACCCTACAATTCTCATCCCAATCTTAAACCGATGCCCCTTTATTCCAAGACAATGTTTTCTGGTCCTAGACTCTCCCATGAAGGGAAACATCCATCCAATATTTACAGTGTCAAGCCCCTGAAGAATTCTGTATGTTGCAATGAGATCGCCTCTGATTCTCTAAACTCCAATGAGTATAGTTCCAATGTATTTAATCTTTGCTCATAAGACAAACCCTCCATACCAGGGATCATTCTAGTGAACCTTTTCTGAACTGGCTCAGATGAAATGATGTTTCCCCTTAAATAAAGGGACCAAAACTGCTCACAGTACTCCAGATGTGGTCTCACCAGTACCTTACACAGTTGCAGTAAGACTTCCCTACTCTTATACTCCAATCCCCTTGAAATAAGGGCTAACATTCCATTAGCCTTCCTGATTACCTGCTGTGCCTGTGTGCTAGCTTTCTGTGTTTCATGCACAAGGACCCACAAGTCCCTTTGTGCTCTACTGTTCTGCACGTCTTCTTCTGTTATACTCTGTTCTTTTGTTCTCCCTTCCAAAATGAACAACTTCACATTTTTCCACATTATACTGTGTTTGCCAACATTTTGCCGACTTACTGAACCTATCACAGTGCCAGGGACCTGGGTTCGATTCCACCCTTGGGCAACTGTCTGTGTGCAGTATGCACATTCTCCCTGGGTCTGTGTGGGTTTCCTCCGGGTGCTCTGCTTTCCTCCTACAGTCCAAAGATGTGCAGGTTAGGTGGTTTAGTGAGGGGAAATGCAAGGTTATGGGGATGAGGTTGGGGGGATTGGTCTGGGTTGGATGTTCTTCAGAGGATTGGTGTGGACTTGATGGGCCAAATGGCCTGCTTCCACACTGTAGGGATTTTATGATTCTATGATCAATATCTCCCTGTAAACTGTCTGTATTCCTCTCACAATTTGCCTTTCCACCTATTTTCCCATTACCCTCTTTTCCTGAAGGTCACTATCGATATTTGATACTCAGCACAGCTCTCCTAAATCCGATTTCCTAACCCAAAACCCAAGAAGCAAATATAAATCCTAAACCTGAAATTCCACAACCCACAGCCCAAACCCGAATCCAAACTGCAACTCCAAAGAACCGAATCACAAGCCCAAACCCAAAACCCAAACCAAAATGTAAAACCTAATCCAAAATCAAAAAGCAAAATCCCGAAAGGTTAAAATGAAGCAGACCATTTGGAGAAATTCAATCATTTGGCTATTATTCATATTTTCTTCTATAGCATTAGCAGGTTGCCATTTGATTTTCAGCATATCCCAAGAATAAGGCATTTCTTTATAATAAAAATTTGAACTAACATAAAATATTTAAATCGTTTAATAACATATTTTATTAACACCAAGTTGTTAAAAGTATGAACAGAAATGTATCTTTCAGCAATGAGGTTGATGGGTTCAATTGATTCAGGTGTCTGAGGGATTGTCTCTCTATAACTATTACCATCTTCATCACTATTCCGGTTTGAAAGACATAACAATCAGTTTTAGTCTGTCTTACTGTCAGTTGCCTTTTAATGGAAGCTTCACATATACTCAGTGAGGTCAATTTTTCATTTTGTTTGGCAGCTTTCAGATATACTTATCAAGATTCCATTATTGTATAATAATACTTCTGAGTATTATTTTGAGTACATTTGCTCTACAGTTCTTTACCACAGAGAGTGGTTTGACTGAATCTTTGTTTTATTTTCCACAGCTGTGTGTATATATACAGGGAAAAGAAACAGAATAAAGGAAATAGTTGGTGTATAAGCAATGAGAAGAAAGATTGAAAATTCGTCTCTGAAAGAGGCATTCTCTTCAATACTGGCAGCAACCACACGTGGATCTGCAATGCAGCATTTTCATTGTGAAGACCCACAAACAGGAATTGTTCAAATTTAGCCCGTCTAACCCGCTCTGTGATTCAGATCATAACTGAGTTTTATCTCAGCCCTGTTTATCAATCTTTGTTCTATGCCCCTTAATTCCTTTGCCCCACAAATATCTATCCATCTCAGTCTCGAAATCTCCAGCTGAACTCCCAGTTTTTTTGGGGAAGTGTTCCAGACTTACACAATCCTTTGTGTGGAAAAACATTAGTTGACATCACCGCTGAACAACCTGGTTTTAATTTTAAAGTGTGGAGCTGGAGGAGCACAGCGGGCCAGGCAGCATCAGAGGAGCAGGAAAGTTGACATTTCGGGTCAAGACCCTTCTTCAGAAATGGGCCCATTTCAGCCAACCTGAAATGTCAGCTTTCCTGCTCCTCTGCTGCCTGGCCCACTGTGCTTCTCCAGCTCTACACTGTGTTATCTCTGACTCCAGCATTGGCAGTTCTTATTATCTCTTTAATTTTAAAGTTCTGTTTTTCTGGACTTTCCCCAGCATCAATCGGAGAAATGGGGCAGAGTTTGATAGGGGTCTCACCAGTGTGGGCTATGACGGAATCACACAAGAAATCCGGCCAGACTTACCTTGACATCAGGGGCATCTTGCTCTGTCCTTTATGCTTTTAACAAATGGCAGTACAAGTTTTCTCTTTAGGCAGCAGCAAGTTGCCAATTCAGAGGGACTGTTGCTTGATAAATGCCTTCTTAACAGCCCAACTCATTTCATTAATATTCGGCTTCCTGTCTGACCAGATGCGCCAAGCAAACTAGATGCCAAGAATTCTTGACATGGAAATCAGAGTGGGTACCTGGTGAATTCAGTTCACCACTTGCTCCAAAGGACCTCCATATTGGACACTGGGTACCAATATCTCAGGGAATCATCATGGGCACTGGTCACATACACCCTGTGTCCATGGATGTTGGTGTCAACCTCTATCAACCCTCATGTCACATCTCCGACTTACAAGATGCTTCTGCCCTTTAATGTTGCACTTTGGGCTGCATTGGCAACTCTTACTGCAATGCTGCAGCAAGGACACTTGCGCACTTACAGCCAGTTCATGGACTGCATCTCTGAATCTCCAAGCTCTTCACTCACTGTCACAGTATTCACTCACTCTGAGCCTATCTGGATGATCACGGCATCCTTGTCTTTCCTCGCCTTTGTGCACCTTGCCCCTCAGCCAGAGGTACCAGGCTCATGTTAGTTCCATTTTGCCTAGCAGCTTAGCAGAGACACATACATGGTTATCAGTAGACCTCAGCCAAGTTGGGAGGATAGCCTTTGCTCATGGGGTCCTGGCACAGTAAGTGAAGGGCAGCCTCCGATACCAGTCCAGGGGCTTGGACAGGGTCAGTCAGAGGAGGGTCAGAGTCAGGACAGCCAGAGTCACGATGCTGCCCACATAAGGAATGAGGAGCCAAATGTCAGGTCGTGCACCACCAGTGTTGAGACTTTCTGCCCTGATGGGGCTGTTTTCCTCCTGGAATGAGAGACATAAATATTGCAGGAGACAAAAGTAGGTGGCACACCTTTTGGCACAGTTGAAGGTGCCTCCAACCGTGATTTGACAGTGCAGAGGGCACGCAGGGTTAGTGGTGTCAGTGTTGGGATGGGTGATAGTAAGTAAGGGAAGATGTTGCAAACATTAATGAGAACAATAAAGTATGAACCTTGATGGAAGGTGGCTTCGGTAGCAGAGATATATTGAGAGTTAGGTATCAGGGAAAAGATGTTGGCACTTACATTAGCAGAGTGGAGAAGGACACTGGACTTCTTCCTACAAACTGGGCATTCCTCCAGACGGCTGAGACTGCTTTAATCTGGGTGACAACCTCAGGCCAAGCTGGCATGGTCTGGTGTCATGTCCTTTGCTGGTCCTGGGAAAGAGGAATTCACCCCATGCAACAGGGCCTTCCAAAGGATTTCCCCTGCCACCATATCCATGGAAAATGCCAGGAACTGCATAGGGCAGCTCTGGACTGACTGCGCTCAATAAGTGGAACACTAGGCTTTTAAAGATGGGGCCAGCACAAGAGATACCGGTGAATTCTGGGCTACCTGCTGACTTGGGAGTGCATGGCAAATTGGGGAAAGAATCAGACAAGTAGAATGCCATAGGGCAGGTAGCTCATAAGATGGGTTTGGTAAGATCAGGTGAGAAGTCTTGCAGCAGAAATCTGTCCAAGGATTTAACACATCTCAGACTTAGCCAAAAAAAAACTGCACCCCATATTTTCTCTTGATTTATTTCTTCATGCCCTTTAGATACTCTCAACACAGCAATCAAGATCACAACTCAATGTGGGGAGGTGACAGCTCATGGTATTATCACTGGTCTGTTAATCTAGAGTCCCAGCTAAAAATTTTGGGGACCTGAGTTCAAATTCCACCATCTGCTGTGGAGGGATTTGAACTCAATATAAAATCTGGAATTAAGACCAAAAGACCATAAGACCATAAGGCATAGGAGCAGAAATTAGGCCACTCAGCCTATCGAGTCTGCTCCACCATTCAATCATGGCAGATAATTCCTCAACTCCATTCTCCCACTTTCTCCCCGTAACCCTTGATCCCCTTGATAATCAAGAACCTGAGTCTTAAATGTACTCAATGACCTGGCCTCCACAGCCTTCTGTGGCAGTGAATTCCATAGATTCATCACTCTCTGGCTGAAGAAGTTCGTCCTTATCTCCGTTCTAAAAGGTCTTCCCTTTACTCTAAGGCTGTGCCGTTGGGTCCTAGTCTCTCCTACCAATGGAAGCATCTTCTCAACATCCATTCTGTCCAGGCTATTCAGTATTCTAAGAGTTTAATGATGACCGTGAATCCATTGCCAACTTTCAGGAAAAACCCACCTGGTACACAAATGACCTTTAGGGAAGGGAACTGCCATCTTTAGTTTCAGAGATAGTAGGAACTGCAGATGCTGGAGAATCTGAGATAACACGATGTAGAGCTGGATGAACACAGCAGGCCAAGCAGCATCAGAGGAGCAGAAATTTCTGAAGAAGGGTTTAGGCCCGAAACGTCAGCCTTCCTGCTCCTCTGATGCTGCTTGGCCTGCTGTGTTCATCCAGCTCTACATCTTGTTATCTGCCATCTTTAGTTGGTCTGGCTCCAGACCCAAAGCAGTGTAGTTGATTCTTAACTGCCCTCTGGACAGTTAAGGATGGGTAATAAATACTGGTCTAGCCAGCAATGCCCTCATCTTGTGAATGAATAGAAAAGGCATCAACAAGCCCAAGGGGAAAGAAGTGAAAATTATGAATAAGTTCATAATTTAACTATCTCAGCTGAATACATGACATGCTATTCAACTAATGCAATGCCTTTTTTACCCTAAAAATATATTTTTCATAAAGTTTATAAAAGTACATTACATGACTATTCAAAGTTGACATTAAACTAATGAAACCAAGAAACTACATTTCTTTCAACTCCGCTTGTTATTCACTAAATTTACAATTCGAGTTAATATTTACAATATTCATTACATGTCAAACATGTAGCCTGCAGAGTTTTATGCAGTTTCCAGCCTCTCAGCGTATTATAACTGAAAAGGCTCAAATGATGGCTTTGCCCATTGCACCTTTGCGACAGCTGCCCAAACCTTTAGTGAATTCCTCAGCACAAAGTCTTGAGCCTTGGGAATTGCTACGGGCCAGCAGAGCTATGAAATATTTTAACTTAAATTCCAGCATTACAGCTAAGTCTCAATTTTAACCAAACTCTCCCAACAGAATAGTGTTGGGTTTATGTCAATTGTCTAATAACATTCCAGTTCATTTACACCAATTGTCCTCATCAGCTTATTCATGCTTGACAAGCAAACCAAAAACATATAGTCCCACCGTCTCTCGTGGTTCAGGAGATTCAATTTGCAAACAAGACAGATTCAGCAATAAGATCGCAGTTTGATTATTTAGTTACTCAGTTGGATAGTACTAGAGATGCTGCAGCAGGCTCTCTGGGTTCAAGAGGAGGAAAATTTACCTGAGGCCAAGGTTAATATTCTGGGGATATGGTTCAAATCCCACCATTTTAGCTGGTAGAATTATATTCAACTAACTTAATCTGGACTATAAAGATAGTTTCACTGGTGGTGATCATGCCAGCTATCACCAATTTTTGTAAAACCTATCTGATTCGCTAATTAGGAAAGGAAATTTGCCATTTTACCTGGTCTGGTCTAACATGAGACTTCAGACTCACAGTGTAATGTTTGACTCTGAACTACCATTTGCAATGACCTAACAAGGCACTCAGTTCCCAGATAATAAGGGATGGGCAATAAATGCTGGTCTTGTCAGTGACACCCACATCCCATGAAAGAATACATGTTTACAAGTTAATCTTGTTCTCTGCTTCTGATCTCTATTAAGCAAACCTTACTCTGTACATTCATGGATCATCTATACCTACATTATTTGCCCTCCACCCCTCTATATGGATTGTGATTTAAAAAATGCATAAACTCATTGGGACTGCAAACGTTGTCAAGGCAACAGGCCAAGACAAATCATAGAAAATATAAACAAGAATAGACTATTTGATCCTTTGAGCCTGCTCCACTATTAAACTTGATCATTGTTGATCATTCAACTCAGTACCCGGTTCCAGCTTTCATCCCATATCTTTAATCCCTTTAGCCCTAAGAATTATATCTATCTCCTACCTAAAACTATTCAATGTTTTGGCCTCAACTGCTTTCTGCAGCAAAGAACTCCACAGGCTCTTTGGGTGAAGAAATTTCTCCTTATCTCAGTCCTAAATAGCCCAGCCTGTATCCTTTGACTGTGACCCCTACTTCTAGACTCCCCATTCATTGGGAACATCTTTCCTGCATCTACCCTGGCTAACCTGTTACAATTTTAAAGGTTTCTATGAAATTCTTCTCATTCTTCTAAATTCCAGTGAACATAGTCCTAACTGGTCCCATCTCTCTTCATAAGTCAGTCTTGCCATCCCAGGAATCAGTCTAGGAGATCTTTATTGCACATTTTCCATACCAGAGTATCCTCCCTCAGATAAGGAGACAACTGCAGTGAGATATCCCTGCTCATGTATTTATATCCTTTTGCTATTAAGGCCAACATACCATTTGCTTTCTTCACTATCTGCTGCAACTGCATGCTTATTTTCAATGACTGGTGGACAAAATCACCCAGGTCTCATTACACCTCCCCCTTTCCCAATCTCTTGCCATTCAGATAATAATCTCCTTCTTGCTTTTGCTAAGAAAGTGGATGACATCACATTTATCCACATTATACTTCATCTGTCATTCATCTGCTCACTCAGTTTGTCCAAATTATATTGAAACACCTATGTGCTCCACACAGTTCACTCTCCCACCCAGATATGAGTGGTCTGCAAACTCAGAGACATTACATTTTTAATTCCCTCATTTATGGAATGCTTGGGGTCCAAGCACTGATTCCTGCTGTACCTCACTGAACACTGGCTGCACGTCAGAAAATGACCTGTTTATTCCTATATTGTATGAAGTTTAAAAAAAAAGTTGCCATTTCAGAGTGATCTCTCACTTAAGGGATTAAATACTTAAGTGAAATGTGGTTACGTGGAACAATCCCTCTTCCGTACCTACACCGGCCCTAAACCCCACCTCTCCTCCGTTACATTGATGACTGTATCGGTGCCGCCTCGTGCTCCCACGAGGAGCTCGAACAGTTCATACACTTCACTAACACCTTCCACCCCAACCTTAAATTTACCTGGACCATCTCTAACACCTCTCTCCCCTTCCTGGACCTCTCTGTCTCCATATCGGGCAACCACCTCGAAACCGATATTCATTTCAAGCCCACCGACTCCCACAGCTACCTAGAATACTCCTCCTCCCACCCACCTTCCTGCAAAAATGCTATCCCCTATTCCCAATTCCTTCGCCTCCGCCGCATCTGCTCCCAGGATGAGGCATTCCACTCCCGTACATCTCAGTTGTCCTCGTTTTTCAAGGACCGTAACTTCCCCTCCTCGGTGGTCGAGAACGCCCTCAACCGTGTCTCCCACATCTCCCGCACCTCATCCCTCACACCCCGTCCACGCAATAAAAACCAAAAAAGAATCCCCCTCGTCCTCACGTACCACCCCACCAACCTCCGGATCCAACGCATCATCCTCCGACACTTCCGCCATCTGCAATCCGACCCCACCACCAAAGACATCTTTCCCTCCCCACCTTTATCTGCTTTCCGGAGGGACAACTCTCTCCGTGACTCCCTTGTCCGCTCCACACTCCCCTCCAGCTCCACCACACCCGGCACTTTTCCCTGCAACCGCAGGAAGTGCTACACCTGCCCCCATACCTCCTCCCTCACCCCCATCCCAGGCCCCAAGAAGACTTTCCACATCAAGCAGATGTTCACCTGCACATCTGCCAATGTGGTATACTGCATCCGCTGTACCCGGTGTGGCTTCCTCTACATCGGGGAAACCAAGCGGAGACTCAGGGACCGCTTTGCAGAACACTTACGCTCGGTTCGCAACAAACAACTGCACCTCCCAGTCGCGAACCATTTCAACTCCCCCTCCCATTCCTCAGACGACATGTCCATCCTGGGCCTCCTACAGTGCCACAACGATGCCACCCGAAGGTTGCAGGAACAGCAACTCATATTCCGCTTGGGAACCCTGCAGCCCAATGGTATCAATGTGGATTTCACAAGTTTCAAAATCTCCCCTCCCCCCACCGCATCCCAAAACCAGTCCA
>NC_063335.1:34637586-34663474 GCF_021869965.1 Rhincodon typus
TCTGTTTTTTTCCCTTCACAGATGCTGCCAGATCTGCTGAGCATTTCCAGCAACTTTGTTTTTGTTCCTGATTTACAGCATCCGCAGTTCTTTCGGTTTTTATTCGGTTTGTTTTTATTTGAATGTCGGAGGTTGAGGGACGATCTGAAAGAAGTTTACAAAATTATGAGAGGCATGGATAGAATAGATAGTCACAGTCTTCTTCCCAGGGTAAAAATGTCAATTACTAAGGGACATAGGTTTAAGGTGAAAGGCAAAAAGTTTAAAGGAGATTTGAGAGGCAAGTTTTTTTTTTATACAGAAAGTAGTAAGTTCCTGGAATTTGTGGTCAGAGGAGATCATAGAAGCAAATGCAATAGCAACATTTAAGAAGCATCTTGAAAAATACATCAATAGGTTGAGATTAGAGGGGTACAAGCAGCAGAGAGGCAAAAGGTTTTTAGTTCAGAAAAGAGTCATGTGTCGGCACAGACGTGGGCCGAAGAACCTGTTCCTGTGCTGTAGTGTTCTTTGCTCTTATTCTGTGGTGTTCTTTGTTCAAAATGATAGCCTTAAATCTTGAGAATGTATCCCTCCTCCAGCCAGGGGAATTGACCTCTCAATGTCTACTCTGTTAAGTTTCTTCAGAATCTTGTGTGTTTCAATGGATCACCTCTCACTCTTCTGAACACCAGAGAGTAAATGGCTGTATCAGCCCACCATCTCAGGACAATGCTCTCATCCCAGCTACTAGTTTAATGCATTGTGTGCTACCAGCTGCCTGAGCTCAAAGATCTGAAATTTCCTCCTTAAACCTCTCTAGTCATCTATTTGTCTCCTCCTTTAAGAAATTTCTTAAAAGCTTACGTCTTCTTTACTTTTCCTACATCTCGTCATTGTCAAATTTTATCTGATAACACTTCTGTGAAGTAATCTGGGACTTTTTAATTATGTTAAAGGTGTTACGCAACTGCAAATATAGGAGCTGGGACGTCATGTTGAGGTTGTTCAGGACACTGATGAGGCCTCTTCTGGTGTACTGTGTCCAATTCTGGTTGCCCTGATACAGGAAGGACATTATTAAACTGGAGAGGGTTCAGAAAAGATTTACCTGGATGTTGCTGGGACTGGACGGTATGAGTTATAAGGAGAGGCTGTGTAGACTGGGACTTTTTCACTTGAGCTTCGGATGTTGTGGGGTGACCTTTTTGAGGTTTATAAAATCATGAGGGGCATAGATAAGGTGAATGACAAGGGCTTTTTCCCTAGGGTGGGGGAGTTCAAAATTCAAGGGCATATTTTTAAGGTGGCAGGTGAAAGATTTAAAAAGGATATGAGGGCAACTTTTTTACACAGAGAGTGATTTATGTGTGGAATGAACTCCCAGAGAAAGTGGTGGATGCAAGTAAAGTTACAACAATTGAAAGACATTTGGACATGAACATGAATAGGAAAGGTTTGGAGGGATATGGATGAAGTGTAGGCAGGTGGGACTAGTTTAGTTTGGAAACATGGTGGGCCTGGACTGGTTGGACTGAAGGGCCTGTTTCCATGCTGTCTGACTCTATGACTTTGACTCCAAGTTGTTGTTATCACACACAGCAGGAAGATTCCAATTGTTTGCTATGCCAAAAACTGTCCCATGAGATAAATAGACGAAAGCAAGGAATAGCTTCAAAAATTAAACCAGACCTGCTGTGTTCATCCAGCCCTGCACCTTGTTGTCTCGGATTCTCCAGCATCTGCAGTCCTTACTATCTCTGATTCGATTTTAACCCCACTGCGAAGCCTCTTCTAAGGATGCCTAACCTGAAGAAGTTACCCTCCTCCCTCCGGACAAACCTCAAGGGATCTCTCTCCCACTGCAATCTCCTTCCTAACTCCCTACCTACACTCACCTTTCCTGGCCCCATCCCCGCCTCTTCGACCTGTTTGTTTCCTCTCCACCTATCCTCTCCTCTATCCCTCTTCTATCCGCCTCCCACTCTCTCCCTATTTATTTCAAAACCCCCTTCCCCTCCCCCTTTTCTGATGAAGGGTCTAGGCCCGAAACGTCAGCCTCTCTGCTCCTATGATGCTGCTTGGCCGGCTGTGTTCATCCAGCCTTGCACCTTGTTGTCCCAGTAATTTACTCCAGCTTTTATCTGCTGTGGCAGAACAGTTTTCTCCCCAGAATACCATTTCTAAAATAAGACCTATCTGATCTTTCTTCACCATCCAGGTTTGGTTAGCTTTTAATCAATGGCAATGAGTAGTTCTCAAAACACAGTGGACCACACAACCTGCAGGCTGCCTCTGAGAGGACACAAGCCTCCAAAATGCTTTAACATTAAACAGACAACTTGCCACTGGCCTTGCTCAATGTGTGGCATTCTCACATCAGAAACGTTCAGCTGAAGTTCCAGGCTGACACGACTGTGCTGGTACTGAGGGAGTGCAGCACTGCCGGAAATGACATTCTTCAGATGAGACGTTAAACTGAGACACATCTTCCCTCTCTGCTGGATGTGAAACATGCCAAAGTCACTACTTAAAGATAAACAGGAGATTCCCCCTAGTCTGCTGGCCAATATTTCTCTCTCAATTATACATGACTAAACAAAACATATGATTCAATTATTATCACATTTCAGTTTGTGGGAGCTTGCTGTGCACAAATTGTCTTCCCCATTTCATACATTGCAACATTAACTAAACTTCAACATGTATTTTATTGACTGCAAAGTCTCTCTGTCTTTCATTGGTCACCAGATGGTTGTTTGCCTTCACGGATGTGGATTATGGATTACACTGTTGCCCTCGACAAGTTCTTTTACTTTTATTAATATGATATGATATGATCATGCAAGTGATAGCAACAATTTACATTCATGTGGTATCTTGAATGTCAAAAGCCAGAGCACTGAGAGTTGTGTGGAAAGGAGACCTGGGACCAGGAAGGCAGGCAATAGGAGGAACAGCTAAAGACTTGGTCATTGAGTCGCATCGTTGCTTCTGAAAGGGATGATATTGACTGGAGAAGCAAAGTATATGTTTGGGGAGGGGATTCCAAAGAAAAAGCACTCTCTCACATAGTTCTCTTCATATTGTTGGAATGGGATATGGGGTGACAGATGGTGATGCTAGATTCGAATGAATAGAGTTTTTTGGAGGTTAAGGAGGAAAAGTAGGACTGGAGAAGGTTGCAGATAGTTTGACAGTACAAACAGATAGGAATTTAGGATTTTTAATATTAGGTTGTGTAGTTAGAAACCAATGTTCATTGAGGATGGGGTGCCTGACCAGCGGTACTGAAGGTAAGGAAGAAAATGGTCAGCAGAGTTATAAATATGTTTCAGGGGGATGCAGAAATTGGAATGGTAGCACAAAGTTCATTCCCCATTTAAAACAAATTTAAAATAGGTTTTTTATTCACTCATGGGATGGGAACATTGCTGGCTGGGCCAGCATTTATTGCCCATCCCTTGTTGCCTGGAGAAGGTGGTGGTGAGCTGCTTTCTTGAACTGCTGCAGTCCATATGCTGTAGATTGACTCACAATGCCCTTAAGGAGGGAATTCCAGGATTTTGATGCAACAACTGTGAAGGATTGGTAATATATTTCCAAGTCAGGATGGTGAGTGGCTTGGAGGGAAACTTGTAGGTGATGGCATTTCCATGTATCTGCTGCCCTTTTCCTTCTAGATGGAAGTGTTCAGGGGTTTGGAAGGTGCTGTCTGTGGATGGTTAATGAATTTTGGCAGTGCATCTTGTAGTTAACACACACTGCTGCTACTGAGCTTTGGTGGTGGAGGGACTGGACGCTTGTGGATGTAGTGCCAATCAAGTGGGCTGCTTTATCCTGAATGGTGTCAAGCTTTTTGAATGTTGTTGCAGCTGCACTCATCCAGGCAAGTGAGGAGTATTCTATCATGCTCCTGACTTTTGCCTTGTACATGGCTTACAGTCTTTGGGGAGTCAGGAGGTGACTATTCTAACCTCTGACCTGCTCTTGTAGTCATTGTATTTCTCTGGTGAATCCAGTTGAGCTTCTGTTCAATGGTAATCCACAGGATGTTGATTGTGGAGTATTCTATATTGTAATTTCATTGAATATCAAGGGGTAGTGATTAAAGATTGTCTCTTACTGAAGTTGGTAATTGCATGTCATTTGTGTGGTGTGAATGTTACTTGCCACTTTTCAGCCCAAGCCTGAATATTGTCCAGATCTTGTTGCATTTGAACATGGACTGCTTCAGTATCTGAGGAGTTTTGAATGGTGCTAAACATTGTGCAATCATCAGCGAATATCCCCACTTCTGACCTTATGTTGAGGGAAGCTCATGGATAAAGCAGTTGAAGATGGTTGGGCCTAGAACACAACCCTGAGGAACTCCTGTAGAGATGTCCTGCAGCAAAGATAACTGACCTCCAACAACTGCAATCATCTTTCTACGTGCCAGGTATGACTCCAACCAGTGAAGTGTTTGCCCCTTGATATCCATTGACTCCAGTTTTGCAAGAGCTCCTTGATGCCACACTTGGTCAAATGTGACCTTGATGACAAGGGATGTCACTCTACCTTCACCTCTGGCATTCAGCACTGTTGATGACACCTTCCATCACTTTACTGATGCTCAAGGATAGATTGACAGGGTGGTAATTGGCCCAGTTGGATTTGTCCTGTTTTTTTGTGTACAGGACATAACTGGGTAATTTTCAACAGTAAATGCAAGTGTTGTCATCATACAGTTTGGCTAGTGGAGCAGCAAGTTTTGGAGCATAGGTCTTGAGTGCTATTGATGGAATGTTGTCAGGGACCGTCATCTTTACGATACGAGTGCATCCAATAATTTCTAGATTTCACATGGATGAATTAAATTGGCAGAAGACTAGCATCTGTGTTCAAAAACAAAATTGCTGGATAAGCTCAGCAGGTCTGGCAGCATCTGTGAACAAGAAAACAAAGTTAAGTTTTGGGTCCAGTGACCCTTCCTCCGAACTGATGGTGGCTGGGAAACGTCAGTTTATATGCAGAAAATAGGGGAGGGGGATGGGGTAGGGAGTAAACAATAGGATACAGCCTAAAGAAAGAGAAGAGTAGTTGGCCAGACAAAGAGTTGATAACGATTCGGCTGGGAGGGTGAATAGTTGTTAATGGGGACTATTAGTGACTAACAACAGGTAGTGTGTAATGGCAGGCTATGTGGTAACAAGGCCTGGTGTGTGGGGTAGGGGGCTGGGACATGGGAGAGTTTAGGCCCTAAAATTATTGAACTCAATATTGAGTCCGGAGGGCTGCAGGAACCCAAGCAGAAAATGAGGTGTTGTTCTTCCAGCTTGCTTTGAGCTTCGCTGGAACACTGCAGCAAGCCAGAGACAGAGATGTTGGCCAGGGAACAGAGTGGTGCGTTAAAGTGGCAGGCAACAGGTAGTTCAGGGCCTTTTTTACGAGCAGAACATTGATGCTCTGCGAAGCGGTCACCCAGTCTATACTTTGTTTCTCCAGTGCAAAGGAGACCACATTGTGAGCAGCGGATATAGAAGACTAGATTCTGGGAAGTGCAGGTGAAGTGTTGGTTCACCTGGAAGGTATGTTTGGGTCTTTGGATACTGGAAAGGGAGGAGGTAAATGGGCACGTTTTGCACCTTCGCCGGTTACAGGGGCAGGTGATGTAGGGCTGTGGGGGTGTCTTCAGGGTGAAGGAAGTGTGGACCAGGATGTCCTGGAGGAAACGGTCCCTGTGGAAGGCGGACAATGGAGGGGAGGGGAATATGTGTCTGGTGGTGGCATCTCGCTGGAGGTGGCAGAAATGGTGTCTGATGATCTTCTGGATGTGGATGCTGGTGGGATGGTAGGTAAGGACAAGGGGAAACGTATTGCTGTTGCGAGAGGGAAGAGAAGGGGTGAGGGCGGATTGCGGGAGCATCATGTTTTTGGGGCCACTGGAGAAGGCCAAGATGGATTGTCCATTCAACTCTTCTGGCCGAAGATTGCTGCGAAAGCTTCAGGCTTATCTTTTGCACTGATGTGCTGGTCTCTCCCAACATTGGGATGGGGATATTTGTGGAGCCTCCTCCACCAGTGAGTTGTTTAATTGTCCGTCACCATTCATGACTGGATGTGACAGGACTGTACAGCTTAGATCTGATCCATTGGTTATGGGATCACTTAGCTCTGTCCATCACTTGCTACTTATGCTGTTTGGTGTGCAAGTAGTACTGTTTGGTAGCTTCACCAGGTTGACACCTGATCTTCAGGTATGCCTGGTGCCGGCATACCCTCCTGCACTCTTCATTGAACCAGGGTTGATCCTGCTCCTTGATGGTAGTATTTAAGTGGGGGATATGCCAGGCCATGAGGTTTCAGATTGTGCTGGAGTACAAATCTGCAGCTGTTAATGGCCCACAGTGTTGCATGGATGTCCAGTCTTGAGTTGGTAGATCTGTTTGAATCTGTCCCAATTGACAAGGTGACAGTGCCACACAAAACAATGTAAGGTGGTATCTACGTAAAGGCAGGGGTTCATCTCCACAAGGACTGTGCCGTGGTCACTCCTACAAATACTGTCTTCCGAATGATAAATCAATGGTCGACTGATTGGTAAGGATGAGGTCAAGTGTATTTTTCCTTCTTGTTGGTTCCCTTACCACCTGCTGCAGATCCAGTGTGGCAGGTATGACCTTTAGAACCAGAAGTGCTTGATCAGTAATCTAAGGTTCCATTAAGAAAAACAGGTTTACAATCTTCATGCAATCCATTAAGCATTTATTGATTAGTTGGCATTCTATAACAACATGTCAAGACTTAAAAAACTTTCCTCCTTGCACCTTCGACTTCTTATGTGTGAATGCAAAATAAGTTTTGGGATAAGTTCACGAAAGTCTGTTTGGTTACATGCCTTTGCATGGGCAGGTAAGGATACAATTCTCCGTGATCACAAATGGGAACAGATTCTGCCTTGCCTATATTAATGGACTCCAGGATGGGTTAATTGTCCTGAAACAGTTCTTTTTCGCATGACATTATTTACTCTCCACGGAACACAGCTATAAATTATCCTCGAAGGTGAGGATTGTAGGGAAAGGTTCAGCCTGAAGAGAAACTGGTGTCGTATCTGAAAGGAAGATAGTCCCAGGAGATGCAGTGCCTGCCTCACTCACATTTCTTTCTGAAATGTTTGCCTTGGTTTCAAGTTGTTTCCCCTTATCTCTGAAGGGAAAGGAATTACAATATGTTCAGCTGATCTTTATCATCACTTGTTCTACTCATCTGAGCATGATAAAATAAAAAACATATTTCCATCTTGATGATGTCACAGTGAAACAGTTACATAGCCATATGGCACTTCCCATGAATCTGTCCAAATGGATGCTTGGAATATTTTCAAATGAATTGCAGACTGTAAATGTCAGAATACTTTGTGGAGGTCTGAGGTTTGTTTTTGACACATCAGCACAATCCTAACTCACTCACACATAATTCTGCTGTCCACAAGTTATGTGTTGCATTGCTTATAAATGCTGACAAACTAACCTCAGTGCAGTGCCTTTTTGAGATTACCTTTTACACACTGAATAGGGAGGTGTACTCAAATAAAGGTTTAACTTATTGGTGCTGCATACATTTTTGTTTTAATTTTGTATATTTTGTTAAGATACCTGTTGACACCCAATTACTAATGCTCAGATTTGTCTCCCCCATCCAGACCAAAGGGTGACCCCAATCTTCAGGCCTCCTGTCACTTTAATTCTTCACCTTGTTCTCACACTAATTTCTCTCTCTTGTGCTATTCTAAAGAAGCTCAGTGCAAACTCAAAAAAACCGCATGTAAACTTCCCATTAGGCACTGTACAAATGTCTAGATTCAACAGTGAGCCACTCCCGTGCCCTATTGTTACCTTTGTTTTTGCACATTTGTATTTTCTCTTGATCTTTTTATTGGTTGGTTGCTGTTCATTATTTTGCCTTTCACACCTTCTTCAGACACATCTTTTTCTTCCTTAGCTGTGTCACTCCCATTTCCTATGGCCCTACACAATCAACTCCTTTGGTCATTTCATCTCTCCTGTCCTTTCCTGCATCACAGACCTTCCCTTTTACCCACTCTGTTCATTTTCTTAAAACTTAGTACATTTTAAACTTTTCTCAATCTAATGAAAGGTCAACATGGGACTGGATATTCAGGAGGCAAGGATACTCAATGGAGGGGGTAAAATTCTGGTGTCCCGGCTCCATTCCCAAAGTTTCTGATTTACATCACCATCGTTTAACGTTGTAAGCTGGCTCAGGCTGTGAGCCCACACCCTGGCCAGCTCCAATGCAGTGATAGGTATGTCAAAGTCCTCTGAAATACCCACAAATTTGGATCAGCTTTTAAAGAAATCATAGCTCATGACATCTGAGAGTTGCTGTGAAGCATTGTCCACATGACGGAACCTTTCTGAAAGTGAAGTTCAAAAGGTCTGATCCTTGTCCCTCAAGCTAACTGATGACCCCTAAATACCTCCCATGGCTCTTTATAGACAAGGTATGGCCAAGCTACAGTGCTTCGATGTGCATAAACCCACTATACACTCTGTATAGAATTAACAATAGTGACAATGTGTAAATTTTTTTAAAAAGACAGTCGTGCATTTATAAAAATGTCTTTAACTACAATCATGGGTGGCACGGTGGCACAGTGGTTAACACTGCTGCCTCACAGTGCTGTGGACCCGGTTAGATTCCAGTCATAGAGTCATAGAATCAAACAACATGGAAACAGACCCTTTGGCCCAATTCGTCCATGCCAACCAATTTTCCTAAACTGAAGTAGTACCATTTGCCTGCATTTAGCCCACATTCCTCTAAATCTTTCCTATCCATGTACCTGTCCAAATGTCTTTTAAATATTGTAATTGTTCTTGCCTCTACTACTTCGTCTGGCAGCTTGTTCCATGTACGCCAGCCTCTGTGTGATAAAGTTGCCCGCTTTGAATCTTTCCCCTCTCACTTTAAAACTATGCCTGCTAGTTTTGGTCTCCCCTACCCTGAGGCACAGGTCTTCGCTATTCACCTAATCTATGCCCCTCTATAAGGTCATGCCTCAACCTCCAGGGGAAAAAAAATTCGGGCCTTTCCAGCCTCTCCTTATAACTCAAACCGTCCAGTCTTGCTAACATCCCTGTAAATATTTTCTGTACTATTTCCAGTTTAATAACATCCTTCCTATGGTAGGGTGACCAGAATTGTACACAGTACTCCAAATGTGGCCTCACCAATGTCTTGTACAGCTATAACATGACGTCCCAACTCCTGTACTCAAAAAAACGAAAGAACTGCGGATGCTGTAAGTTCTGAGGAAGGGTCACCGGACGTTAACTCTGTTTTATCCTTCACAGATATACCAGACCTGCCGAGCTTTTCCAGCAACTTTGTTTTTGGTCCTGTACTCAATGTTTTGACTGAAGAAGGCAAATTTGCCAAACGCCATCTTCACCGCCCTGGCTGCCTTTGATGCCACTTGCAACTAACTACATACCTGCACCCATATGTCTCTCTGTTCAACAACACTCACCAGGGCCCAGCCCCTAACTGTCCTGGTTTGACCTACGAAAATGCAAAGGCCCACAATTATCTAAATTAAACTCCATCTGCCATTCCTCAACCCACTGGCCCAGTTGATCAAAATCCCATTGTACTTTTAGATAACCTTCTTCACTGTCCAGTTTACCACCAATTTTGGTGTCATTCACAAGCTCACTAACTATGTTTCCTATACTCTCATCCAAATTGTTCATATAAATGATGAACAACAGTGGACCCAGCATGGCAATTGTCTGTGTGGAGTTTGCGCATCTCCCCATTTCTCTGTGGGTTTCTGTCGGGTGCTCTGGTTACCTCCTGCAGTCTGAAGATGTACAAGTTAGGTGGATTGGCCGTGCTAAATTGCCCTGTAAAGCCCAGGGATGTGCAGACTAGGTGGATTAGCAACGTGAAATGTGGAGCTGCAGGGATAGGTGTGTGGGTGGGTAGCTCTGAGTGGAATACTCTTCAGAGGGCCAGAGCAGATTTAACGGGTTGAATGGCCTCTGTCTGCACCGTAAGGATTCTATAATTCTAACCAATTCAAAGTCTTGATCATCCAGGCCTTTTAAAATAGCAATAGCAGAAACTGCAAGCTATTTGAAACCTCTGTACCGTGTGTAAAGAACAAGATTATTTGTTATTATATTACAAATTGTGTAGAGTAAGAGCAGTGAGTCAAGCAATGATTTCACTGGGACTCAGCTGTTTGAACACTCTAATAGATATCTGGGGTGAGCCAAGAAAGCAAAATGAAGTTCGATACTTTGTTGATACTTTAAAGGGCCAGGATGATTGAAACTTTATATTGGGCTGTAGTAAAAGCCCTTTTTATAAATGAATGACTTCCTTAAAGCTTTTTTAAAACACATCTTATTGACACTTTAGAATTTATTGGTTCTACACAGAGTTTATAGTGGACTAGTGGACAAATGGCAACAGATAGACGAGATTCTGGGATGATAGTTATGAGGAGCAATAGGGTGTTGGTGGAGAGGCCTAGCCTTGTATTGTGAGTATACAGGGCTATGGAAAGGTAGATAGAGGAGCATGACTTGGCATGAAAGGTAGTGGATATCATGGGGTTTGGGTCAAGGGCATGGTTTGGGATGGAGGGTATGAGCTGCCTTAGGAGGGTGGAGGACATGAGGTGGCACTGGTGGAGAAGGGGGAATGTGAGGGTTGAGGACTAGAGATCCTACTGTTTTCTTCATAAATGGGATGAAGTATCACAGCACCAAGGGCGGCCTATTAAACTGGTCACTTCAGCACCTGACAGATGCTATGGCTTCCTCCAAACCAATTTTGGGGCAGGGAATGAGCCTGACAACTGACAACTGACAACCCTTAACTAATAGGATCCATTTTAGTATTTAAAATTCAATTCCACACACCCTCCATTATCTACCTTTTTCTGGGGGAGAGTTCCAGATTCTCACTCCCCCTCGAGTGAAAAAGTTCTTCCTGGCATCACCTCTGAACATTTTGGCTCTAATTGTAAGGTTCTGTTGCCCTGTTTTAGACCTCCCAACCTCACTAGGGAAAACAGATTCTCTCTATTGACCCTATTCAATCTTTTAATCAACTTAAGCGCCTCAATTAACGTTCTAAACTCCTCCGCAGCTCCTAGCAATATGATTAGGAAAACATTCCAAGTTGTCTTTTTTGGATCCAAACATGAGAAAGCACGATGTAAATTCCCCAACGATGACAAGAAATTCGTCTTTCCATGCACATCTGAATCAAAGGCCTCGGAATAATTCCATTTGCGTCATTTGGCAAAACCACTCTCTCTGGTCAGGCAGAAGCAGCACAGAGAACAAATATCGAGGTGAAAAAGGCGTCCATAATTTCCTCGGAGTTCAGATTCTACAGCCACTATGAATTCTCACGGTAGCAGAGATATGTCAAAGGCAGCATCACACATTCATCAGAAGCTGAACTTTATAATAGCCTACCTCACTTTAAAGCAGTGCTGCACAATGATTAACCTTATGTGATTTTTAAAAAATTAATTCAGGCAATGTGGGCTTGGCCAGTAAGGCAACAAGGTGCAGAGCTGGATGAACACAACAGGCCAAGCAGCATCATAGGAGCAGAAAGGCCCAAACATTTACTGACCATCACTAATTGCTGTTGAGCTGCCTCCTTGAGCCGCTGTTAGGGAGGGGGTTTCCAGGTTTTTGACCGATTTCACTATCCACCACTTTTAAATACTGTTTACACTGGAAGTTAGTGGTCAATGATTTCAAATCCTTGCCTAAAGATCAGGGTTTCCATTTAACCACCTCATCCCGCAGACATTAAACAGATACACACAACAAGGGGAAGTCCTGTCTTGGAGAATGCCAGCGAAAACAGAGGGTCAGCAATTCCAATGTCTCAGGACTGCAACTGGTTGGGAATGCAGCAAGGCTGAGAGGAAGACACTGGGCCAGGATTTCAAGTAAATTTTGAGTTTTGCAGTGGCCAGGAGGCAGTCGCCAGTGAAGGGGTGGGGCATGTGGTTGGAAAAGGAAAGAGGAAATTGTAAGTTTGAGATGGGTCCTCCAATGGACATGGGCGCCCATCAGGAGACACCAAAACTCACACACAGCCCAGCTCTGGAGCCTGGTAACAAGGCATGGCCATCTGCAGCAACGGGTAAAACACCAGCAGCAGGAGGCACTTAATGTGCCATTAATTAGCCACTTAAGGACCTCAATTGTTGCACTGTCCGAACATTTCCCTGTCAGGGCTAAAATATTGCACAGGAGTGGAGTTAAAGACAGGAACTGGGATTGTGCTGTGGTCTAATGCCCAATTTTTGTTCCCCACTCCCTGTCAGCCTGTCCCCAGCGTGGGGAAAGTAGAAACCTTCTTTCCAATATTGATGTACATTTTAAAACAGCGGAAAAGTCATGAGGTACATTATTTTTCCTTCAATACTCTCAGTGGAGAACTGTAGAGGCTCAGGTCCGCAACGGTAACACCAAATATACAGGATATTTGCAATTTACTGTGGATTGAACTTCCTTTGATCACAGCTGGGCAACTATTTAACCATCTTAAAATAAATCTTGTGATTTGACTCAATGCCCCTGATCTGAATTTCAGCCTCCAGTCAAAGGCTTGTACAACACACTCCCATCGTACATCATAGATGTTTACAGCACAGAAGGGGGCCGTTCGGTCCATTGTGTCCATGCGGGTAAACAAAGAGCTGACTACATTAATCCCATTTTCTAGTTTTTGGCCTACAGTCCTTAGGGCAATGACAACAAAGATGAATATCCAAGTTCTGCTTAAATGACTACAGCAAGACTATTGCACTTACTAAGCAAACTTAAACTAAAAATACAAAGCCAGTACAATGATAAAGAGTAAAGGGACTTAATATAACCATATGCCCGAATAAAACTCATCTCCTAACAAAAACAAAATGGTCAATTGCCTTCCCTTGGGCCTTTCAGTACCCTCCAAAATACACAAGCATTCTTGGCTACAAAACTTACAAATGTAACCACCACAGTATGTAATTATTAGATCCAAGTACATTTTTAAGATTTATGTAAAATTGTACAGTGCAGGAGGAGGCAATCCACCCCACCATGTCTATGTCAGCTCTTTGAAAGAATAATCCCATCCTGCTGCTCATTTCCCTCCAGCCCAGTTACTGCTTCCCGTTTCAGCAGATTTTTTTTTTAAGAATAAGTCTTTCACAGAACATGGGCACTTATTGCCCATCCCTAAAGGACCTTGAGATAGAATGACTTGCTCAATCATTGCTCTTCAGAGTCAACTGCATTGCAATGAGTCTGGAGTCACATGTAGGCTAGCCTATGTAAGGATGGCAGGTTTTCTTCCCTATTGGATATTACTGAACAACATCGGTTTTTGTAATAATCAATAATAGTTATCTTCATTGCCACTAGCAAGCCTAGCTTTCATTTCCAGATTTATTTATTGAAATTGTTAATTAAAAGGATTAATTTCCACCAGCTACCATGGCAGGATTTGAATCAATACAGCGTGCAGCTGGAGGAACACAGCAGGTCAGGCAGCATTAGAGGAGCTGGAAAGTTGACGGGATTGATGAAGGGTCCCGATCCGAAGCAGCGACTTTCCTGCTCCTCTGATGCTGCTTGACCTGCCATGTTCCTCCAGCTCCACACTGTGTTGACTCTGACTCCAGCTGACTCTGACTCTGACTTCAGTTCTTGCTAACTCCAAATGGCGGGATTTGAATTCATGTATCTGAAATATTAATTTGTGGTCTGAATTATTGGCCCAGCGACATCAACACTATGCATCCATCCGTATGTGATATAATTTATTAGATGTAATGAGTATTGCCTCTTTGCAAGTTAATGATTCTTTTTCTGTCCAACACTTTCCAATCACTCTGCTTGAAAAAAGGCAATGGAAAATGCGAATAATTCTTGCTTTCTCTTTTCTTTTCACTAAATCAAATTGGTTTCCCTGCTGGTGATAACCTCAAGCTCTTTGGAGTACATTAATTTATTGCCAATACTTGAAAAGAACAGCTATCACTTTAACTAATCCGACCTCCCAACATTTTTCAAATAAAAAAAAAGAGAAATCTAGTTCAAAAGCTTTTGTGATTAATCTGATCAGATTTATAGATCTACTTACACTGAAGAAAATAAATGATTTGAGGCTAACCCCCACTGCTTATAGCACCGCAAAGAGACTCTGGAAACTGAACTTACTTCAGAAGATTAATTTAAGACAGTGTAACATGTGTTTATGACATGTGTAGCACTGCCAGTTCCTTCTGATTTGTCATTTAATGGATAATAAATGGTTTTCAAGCTGTAAAAATAATGTAAAAATTATGCACCATAACTTATTATTAGATGTAAATGAAGAGTATTTCTTTTTGTTGCCCCACAGGGTGTACAATATTTCAATTCTGATCCCCACAATGATGTTCTGAGCTTTCTAACTTGTACAGTTTCCATCTGCAATGCCTTCTTATCATTTGCAATCATCTGGAGCGCTCTTGCCTACACTGAGAACTTCCCTATCTATCGCAACTTCATCCATCCCAAATTTAAAGTAGCATTGCCCCACCTAGCAATCACCAGATGAAAAAGAGACCAAGGTCCCTCTAGTTCACTTTCCACCACTCTGGTAATCCCAGAACTACCACTGGAGATGGCACCAAACCCAGTGACAATAAAGCCAGTGCAAAGCAGTGTGCTGTCTCAAGCCAACATGCCAAGTACTGAGGTGCTAATCATTCAAAAACCAGCTCTAAAAAGCCGGACATATTGTTCATATCCCTGATACCAGACTTCCAAAGTATCAGCTCCATTGAGTGTGGTTGCTACGGGAGACTCCCTGGAGGGCAACAACACCACTTTAGGAATGTCCTAAAGGCATTCCTGAGGAGGTCAAATATTCCCAGTTGACTCATGGCAGATCTTGGCATGTGACCAACCAAAATGGAGAAGGTGTTTTTGGAAATGACACCAAGCACATTTGTAGAGATAAAAGAGAGGCATCAGTTCTACCACTGGCTGTGACATTGCGCATTTCAGATCAGCAGACTGCAAGCTGCCTCTGAGGAATGATATCTCTGAAACCACCAGTACAGGTAAATTCACCTTGATGTGCCCACTCTCTACTTGGGCGGGGGGGGGGGGGGGGGGGGGGGGCGGTAAATCACAATCTGGTGGGCGCATTACTGACATGAATCCAAAGCCAGTAGAGCAGGCAATGCCCAAGATCTCCGAGAGTCCCATGCAAATAATGTACTTCTCTACCAGGCCAGAAATGATATGCCACACATGCAGAAAGAGGCAGGAGAACAATAAGCAGAGATGTCAGAGGCCCTCGCTAGACTAGAATGAAAGATGGTAGAAGCCATCAAATTCTTTCTATTGAGGTAGGTCTACCATGCGGGCATCTGGTGGCCTCTATGAAAGGGTCGGCAGCACCTTTGAGCCCCAGATACGGCAGAACTCTCAGTGACTGCCAAGTATACACTCAAACCTGGAATCCATTGCAATAGGCAAGTGTACTCAGCATCCGTGGCAAAACAAAAGGGGAACAAGGCACTTCAACCTCACTTCAGTCATCCCTTCATGTCAAGGAGACAAGAAGGTGCCAGGAGGTATTCACAAGGAGAAGGAGCAACAAACAAGCATTGTGGGAGGTTTATCTCAGGACACTCCAGTAGTGGCCTATCGCTCTCTCTCTCTCATCGTACCGGTGAACCCATTTCCTTTTGTAGGCCCAGGTGAGGAGTGTGCAGCTCCCCTGTGCCAATGCAGGTTGGGGCCTTCTAGGCCTTGAGACCCCAGAGAGCACCAGCCAAATCACCACAGTCACCAGGCAGCCTCCAACTCAGCTCCGGATGTTAGGAGAGCCCCTGGATGTAGTTGAAGGCAAAAAAAATGATGTTCTGACAGCACAGCAAGAGTATTCGTTACATGTCTAGCCTGCACTCTTGTAAATATATATTCACCTGCACTGCATAACATTTAATATATTCAGCAAATGAGTCAATGGGAATCAGGAAGAAATTCTCACCCGGTTGGAGTCAGACCTGCCACAAAGGGAGCTGGTTGTGGTTGTTGGAGGTCAGTCATCTCAGCTCCAGGACATCTCTGCAGGGGTTCCTCAGCCCTAGGCTGAACCATCTTCAGCTTCTTCATCAATAGGTCATCATAAGATCAGAAGTGGGGATGTTTGCAGATAATTCCACAATGTTCATCAACATTCCTGATTTCTGAGGTACAGAAGCAGTCCATGTCTATATGTAGCAAGACTTGGACAATATCCAGGCTTAGGTTGACAAGTGACAAGTAACATTCAAAGAGCAATTAACTTAAAGGAAAAGAGAGGTGGACAGGTTGAGAGGTTTAAAGAGAGAATCCATGCCTTAGTGTCTAAACAGTTGACGGCTTGATTGCCAATAATGGAGCAAAGAAAATATACATTCTAATGTCACCCTGTCCTTGGAGATGGCTAGCAGAATGGTTAGTCTCCTATAGTAGCACTTAAAATATTCATGAAAGTCTCAAAACTTGATCAAGCCTCCCAACAAACTTCTGATTTCAGCAAGTCTAAGAGTTTTATCCTTTGCTGTTACTACTTTTAGGCAAAGTCAGCTCTAATCCAGTGTTTTTGAAACATCCTTCCAGTTTTCATCAAAAACTGGACCTAAATATCCACATTGAATGTCCTTTAAGTATGCCCTCAAGGGTGTTTGAACAATTCACTTTAAAATTTGATCGGTCTTTGAATCTAAATCACGCTCACCACTGACAAGATTAAGCAACATGGTTACAAGAAGGTACAACAATGTATCATCCTCCGGCACTTCCGCCATCTGCAATCTGACCCCACTACCAAAGACATTTTTCCCTCCCCGCCTTTATCTGCCTTCCGGAGGGACCACTCTCTCCATGACTCCCTTGTCCGCTCCACACTCCCCACCAGCCCCACCACACCCGGCTCTTTTCCCTGCAACCGCAGGAAGTGCTACACCTGCCCCTACACCTCCCCCCTCACCCCCATCCCAGGCTCCAAGAAAACCTTCCACATCAAACAGATGTTCACCTGCACATCTGTTGATGTGGTATACTGTATCCGCTGTTCCCGATGTGGCCTCCTGTACATCGGGGAAACCAAGTGGAGGCTTGGAGACCGCTTTGTGGAACACCTACACTCAGTTCGCGACAAACGACTGCACCTCCCAGTCACAAACCACTTCAACTTCCCCTCCCACTTCTTGGATGACATGTCCATCCTGTGCCTCTCCAGTGCCACGATACCACCCGAAGGTTACAGGAACAGCACCTCATATTTCACTTGGGAGCCCTGCTTCCCAATGGTATCAATGTGGGCTTCACAAGGTTCAAAATCTCCCCTCCCCCGACCGCATCCCAAAACCAGCCCAGCTCGTCCCCGCCTCCCTAAGCTGTCCGTCCTTTCTCCCACCTATCCACTCCTCCCACTTCAACCCCCACCCCCACCTCCTACCTACCAGCCTCATCCCCGCCTCCTTGACCTGTCCATCTTCCCTGCTCTGACCAATCCCCACCCTAACTCCCCAGCTACACTCACCTTTACTGGCTCCATCCCCGCATCTTTGACCTGTCCATCTTCTCTCCACCTATCTGCTCCTTTATCCATCTTCCATCCGCCTCCCCTCCTCTCTCTATTTATTTCAGAATCCCCTTCCCCGCCCCCATTTCTGAAGAAGGGTCCAGACCCAAAACGTTAGCTTTCCTGCTCCTCTGATGCTGCTTGGCCTGCTGTGTTCATCCAGCTCTACAACTTGTTATCTCATGTTTACAAGAAACTTAGTAACCATGATATCTTCAAATACTACAAACAAGAGCAAAGAAAGGATGCAGTTATAACAAAACTGTATAATAAGCTAGGCATGATTCTCACCAAGGGATATTGTCTAACATTATATATTATCTCACCAATCCTGTTTGCCAACCAATGCATGTGCCCATTCAATGTAGCATTGCACTGTTAATGTTTACATTTCAGGGTTCTAAAACTAGAGAAACAATCAATGGATGTAGTTTCCCTTCTTACACGTCTACCTTAATCTCGTACCACAGCTCCCTTTCCCACTCCATCTAATCACTCTACTCCTTTGTGAGATTCTAGTGGTATCTTATCTATGATCCACAATTCAAATCATTAGCATCATAAGAACAGAAGAAATTGAATCAGTAGGAGGCCAATTAGTCCTTCGAGCTGGCTGTTATTGTTCAATATGATCATGCCTGATGCTTATTCTCAACTTCCCTTTTTTCCATTCTCCCCATCAGTGTTTTCTGTAACCTGTATGTGGTTGCGTAGCTACTCCAAGCTTCATCTAGGTCCTGCATGTGCCGATTAGTGCAATCAGTGTGCCAGTGCATTGACATCCGTTTTGGAAGTTGCTGCCACATACAGTCTCGGAGACCCTCAGAACGAATAAAGAATTAAAGGGAACATTGATTCCTGTATCCCCTAAAACATATCAATCTTTGTTTTGAATGTCGAATTGAATTGCCTCCTGGTACAGTTTAAACCACAGTATGCCCTTTCCTAGCCAACCTGCTCAGGGATATGATTACATATCTATGAAGGAGATAGGATTTGAACCCAGGATTCCTGTCTCAGAGGCAGGCACATGACCACTGCTCCACAAGAGCTCTTAAGTGATTAGGTTTTACTATTGAATACCGTCCTTGTATAATTCTTTCCACTGAATCTTCTTCTTGAACTCAAACCTTTCCAGTGAAGACTGCATTGCAAATCTGTTAATTTATTAATTTTAAAGCAATGTCTGCAGTAAACTTGGGCAATCCTGAAAACCACTTGCAAATAAGGGACAGGAAATCCATTATGTCCCTCCTGGTAAGCCCTGAGGTGTTTCAGTTCCATGGAATGACTCTGCAAAGATGCACTCCTCAAATGAAGCCCGGACACAAAATAAACTAACTATCTCTTATTACCACAGTGGGACTTAGGAGAGGTGATGTCCCTGGTCAGAATCAACAGATAGCATTGGAAACTAGGCTGTTGGTAACTTTACCTCTTACTTAACATTCTTCATGGTGGTTCATTGGTTAGCACGGCTACCTTACGGTCCCAGGGACCAGGGCTCGATTCCCGCCTCAAGTGACTGTCTGTGTGGAGTTTGCGCATTCTCCCTGTGTCTGTGTGGGTTTCCTCCAGGTGCTCTGGTTTCTTCCCACAATCCAAAGATGTGCAGATTTGGTGGATTGGACATGCTACAATTGCCCATAGCGTTAAGGGTTATGTGGCTAGGTGGATTAGCCATGGGAAAATGCAGGGTTACAGGGATAGGACAGGGGTGCTCTGCAGAGGGCCAGTGTGGACTCAACGGGCCGAATAGCCTGCTTCTACACTGTAGGGATTCTAATTAGTTACAAGGGAAGGCTTTTATCGCGTGGTATTATCACAGAACCATCTCCCTATTGTCATGACTTTTCTTACATCTTTGATGATGTAAATTGACTATTTATATATTTAGCATCAACCTTTTACACCACTTCTCCCCAAGTCTTTCATTTTATACATTCTTGCTGTTATCCTACATTCCTACCTTCCCTCATCCCCATTCCATGTTCATCCTGATGGCTCACAGAGATAATCACTGTGGAGTAGGGTTTTGTCCATATTTGGTCTTCTTCCTTCTTGTTGAAAAGGAAGGTAGCATCAATCCACAGGTGATACAGTTGGAAATCTTTCCTTCCAGTGATTTTGAAATTCCAGCCCACCAATGGAATTTTATAATCTGGCATGGCACATTGTAATACCCAAGTGACCGTAGTGTATCCTCTGAAGTCTCACGGAATGACCAATCTCTGATCATTGATTAATAAGTTATCCATGGCATGGAGATATCTTCCCTGCTCAAAGTATTATCTGAGAATGAATTACTTGAAACATATTCTGGCTATCCTTTGATACAGTACTCACACATTTGAACACATTCTTCATCTGTTTTTTGAGCTTCCTGAATTTCATCCATTCTGAATCTCTGTTGCAGGTAAATATTTTGTAGTTTATTAAGCATATGATTGAATTTCTTTAATAAAGCTTTGGTCCTCTTGTGCAGGATTTTCAACAGGAATGTGTGACAATGTGTCTGTTGATGTTTTCACAGAATCCCTACAGTGGGGAAGCAGGCCGTTCAGCCCATCAAGTCCACACCGACCCTCTGAAGAACATCCCACCCAAACCCAGCGCCCTAACTTATCCCTGTAAGCTTGCATTTCCCATGGCTAATTCAACTAGCCTTCACATCCCTGGATACTATGGGCAATTTAGCATGGCCAATCCACCCAACCTGCACATCTTTGGACTGTGGGAGGAAACCCACACAAGCACAAGGAGAATGTGCAAATTCCACACAGGCATTGGCCTGAGGCTGGAATTGAACCCAGGTCCCTGGCACTGTGAGGCAGCAGTGCTAACCACTGAACCACTGTGCTGCCCGCTTCATTATCCTCGATTATGGTGTCAAACCTCTTTAATCTTAAATGAACTATGCAGCCTTGATGGCACCTTCACTAGTTCCTTGTCATCCAACAATGTAAGCAATGGTTTGTGGTTAGTTTCAATGGTAAACTTTTGACCTGTTGCATGGGCTGAAAACTTCTCAAAAGCCCATGTTACTGCTACTGTTTCCTTTTCAGTTACTCTGTATCTTTGCTCCATTTCAGTTTTCGGCCTGGTCATGTAGTAGACTGATCTACCTTTCTCCAACTCTGCACTGAGAAAGGTACACCTCTTAGATTAGTTGATGATGCAGCTTTTATCTCTGTTAAGGGGGAAGCGTTCAGGATCATAGAGAGATAATATATTTAGTGAATTTGTTTTAGTCCTCTTAATGGAAGTTTCATGCCAAGCACCATGTTTAGTCTTGTCTAAGCGACTGTCATAATTTACATGTGCCAAATTGGGTAAGAGCTTTCAACTAGATTCATCATCTCCATGAATTATTGAAGCTCAGTTCCTGGTGTGACAATGATGTATCTCAAGATGTACTGGTGAGTTATGAGAATTCACATTTGTCATTGAGAGTGAGTCTTGCTTCTTTTAGGCATTGCAATGTTGCTCTTACTCAGTCAACATATTTTCTTGTAATTGAACCATGAATTAGGATGTCATCTGAATAGCAGGTAATTCCGCACTAATCCTTCGAGGAAATCTGTCAACATTCTTTGAAAAAATTCTGATGTAATACTAAAGAGCAGTCAATTGAAGCAATATCTTCCAAACAGTGTGATAAATGTTGTCAGTAGTTTGGATCGTCCATCCAGAGTTGGTTGCCAAAAAGCTCTGTTCATTTCTTTGGTAAAAATTGTGCTTTTTACTATCTTTGCCAGACTCTCATCTACAAATGCAATTAAGTAGATCTCCATTTCCAATGCTTTGTTTAAAAGCTGCAGTGAGCCATTTGGTTTTGGTACAGGAACTGTGCCAGAACACCAAATGGCTTTGTCGCTGGTGAGCTCACTCTCTGATACCGCACTGACTCAATTTCTCGCTTTGCCTTCTTTAAAAGAGGAAGCAGACTTTCCTTGGGGTGAATAAGCACAATACTTTGACATCTGGTCTCAATGTGACATGCTAAGCTGGTTTTTTGCTTTCCAAGTCTTCTAAATAACTTTGGAAACTCTAAATTAAGTCCTGTCAGTTTTCCTTAGTTTACTAATTCGTCTACTTTATAAAATAGTCACAGATCTGTGGAAGCTTTCCAGCTTAGTGAACATGCTTGGTTTTGAATCACATACACAATTCCTGCAGACAGGACATTTACAACCAACTGACTCTTTACTTTTAGTTGAATGCCCTGAATCCATAGAGTTGAATGTTGGATGAATGGAGGAAATCTTATTTTAGCCATCCAACGTTCTGAAAGGACTGGTACTGCTCCTCCAGTATCTATCTTGAAGCTCGTTTTATGCCCATTCGCCATAATTTCACTGCTGCATCATTGGATCCTTTCATTTTTCCCAGGAACGTTCATTATTAGTATCTTTACATTTCTTGAATGCTCCATGTTTTGGTGGGTTTGTCTTTTTGATTTCACATTTGACTTCTTGCAGCAAGAAAATTTGCTGTCACACTCACCTGTCTTATACCACCCTTATTCATCCACTGGAGCTCTCTTTTCACTAACTCTGTGACATTTGCCATCCAACTTTGCCAATGTTGATTCCTCCTTCTGCTGCCCTCCACTTTGCCCTCAAGAAGAAATCTCTGCATCTTTTCAGCTTCGATCAAATGGATGAAATACTGACAATTTCTTTTCTGAAAGCTACCTTTTTAAGATATATTTTTGCTTTTTCAATTTCAGTACCCCTTCATTTGATTTATGGTCTGTATGTGGAATTTTTAGAATATATCTTACATTTCAAAGGTCTCTATATTTTTCCATTGATCTTTACTTCTTATCCAGGTTTCTAAGGAATCCAGCATAAGGGGAACAGAAAGTAGCATCTTTCGAGTTTTTACCTCATTACAAGCTTTTGTTTTCTTGTTAATACATCCATCGTCTTCATAAAACCATTTTGGCTAATCAACTTTTTGCTAACCCCTACATCACATACGCCATCTTCTGTTATCATTTGTCCTAAACAGACAAATTTACAAACATCCAAATTAGGAGCAAAAAATAGGCAATTCACACCCTCTAACTTACTCTGCCACTCAATAACATCATGGTTGACGTGATTGTGACCTCAGCTCCACATTCCCACCATACCTCTTACGGAAAGTGAGCATTGCTAGATCAACATTAGTTGCCCATCTATAATTACCCCGAGGACATTTATGAGTCAACCACGTTGCTGTTCCTCTCTTGATTTTTCTTGCTGTCTTCGTCCTACTGTGAGTTTAATTTGGAGCTTTTTCCAATGTCTTTATCGGTGCTGGGTTGGTCAGTTATAACCAAGTGTTATTATTGTAATGGGTCTTACAGGAAATGTGTCCTTAATCAGGATCAAAACAGGTTGCTGGAACCCACACTATTGATAACTTATATTAAACATTTTTAACCATTTATGGGATAAGGCTTAACATGTGGCTTAAAAGAACCATTTGTCTATGGAATCTGTTGTCATGACCTTATGATGTAGATTGACCAGTTACATATATAGCATTAACCATTTATACACGAACAATGTCTGATATCTTTTAATTCACAAATGCAAGTCAGCAAAAGCTATTGTTGAGTGAATATAATCAGATAATAAGAAAGAATGTTAAAATTTCAGATTTTAAGATCTCAATGATATTGTCTGTGAACAGGGAAAAGCCATCTACAGCTCAATGCTTCACAACAATTTCAATTGATAAAACTTTGCCCCATGAAATAGAAATCAAGTTTTAGTAATTGTAACGAGGTTAGCCAGGTAGACCTTATAGAATATGAGTTCCCTGATTGGGGCTGTTAATCTGGTCCAGTCATGGGGCCCTGGCTAACAGATATAGACAGTTTCTGTTCGCTCTGAGGAAGCCAGACCAACGTCAAGTATAATGCACGTGTCAATAAAGGTTGACCTGGTGATGCGGTATTGGCCTCTGTGGTGTTATTTCACAAGTGATTTAGATTTCTAAATCTCAAGGATGCAAAATCAGACAGAGCCTGAAAATGACATAATTCTCCAAACTATCTGTTACCTGTTTCATCGAAATCACTGCACACTTAACATTAGTTGTCACATGAGGAAATGTTGAACAGGTTGGGTCAATGCTCCAGGGTCCTGGGTTCGATTCCAGCCTCACACAACTGTCTGAATGGAGTTTGCACATTCTGCCTGTGTTTGCATGGACTTCCTCTAGGTGCTCAGGTTTTCTCCCACAATCCAAAGATGTGCAGGTTAGGTGGATTAGCCATACTAAATTGCCCATGGCATCCAGGAATGAGCAGGCTAGGTGGATTAGCCGTGT
Organism: Rhincodon typus; assembly: GCF_021869965.1. Classification (NCBI taxonomy): domain Eukaryota; kingdom Metazoa; phylum Chordata; class Chondrichthyes; order Orectolobiformes; family Rhincodontidae; genus Rhincodon; species Rhincodon typus. Next base: position 34,661,560 of record NC_063335.1, read on the forward strand.
GGTATGCAGAGTTATGGGGATAGAGTTGGGGGGATGGGACTGACTGGGATGTTCTTTAGAAGGTCATGTGGTCTCAATGGGCCAAATGGCCTTCTCCCACACTGTAAGGATTCCATACCCATTGGAATTAAGAAGAATGAGGGGTAATCCTATTGAAACATTTAAGGTTTTGAGGGTCTATCAAGGTAGATGCTGAGAGGATGTTTTCTCTTGTTGGGGAATTTAAATCTAGGAGGCATTTTGCCACTTTTATTAACTCTTTGATGATCGTTACAATTTTCAATCACAAGATGTTTCCAGTTATTGCCAATATAAAACTTCAAGAGCCTCTTTGGATTCAAGACTTTTTTTAACCATCAATTACAAGATCTTGAAAAGAATTGTCAGTTTCACGATGGGTATCCATTATCAAACTTAATCCACCTGAAATGTTGTCACTTTAACAATAGGTCAAAACAAACTGACACAACTGAATGACATTGAGGCCACAAATTTCAGTTGGACGTCAATGGTGCCCTAACCAGACCTTCTGCAACAGAGAACACAGCAGCATGATAATGTTACTTGACTAGCAATTTAAAAAAACTGAGACTAATGATCAGAGGTGAGTTCAAATCCCACCGCTGCAGCTGGGGCTTTTCTATTCCATTAATAAATAACTCTGAGATAAAGCAGATAGTACAAGTAATGATGACCATAAAAGTTCGAGATTGTCCTAAAAATCCATCTGCTTCATTACTGAGCTTTAGGGAAGGAAACCTGCTGGTCCGGTTTCCATGTATCTGCAAACCCCGATCATGCAGTTAACTCTTGATTGCCTTTTGAAATGGCCAAGCAAGCCATTCAGTTAAGACTAATTTGAGCTGGACAATCAATGCTGGCCTTGTCTAAGAAACCAAGATTCTGTGACTGAATTAGGAGATATGTTTGCATAAAAGAAATAAAGTAAGAAGTGTGAAGCGAAACATTTGGTTGGGGAGAGTGCGACAAGGCAAAATGAATAAAACACTGCAATTATAAACCAGATGCAGGAACAGGAGTCTAGGGGTGTACACATATAAATATGTGAAGGTGACAAGACAAGTTGAGATGGCTGTTAAAAATAGCATATGGGATGCTCATCTTTCCAAGTGGAACAGTAAGGAAATTACACCAACCTTTGCAAAACTGTTCAGGCCCGATTAGAGTTTCCTGTTCACTGCCAGATTCCAGAAGGCAGCAAAAAACTACTGCAGTAACTTGCCAAGCGTAATCATGGAGCAATCCAATGGAAGTCTGTACTTGCCAATGTCCTCTTAGGGGCAGGAGAGCAAGAGAAAGGAACTGTTTTCAGTAGCAGAAGGTCCTGTGACTCCAGGATTTTTGAGGTGACTGGCAAGAGGTCAGAAGGGAGAAAAGTAACATTTTTCTTACATAACAGATTATGAATGATCTGCCTTAAAGACAGCGGGAATAGATTCAATGATAACTTTCAAAAGGGAATTGGATAAATACTTGAAAGGAAAATATGTACAGAACTATTGAGTGAGAGTGACCTCCCATTGCTTAGTGCACACCACAAAATGTAGTTTATATCCCTATCCCTAGCTGGTGGAATTAGCTTACAAATGACAGATGGAATTTAATGCAGAGAAGGCTGAAGTGATTCATTTTGCTAAGAAGAACATGGAGAGAGAATATAAAATAAAGGGTACAATTTGAAAGGAGAGGACAAGAGCCCATGCACCAGGGATGGTTGTGCGTAAATCATTGAAGAAAGCAGGACAGATTGAAAGACATGCTCACATTATCACTGTCTCATAGCATTTGACATGAGTGTATAAAGATCACAGATACAATCCAACTGGGGATTAGCGGAAGCATGACATACTACTGGAAGCATGTTGCTCTGTTGTAACCAAATAGCTTAACACTG
>NC_063335.1:34673474-34790151 GCF_021869965.1 Rhincodon typus
CATTACCATCAGGCCAGGGGATCAACCCTGGTTCAATGGAGAGTGCATGAGTACCACATCCAGTCATTAATAGTGGTGGATAATTAAACAACTCACTGGAGGAGGAGGATCCACATTTCCATCCTTAATGATGGAAGAGCCCAGCACATCAGGGCAAAATATAAGCAACTTGGATCCCTCGCCAAACTGGAATCAATAGGTGTCGGGGGCTAACTCTGCTGGTTGGAGTCATATTTGGCACATAGGAAGATGGTACAAAAACAGAAATTAAAGCTCAGCAGGTCTGGCAGCACCTGTGAAGAAAAAATCGCAATCTGACCTCAGTTCTGAGCAAGGGTCACCGGACCAGAAACATTAACTCTGACTTTTTCTTCACAGATGCTGCCAGACCTGCTGAGCTTTTCCAGCGAATTTGTTTTTGTTCCTGATTTACAGCATCTGCAGTTCTTTCGGTTTTTTTCCTCTGGATTAACAGTCCAGCAATAATACCGCTAGGCCATTGCCTCCCCTGGCAATTTGGTTAACTAACAGGAAGCAAAGAGTGGGGATAAATGTGCGTTTTTCTGGTTGGCAAACAGTGACTAGTGGTGTGCCTCAGGGATCAGTGCTGGGACTGCAATTGTTTATAATTTACATAGAAGGTTCGGAGTTGGGGACCGCATGTAGTGTGTCAAAGTTTGTGGATGACACTAGGATGAGTGGTAGAGCTGAGTGTGCAGAGGACTCTGAAAGTTTGCAGAGCGAAATAGATAGTTTAATTGAGTGGGTGAAGGTCAGGCAGATGGAGTACAATGTTGATAAATATGAAGTCATCCAGGAATAACAGTAAAAGGGACAATTACTTCAACGGTAAAAAAAATTGCAGCATGCTGCTATGCAGAGGGACCTGGGTGTCCTTGTGCATGAATCACAGAAGGTTGGTTTGCAGGTACAACAGGTAATTAAGAAGGCAAATGGAATTCTGTCTTTCATTGATAGAGGGATTGAGTTTAAAAGCAGAGAGGTTTTGCTGCAGCTGTATAGGGTGCTGATAAGGCCACACCTGGAGTACTGCACGCCGTTTTGGTCTCTTTACTTGAGAAAGGGTGTACGGGCACTACAGGGGGTGCAGAGGAGGTTGATTCCAGAGTTAAGCGGGTTGGCCTATGAGAAGAAGCTGAATAGACTGGGATTGTATTCTTTGAAATTTAGAAGAATGGGGGGGGGTGGATCTTACAGGAACATACAAAGTTATGAAGGGAATACATAAGAAAGAAGCAGGGAGGTTGTTTCCACTGGCAGGTAAAACTAGAACAAGAGGGGATAGTCTTAAAACTAGGGGGAGCAGATTTAGGATTGAATTGAGGAGGAACTACTTCACCCAAAGGGTTATGAATCTTTGGAATTCCCTGCCCAGTGAAGTAGTTGAGGTTTCCTCATTGAATGTTTTTAAAGCTATGATGGATAATTTTTTGAATAGTAAAGGAATTAAGGGTTATGATGAGAGGGTGGGTAGGTGGAACTGAGGTCATGAAAAGATCAGCCATGACCTTATTGAATGGCAGAGCAGGCTCAAAGCGCCTACTCCTGCTCCTGGTTCTTATGTTCTTGTGTTCTGACATTAATAAGGGTGAATACATAAGAATAGAATGAGCATGTGAAGGGAGGGACCTTGGACACTACATTCAGATTTAGCCATCTTCAATATACAAAGGTAAATAAAGGATTGTTGCAGTACACCAGTGGTACAGCTTCAGGAATAGTATATGTGCAGACACCACAGGCCAGAGATACTCCACCTCAGAACTCAACGTGCAGGAACACCATTAGCTGAAAGCATACGATGAAGAAATCTTTTATCCTCTGTACCTCAGCTTCTTGTGTGTTTCTAACTGCAAAAGTCCATTATATTTATAAATAATTTTAATCAACTTGTTCAAAGATGCTATGATTTCTGCAGCATGTGAGATTAGAACCCAGACCCAGATTCAGAGGTAGGGAACTACCACTCTACGACAAGCACTCTCATTGTACATTGTATTCTCACATTTAATTGACAACTCAAAAATACCTGAACCACCAATTTCTCTAATAATTGGTACTTTAGTGTTATTATGTCAGCTGTGTACTTGAAAGTAGCTCCCCATTTATGCATTATAGGATTGTGGGTTCAAACCCGACTATACAGTCTTAAGGACAAAATCTCAGTTGATACTTCAGTGCATTACTGGAGGGGTTCTGTACTACCAGCGGTGCTATTTCTTGTATGAGATTTTTTATCTGAAATTTTTTTGCCTCTTTCAGGAGACTACCTCCTGGAAAATTGTCTCTCAGAAAGTGAGCATTGCTGGCAAGGTGAGTATTTGTTGACCATCCTTAATTACTCTTGACAAGGTGATGGTGAACTGCCTTTTTGAAGCGCTGTACACTGTGAGGTTGGGTACACTCCATTATGAAAGGAGTTCCAGGATTTTGACCGAGCGATAATGAAGGAACAGTGATTTATTTGCAAATCAGAATGTTGTGTAGCTTGAAGGAGAACATTCAGGTGGTAATGTTCCTATGTCCTATCTTTCTGTGCAGTAAAGGTCTTGAATTTGGAATGTGCAAGTGTGTGGCTCGACAGCATTTATGTTGCAATGCACAAGGTATCTGAAAGGAGTTGGATAAGCTGGATAGACTGCTGTGCGCTCTCCTGGTCATTATCTCTGTACATTCATTAAGAATCTTACATGAAAATGCCTGTACCCAAACAATAGCCTAAAGTTTGTATAACAATGAAGATGGCAAACTAAATCCTGACTCTTAAGATGACTTGTCGTTTAAACTATTTGAGTTTTGACACTACGCAAGCGTGGCTTCACTTACAGACAGTAAACAATTCTGTCACCACTAGCCTTGTGTTGCTGTATGCTGTCTTTATGATTGATTAAGATATTCCAAACAGATCCTAGAAGATTGACAGAGCCAGCTTTTTGCTTGTGCTATTCATAAATAATGGCCTCTTTGGAAATGAGGCTTTTTTTGGCCAGAGGTATTTCATATCTTTGCAATATCCCTTTCCTTCTTGATTACTTGTTGGTGGGGCAAGGCCATTTCAAAAAATTAGAGACAGTAAGAACTGCCGATGCTGGAGTCAGAGACAACACAGTGTGGAGCTGAAGGAACACAGCAGGCCAGGCAGCATCAGAGGAGCAGGAAAGCTGACGTTTCAGGTCGGGACCCTTCTTCAGAAATGGTCATTCTCTATCTTGTGCTGTTGGAATAGATCACAGCTAATTGGCAACCTTCAGAAACAGTACTGTCCTAATGACATCATCAATGTTTTGAGATCCTTGGATTCTTCCACTAAATGGAGAGGCCAGCTTTGCATCTTCACTGTGAAAAGAAACTTGCTCTGGAAAATTTATGATTTCATTCTTCTTGCATTGGTACTTTGTATGGCCACTTTTCAAGCGAAAGGTGAGGCACCTTGGATCCAGGCACATTCTTATATTGCCATCTTTCTTTAAAATGCACATGAAGGAGCTACACTAATCTGTGTAATGGTTGACCTTCCAACTAATACCATTTTGCTCTATCTCGTGCAGTTCCACTCAAAGCTTCTGCTGAATCTGCCACGGCGCTTCCTTGGCAGATCAATAAACAGGATTGCATTATGATTCTGATGTCATACTGCATCACCCTTAAAATTCCAAATCAAGTCAAATCTGTCTGGGTACAACTGTTTGAGATTATTGGCTGATTTAGTTATGTTATGCGTGATCTTTTCTGTCACAGTCGGTGTGAATTTGAATCTCACGAATCGTGACTACACCAAAATGAGTGCGTGCTGGTAATTCTGCCACTATTGGACTCTTGGTATCTCCCAGGTAGAAGATTTTGAGAAGACAAGATGAGTTTGCGTATTGACACTGCACTATGGTTCTGCCAATGCATGAAATTGGTGATATACCATATACCAAGGGCCAGTGCCTTATAGGCTATACCTTGGTCCATCACTTGCTGATGTTATCAATTGTCAGGAACAGAAAATTCTAACTTTCTAGTTTTCTGTACTGCTCTGCACTGACCTTGTATCACAGCTCATGAATATACTTCAGCCTATCTTTAAATTAAGCTGATCTTTAAATTTCTTTTACCTTGAAAGAACTTATATTTTTACCAAAATGAAGTTATCTCTGTTTATTGGTGATTAATGCCTCATATCTACAGATCTGTTTTGCTGTTACTCACAGATGCTGTTTAAGAGTGAGAAACTCTTCCTCAAGTTAAATTCTCTGATGTCAAAAGCTGCTTTCCAGTTGGTCTTCAATTAGTTTCCAAATATTTACCACCAATGTATAGGAGTATTTTGCAGGTGGCCACTACTGTCACCATGGTGTGAGTTTGCATCCACAAAGCATTTTACCTGGTGCTGCAATGCTTATGTTATCTCCTGTAGCATAAGAAGCTGGACATAGATATCGTGATATTGTGAGGTAAGGCGAAATGGGAGACCTTTATACCCTCAGTCACATACTATGATACAGTAATAATATCAAGAGCGTGTCTCTTTAAAGGTATAATGACACACTGATGTGAGACATAACATACACAGTTAATGTAGAGAGACTGGAGAAGCTGGAAAAAATTATTCTGCCTGGAGGTGATGTGTAAGGGGAGACTTTGTTGGAGGTGTTCAAAATTTTGTTCACATTGAGCAAGCAAGTGATAAATATGATGCAATTCACAAAAATGTAGGAGGCAAATGAAAACTATTTTTTGTTGCCACACATTGAATTGTTATGATTTGAAATGAGCGGCAGAAGCAGATTTGATAATGAATATCGAAAGGGAATTGGAATTGTACAGAAAGGAAAAGTTTGCAGGCCTATGAGGAAAGAGCAGGAAAGAGTGGGACTAATTGGAAAGAACTGACACAGACACAATGGTTCAAATAATTTACAAAGCCGAAGAATTCTGACATCCTTTGACAGCACCTTCCAAATCCAGGTCCTCTACACTGGAAGGACAAGAGTAGCAGTTATGTGGCAACACCACGACCTGAAAGTTCCCCACCAAGTCATACATCATCCTGACTTGGAACTGTGTTGCCATTCCTTCACTGCTGCTGGATCTAGATCCTGGAACACCCAAACAGTATTGTGGATGTACCAACACCACATAAGCACCAACAGCTTGAGAAGGCAGCTCGCCACCATCTTCTCAAGGGAAATTAGGGGTACGCAATAAATGGTGGCCTAGCCAGTGATGTCCACATTCTGAGAATGAATTAAAAAGGAAGCTTAAATTCTATACCAAAATCTGGTGTCAAGAAACGCTCAACATCTTAAACACTGTGTTCATAGTTTAAGATGGGCAAATACAGAATGTGGAGAGTCAACCTCTGTTATTGTGGTTTACCACAACTAAATCTTTCCTGACCAAAAGCCATCTAACCTGCCAGTCTTTCTAGCAAAGAAGTTATTTATATGGGGATCTGAGGGTATGGTGGGACTGGAAGAACACACCTGCCTGTGGTTTTATGGTAAAAAGTAATAGCCAAATTAGTTTGCAAGCCCAAAAAACATGAGTGACAGACAATATCAGGTTGAGAATTCCACTGCTCAATTTGCACGGTGACACTGTAAGCGTTCTGTAAAATGTTTGTTACTTCTAGCCTGTTCTAAAAGAACATGTTTATAATTTCAAACAAACAAAATAAAAGGACTTTTGCAATGTGGTTATATACACATCTCTGGGGAATTCACACCCTAATAATGAGAAGAAACCAGTTTTGGGTGGAATTCCTTGGAGAATTTTCCAAATACCAATTCCAACATAAAAGAAGTAAAAAAAATAATTATTTTTGGAAAATTTAAGCTCAATGTTTTGATTAAAAGCATAAGTAGAGAAAAACCAAATATCTCTCTCTACAGAGAGTGTGGTTTGGCTCATTAACTGAGAATATTTAGGAACATAAGGAGATCATTCAGCCCTTTGATCCAATTGTAACAATCTAGTAGAATAATGGTTGTGTACTCTCAGGTCCTTTCATGTTCCACATCCCTCCTTATAAAAAGCTATCAATTTCAATTTTCAAACTGACCTCGGCATCCAGAACATTTTGACGAGTGTTAAGTGTCAGCTGTAGCTTAGGGGGTAGCACCATCCCTCAGAGTTAGCAGTTCCCACATTGAAGTCCCATTCAGAGAATTGTGTCCATAATCTAAGGCTAACATTGGAGAGATATTTTGGATGAGGTCCTGCCTGCCCTCATAAGATGATTGAAAAGATCCCAAGCCACTCCTTGAAGAAGATCAAGGCAGAACTCTCTGGTGTCTTGATTAATGTATATGCTTCATCCAAATATATCATCTCACTTGTTATCATCATATTGCAGATTGTGGGATCCTGCTGTTCATAAATTGGCTGTTGTATTTCTTACATTCCAGTCGTGGCTACACATCAAGAGTTCTTCTTTGACTTTAGGAGAACCAGAGATTGTACAAGGTTCTATAGAAATACAAAATCCTTCCTTCTGTTTCAATCAGCCCATTGCAGTAACCCTTCAAGGTGGCACACAGAAATTCAGATATAGTGTCATTGTGTAATAACATAGAACTTGTTTGTCCTATAAGCCACTCAGTCTTAGGGCAATTAGGGATGAAGAACAAATGCTGTATTTGCCAGCAATAACTTTTTCTGTGCTGCAAGTTCTATGTACAGTTCAAGCAGCTGCTTCACAGCTTTCTCAGGCTGATGAATAGACTTCTACTAATCCTCCAACCAATGAGTTTTGAGTTAGGTTGGAAAACTACAGTGTTGTCAATTGTCAAGGGACAATTTAACAAAATGTCTTCCTTTGAATGTGAAACAATTAGGACATCCCTTCTCACTCCAAGACTATTTCAGCTTCTGTTAAATAGCAAAGCTAATTAAGGCCAAAGTGAGTGACATTTTATAGCTAGTGCTAATATTGAGTTAATAAGTCAGTAGAAAGGCCCTTCAGGGCAAATTACTCAGTAAATAGTGACACTCAATCAGAAACTCATTACTGTTGGCAGGCTGTTGACATCTTAATAGAAAACAAAATGCTAATTACAGATTAAATATTATAAGTACACTGTTCGTAACAAGAAAGAATTTGTTAAGCAGTTTGTAAATTAATGAGATCAAGGTTAAAAGTACCCTTGGTCCCAACTCGTAGTGTTTTGTTTGATCCATGAAGTGATGACATACAAATATATTGCAGATAGTGTTTTTCCATGTGTTGTGTTTGGTATGTAGCAGCTACAGGTTTCCCAGTGTCAACACGAACATTCTACTGATCAACACGCTAAAAATTAATCAGTACAGAAAATATGGATCTGGTAAAAGGAGGATTCACTTGCATCATTCCACCTCTTTTGCTTTTAATCATCATACTCAGAGGTGTTATTCCACATATCTGGAATTGGTGGGACTTGAATCCAGGTCTCCTGGCCTTGAGGTACAGACATAACCTCTGCACCACAAGAACCCCTACTTAGCTCAGCTTCCCAACACATGTTCTTAATGGGTGTCCGCTGTGACTCTGTGAGGAGCACGCTCATCTCTAAAGCAGATGGTTAGTGTGTTCATAATCCCAATCTTTGAGCACCTAATCCAGGCCAACATTCCCAGTGCAACAGTGCTGTATCGTTGGAGGTGCTGTCTTTCAGATGTGATTTAGGCATTGCTGGCAAATGCAGTATTTGTTTCTCATCCACAGTTGCCCCAAGACTGAGCGGCTTAGTAGGACAACCAAGTTGCTGTAGGCCTCCAATCACATGTAAACCTGATAAAGGGAATGGATTTCCCGACCCTAAAGTACATTAAACCAGATGGATTTTTATGACAATAGACAATGGTAGTTTTCCTGTCTTATTTGACCCTGTATGCCCAGAACATTAGCCTGGGTCTCTAGATCACTGGTCCACTGTCATGGCTAGAATGGGAAAGAGTGCCAACCTGCCCTTTTAGATGACCAGAAAATCCCATTTCACAGTAGAGTGGAGCAGTTCTCCTTGGAGACCTGACTGATATTTGTCCCTGTTCAATACTTAAACCAGATGATGCCATTTTTATCACAATGCTATTTGTGTATGGGATCTTGCTGTATGAAAATTAGTTGCTGCATTTTCAACATTCCAACAGTGACTGTATTTCAAAATGGCACCATTTTCAGGAAAACAGTTTAGGGGTTTGGGTGGTTGTGAAAGACGCTATAGAAATTGATTGATTTATTGTTGGTTGATTTATTTATTACTGTCACATGTACCAAGATACAGTAAAAAGTGGTGTTTTGCATGCTACGCAGGCAGATCATACGATACAAAGTGCATCAGGGTAGCAAAACAGAGTGCAATATATTGTGATATAGCTGCAGAGAAGGTGTGCAGAGAGAGAGGTCAGAATTAACATTTGAGAGGTCCGTTCAAAAGTCCGATAACTGTGGGGAAGAAGCTGTTCCTGAATTTATTCGTACATATAGTCAAACTTTTATATCTTTTGCCTGACGGAAGAGGGTTGAAGAGAGTATACTTGTGGTGGGAGGGGTCTTTGATTATATTAGTTGCGTTCCTGAGGCAGCAGGAAGTATCGATGGAGTCAATGGATGGAAGGCTGGTTTGCATGATGGACTGTGCTGTGTTCATGACTGTCTGTCAAATGAAAGCTTTCTTTCCATCATTTATTTATGGAGCCATTGTCAATAGCTATGAACGGGCAGGAGTCAGTCTGAAAAAACATGTCAATCAAGGATTTTTGTCTTGTAAAAAAATTAACAATGGAATGTTGGTGATTTTAACCTTCCCCCTCCAGTAGGGAACTGACTGGATCAATCAGAAAGCCTGACTGAGATTTAAATCAAGATGTTAAAGGAAAAGGAAGGGGAGTCTAAATCTAATTAGGAACAAGAGAAAGATTCTTTCTACTGACAGCTCAGCACTATCTGTACAGCCATAAAGCACAAGCTGTTTGAAAATATGTCGAAATACATAATTTAAAACACTTAAACCAAAATGCATGACGCATTCCCACTTGTCCTGTCTTCAAGGGAAGCTGTGATTTCCAAACACTTACTCAACATTTTTGTGACATTAGATTTCATTACACAAAGACGAATAAATAGAAAGCCGATAATATTAAATAATCTGAACCCTCACATCCTAGAGAACATTATTCACAGCTACCCATTCTATAAACTGTTTGAGAGGTAAATGGGGTGGGGTGAAGGAGGGGGGGACGTGCAGCCTTTAATGATTTAGAATGCTTGAACTCATTATCCTTTTGGGATTTTTCTGCTGTACAGTAATTGTGTTGATGACAAGTTCACAATGAAAGACATGGCAATGGTCAGAACCTTCTGCTCTCGCTGTTGGTGAGTTTGGAGATGGGAAGGGCATTTAATTAGGTAAGATGATGATGCACACAAACACGGCTGCCTTCCCACCTCCACCATAACTAGCCTTCCCACACCAATGTAAACTGAGACCCTTAATGATCCTGTCATAGGTGTCATCCCTGGCCACTGGGATTAATCCAGCTGCAGGTTGTCCTATCACAGTGCAGTACGCACAAAAGCTGCTACCCTGTGGGAAGCTCGCTCTAGCAGGGTTAGGTTTGGGGATGATGGATTCTATCACTCAAAGGGAAGCAGTGCGTCTGATCAAGGGATGTGACATTAGCAGCGGAGCCACCACTTTTCCTTCCACCTCACCATGCACCTCCTCTCACATCACTTACCTTTGTCTTGGATTCTCCAGTCTTAGGATTCTGAGGGTGTTCTTGTGCCAGCAGCCATGGCCTCCTGTATGGTGCTGCTGATCACAAGGAAAAGGCTCATCATGTTTGATGGTGATGTAGGCCTACCCTGGCAGAGTCAGTTTGGGTCTCTTGCTAGCTCTCAAGCTGGCTGTTGAGACCGTCAATGCCCAAGAAATTTTCACCCATTCTAAATACAAGTTGGAACACTGTTGGCTCTTTAAATGCCAAAACATGAGTTCTAAACTTGATTGCTGAGCAACTTTGTATGGGCACTGTAGCGCAGTGGGTCTGTTACCACTGTCACAATGCTCTGTGAAGCCTGGATTAGTAATGCAGAATAGTTGAGTGGAATCAAGGCATGGCATTTTGAATTACAAATTCAGTTTTGAAAAGATCAGATGATTACAATTAGAAGTGATGCTGTTGGATTGTTCCAAAAACTCAACGGGTTCACTATTCTCCCCTTAGCAAGGAAAACCAGTCATCCTTACCCAGACTGAACTATAAGCGACTCCAGATGTATAGCAGTCAACTGGCCGCACTAACAGTGCAACGTAGCATGGGCACTAAATGCCAGCATTGCCAGTGACACACACACCATGAGAATAAAAAAAAAATGTACAAGAAGACTGAAGGGAAAAGGCTGTCAATCACTAAGGAAGGGAAAGAATCTCACTATTCTTGAAGTACAATCAACTTTTACCATCACAAGAGCATAGCCCGAGTGAATGTCTAGTCACCCCGTCTAACAATCCATGTGTGCAGAGCTGTCTTGTGATTGCTGGCTGCCTGTTTATGGGAACATCTGAGAAGTAATCCAGACTGTCTTTCTTTTCTATAGAGTGGAGCATGCCAGAGAATATGAATAATGGCCACTTTGCTAATGTTTATCTGTCCAAGAGAAAAAAGTGACAGAAGCCAGAGTACAACTTGTACATAAACAGAGAAAACACTCTTCTGCCAAAACTCTTGCTTATGGTCCATATGTTAAAGCATCCAATAGTACGCTAATCTAATAGCAGTATGGTACAATACACCATTCAGAACAGTTAATGGAATAATGCAGGAAAGTGGAGTTTGGGTAGAGGGTTAGACATGATCTTATTGAATGCTGAGCAGATCTGAAAGTGCCAAGTGGCCTCTGACTCCTATTCCTGTGTTTTTGTGGACATTACATAGGAAGAGTTCCCTAATGGGTCTGTGATCCTTTGCCGTAATTTTCTTTACCAAAGTGATCTAACAAGCCCACAAACAGAATCAGGAATAACTCCAGAAATCTCTTCATTAAATGTTCATTTTGAGGCAACGCATCAGTGCTGAGTTCCTTGGAGCAATTTCTGATCCAACATCATAACTTTGCCGGAACTGCAGAGGATAATCCCCCAATCGCAATGAAATGTGGAAAGCAGACAGACCAGATATCTGTCATATCCAGTAGCAACATCAACTGAAGCTGTGCTTACTACATGGCGAAATAAATACTCTCAAAACTCACCCCACATGTTGGTTAAATATTTTAATCTCTTTGTAATCTGTTAACCAAAGTGATATGGTCTTTTTTTACTCATTCACAGGATGTGAGTGTCTCTGGCTAGGCCATCATTTATTGCCCATCTGTAATTGCCCAGAGGGCAGTTAAGAATCAACTACATTGCCCTGCAGTCAGATATAGGCCACAATAGCAGATTTCCTTCCCTAAAGGACATTAGTGAAACAGATGGGTTTTCCCAACAATTTGTTTACGGTCATCATTAGACCTTTAATTCCACATTCTTTATGGAATTCAAATTCTACTATTTGCCATGGTACAATTTGAACCCAGGACTCCAGAACATTACCTGGATTAATAGTCCAGCAATAATACCACTAGGCCATTGTCCCCTCCATGACATTCATATTGTTTGCAACTTCTGGGACCTTGGACAGATGAGAACTGGATACCATACTAAAGCAAATTAATAACAATTATTAACCATTAAACTACATACAGCAGCACGATAAAACAGGACTGCACTTGAATCTTCTTCAATCAGGCCTCAGCTCCATGTGATTGACATCATCTGACACCACTGATGATACAATCTTCTTCTTACCCACATATGACACCTCCCACCAAGTGCACTCTTCCCACGAACTGTTAACATCATGCACTATTTATGGTTTCATCCTAATCCTATTTACTCCCCCCATGTCTAAATCTCTTTTGCCAAAGGTATTAATCTCCAAGTGTTCTTGGTTCCCTTGGAAGACTCTGTAGGTCTCTGTATGTGCTCCCTTATCATTTCCTCAGTAGGTACTCCGTCCAGTGGAGTAGGATGATAGCTGGTACCTGAGCTATGACACTTACAAAGACCCGAGTGCAAAGACAGTGAAAACTGAGGAAAACGACAAACCAAAATTTGCATTCTTTTCTCCTCCCTTGTATACCAGAAAAAGTTATATCACCAGTTTGAAAAATGAAGCACTTCCACTCCCATTTTCAGCAGTGATTCATCCCCTGTTGCTGTGATGTGAAAAGAACTATTTAAAGCTTTTTCCAGAATTAAATCCAGTAAATAGAAATAAGAACAAAGAACATTCTGAAGACGATTTTGAGTATGAAGAAATGATGATTTCAGTACCACTTCCAGGTGAGGACTTCTCTTTCTGAAACTGTTCATCCACATTTTCTCCAGCTTGAGGCTGCTCTTCTGCAGACAGTGACATCTTTGGAACACCATCAGAAAGTTGGAGTGCACTATCATCAGCAATGGAGGAAACATGAACATTCAAGCAAATTAGACACTCGTGGACGTCTGCATCAGAACTGGCATGTATAGTAAGTCTCAGCACATTTCTCTGATCTGGAGCTTGCTTCAAAATTCAGTATTAGCATCAGGCATTTTTTTCTACAAAGTCTATATTTTATACTCCTTCAGGTAATTGCTTTGTGGTCAACATTTTGCCCTGATGCTCTTGTAATCCTTTCAGAAGTGGGACAGAATTCATCCAATCCTCCAGCATGTCATGCTCATTAGCTGCCCCATTTCTGATGTAAGAACCCTCTCTCTGGCTTGATAGACAGTGCTGTGTAACTGCTAGTAGCTAAGACTTTAAGTCAGTAGTCTCCTTTAGGCAGCTAGACATCTCCAACCCTTGCTTAATTTTAATATTCTGAAGCTCCAATTGATGCTCAGCCTTAAGCATTTCTAAGGTACCCCTCAGCTTTATAAGTTCTGAAGTTTAGACCTCTGTTTCTTTATTGAGAGAAAACTTGAGGACTTCTTTGGTTTGTGATGAGATTCAGTTGCAGACTTCAGCTTACATTTATGCAAATTAACAATATCTGAACCTTCAATATTGTCCTTATCTAATTTACATTTAAGTTTCACAGACAGCGTTTCACAGGCTGCTTGCATTTGTTGAACAACATCTTGCTGGGCTGCTGCTTAAGCTTTTCATCACTGAACGTATCAAGTTCATTTTGATGCTTTTTGCTGCTGTGAGTTTATCTCATATACAGGTACATATTGATTTCTACCAGTAAAGGTGCTGTCCTCGCTATCTGGACATTCGGTGTTCACGAGGCTGGTTGAAGCTCTGAGACATCTTTTGTGGATGAAACAAAGATCCCTTTCAAACTCCATAATCCAAGATTTCTTAGTTATCGTGACCACCTTGCTGCCTGCATAAAAAAAATTGAAGCTTCACTGGTTGTCATTTGTAATTCAGCTGCCATAAGCTGCACCTCAGCTGTTGCCATTGAGGAAAGATGTTGCAGGCAGTAGTGAGAATGGTGGAGCCTTAGTGGGAGCTGGATCCAGTAGTAAAGATAGAGCAAGTGTGAGGTATCGGACAAAAACATACCCTGGCAGAGTGGAGAAGGTCATTGACAGTGCTGGACCTTCCTCTAAGTGGCTGACACTGCTCTGACCCAGGTGATAACCTGGTTCTGAGGGGAGAGGGCATCCTGCCACAGAGTTACCCTATCCACCAGGACCTCGAGGTCCCTTCCTGCAAAATGGGACTCCAATTATCATCTTGGCCATTTCTGGGGCAAATGTCAGGGGTTGCGCAGAGCAGATCCAGAATGACACAGCAGGTCCAGCTGAACAACAGCCTTTTGAAGCTGGCACAGGCACTAGGGATGCCACTCCGTTCTGAGATATCTGGGTAGCAGTGAGTCGTAGCTAGTACAGTGAATGAGCTAGAATTGAACAGAGGGCAGTGTAGGGTTGAGGTAGGTAATTAATGAGCTGAGGTTGGTAAAGATATGGACAGAGAACCAACGAGGCCTCACAGCAAAAAATTTCCTTGTGAACTCATGTCATCTAACAGCACTGATGTTGCAGGCTAGCTATTAACATATAACTAGGAACCCACATACTACAGTGAGAGCCAATTTCAACAGCACCTTCCAAAATTCACATTTTAAATAAGAACAGGGTGTCCTGGGAAATGCTAATATCTCCAGCGTAATAATAACTGACATCATTGTAAACTTTTGCTCATTACTCTTTATGGGGTCTTGCTGTGCACTTTTTTGTGCACCTGTATTTCCTACATTACAACATGTATTACATATCAAAAGGTGTAAAGCTTATTCAAACATCCTGCAGTCGTGAAAAATTTTATACAAATACAAGTTTTTCTTTAAAATTGTACAACAGCGATACAGGTCTTGATGACGCACAACTTCACAGTTTATTATGAAGGAAATCTGACAACACCCTCACAATCTGAAAGAAGTCCAGTCATTTTTTTTAACAGAAAACCCAGAGAACAGTATGTTTATTTTGAGTTTGAGCATGAGGATGTCTAGAATCTTACCAGGACCCTTCAGGTACTAATATCATTTTTTTTTATTTTAAAGTAAACATACTCATATTTTTTGACAAATAAATAAACATATCCTTCTTTAAAGCAAGAATCTTGGGAGACCATCACTGAAACTGGTCAAACTGCACTCAAAACATATGAGCGTAGAACCAACTGGCTAAGAATGTGAAATTGCTGACACGCAGGCTCTTTCTGCCATGTTTTCTGCGCCCATCTTCTTGACCAAGATGTAATGACAAATCTAGGAAATTTCCTTCTTTGGGATAGTACATTCCTGAGATTCTAAACAACTACTCTGCTCCAACCCCCCTTACTGACTCCACAATCCAAACACACATCCAGATGGTCCATGTAGAGCTAAAATTTGCGTTGTCAGTGGTGAGGCAATCACTTTCAACTCAAAGACAGCCTTGTGACCGCACGAGTCACAATCCTCTGAGTTAATAAATTTCTCCTCAGTTTAGTTATCAAGATTATCTTCTTTGATTATTATATATTACAGAATCACAGAAATGTTATGGTGCAGTTGGAGGCCATTCTGCCCATTGTGCCTGTACTAGCTCAATAAATGAGCATCATTACCTAGCACCAATCTCCTGCTTTTTCCCCATATCCTTGCACATTATTTTGACCAATAAAAAATCCAATTCCCTCTTGAATACCTCAATTGAACCTGCTTCCATCAGATTTCCACGCAGTGCTACTCTAACTTTTTTTCTGAGTGTAAACATTTGTATTCACTTTACTCTTGCTTCCTTTGCACATCACTTTAAATCTATGCCCTCTTGTCCTTGTTCCTCTTACAAGTAGGAACAATTCCTTCCTAACTACTCTAACCCAACCCCTCATGATTTTAAAAATTTCTACCAAATCTCCTCTTAGTCTTCTTTTTCTCAAGGAGAGCAGATCCAACTTCTTTCCTACTGTCCTTATAATCAAGTTTGTCATCCCTGGAAAACCATTCTTGTAAACCACTTCTGCACTGTCTCCAATGAATTCACATCTTTTCTATAACATAACACTGAGAACTGTACACAATACCACTTAAGTCAAACAAGTGTCTTGTGCTATTAATTATATTAATTTCCTGCTGGTGATGGATAGACTGAAATTTTGGTGGTTGGCTCAGAAGGCATATGCTTGTGTTGTAGATAAATGCTTATGAAAACCATGTAAAGATTAGCTCCTTCACTCTATCCTTCACTAACCGGCTTTTTAGAATATAAAACCAATATCCTGAAAGTCTCACCCATGGCCCTAGACTCTCCAGCTAAAGGAAACAGCCACTCAGCATTTACCCTATCAAGTCCTCTCAAACATTAAAGCTCAATTCTTTAATGTTTGGATTTCAGTGCTTCAAAGTACCATTTTATATCTCCATCTTCACTGTACTATTTGCTTCTTACTTAATGACTGTTTGCTTTGATGCTATCCTCCCTGAACCATTTCTTGTTCCCAAGATTTGTCACTGATGCTGACTACAACATCTTTTACAGACTGCTAGGCATTTAGCAGTCTAAAAAAATGCAAAATATTTGAGTTGAAAATGATCAGAATACTTTCTAGATGAGAAGGCAGTCACTGCCAAAAGTGATTATGTTGAATGTTATAATGAGGACAAATTGATGTGGAATGGAAACATTTATTTTTCTGTGCTTTCTTGATTAGCAAGGGGATGAAAGATTCTTGGGGATATACAGGAATATACAGTTGAGGTTAAATCAGATCAGCCATGATCAAATTGAATGGCAGGGTAAGCTCAAAGGGCCAAATGGACTATGTTTGTTCTTGTTCTATGTTCATCTGTTTGTACGATCTGGAGAAGATTGTAAAGTCATTGGGTATCAGTTCTGAGGAAGGGCCACCAGACACGGAACGTTAACTCTGATTTTTACTTCACAGATACTGCCAGACCTACTGAGACTTTCCAGCAACTTCTGTTTTTTGTGCATTTGGGCTGTTCGCTTACTCCAAGTTTAAATGAGGAGACATGCAAAGTGTCAACTGCAAGTCTGCGGTTACCACTCATCGGATATTTGAGGGTTCAAGTTCCACTCCAGGATTTGAACACAAAACCCAGGCTGCCACTCCAGTAGGGTGCAGATGGAGTGCTGCACTATAAGGGAAGATGTCTTTCAGCTGAGATGTTAAGCCAAAACCCCCTCGGCCAACTTAGGCAGATGCAAGACATCCCTGTATTATAGTAATGAATACATTTCAAAAATGCTTTATTAGCTGTAAAGCACTTTGGATGTTTTGAGGTGGTGAACGGTGCTAAAGAAATGCAAATTCTTTCTTCTTGGGCTGGTTTGAAGATGAGCAGAGGACTTCTTTACAGTGTCCTGACCTGTATTTATGCTTCAAGTAAAATCATTAAAATTGTTTAAATGGTCATTATTTTGAGGTAGTTAGAATTGATTGTTGAGTTTCCCAATATTGCTGGGTACATCATTAGTTGCAAAGGACTTGGGAGTATTGTGACAAGCACAATATCAAAGCAATTCCTTTGCTCAATAAAACAATAGCATAAGATTTGTGCTCATAAATTCTCTTTCACAAAGTGGAAAATCTGGGCCACCTGACACCATCATATTTAATTTCCTAGACTTTTGCCTTTTGAACAATAACGGTTTAACAAAATCAAACCCAAATCTCCCCTAATCCTAGGCACATTGCTACACTGGTACTAGTTGCCACTGGGTTAAGCTAGTATGGGAGCTGACACATTCCTCTGTTGTTGATTAAATCTCTCTTACGGTGTACAGTGACATTTTAAAAACCACACAAGGTTGCTAAGTTAGAAGCATTCGGAAGTTGTGTTGCCAACCTTCCTGTATCATTCCGGAGTCATTAGGAATTGAGAATATCTCCCAGAAATTCCTGCAAGAATAAGTAGACTATGCACACAGAAAGATAAAAAAAATTGAATTGCTTTTGCATTTGCATTTAATAATGATGAAACTATTGGGGATGAATCTTACACTTTTTGGTTAAATGCCTATTACATTGAGTTTTTTAGGGGTTGTTTCTCTGCAAGGCTGGTGAGATTTCTTGCTGTATCTGACCAATCTCACCTTATTCTGAGTTCTGAGTTCTGAGGAAGGGTCACCGTACCCGAAACGTTAACTCTGTTTTCTCCTTCACAGATGCTGCCAGACCTGCTGAGCTTCTCCAGCAAATTTGTTTTTGTTCCTGATTTACAGCATCCACAGTTCTTTCGGTTTTCACCTTATTAACTACCTACCCCACCCCCAAAGTTGATTCTAGCCCATTCCACCACCCTTTGTCCCCAGAATAACTCACCACTCAGCAGATTTCTGCTGAAAGATCAACACTTCTTGCTTCCATGCAACTTTTGAAAGGCCACTGTGCGAACAGAAAATAGTTAGCAATATGCTGATAGCAATGCCACGCTGCCCACTGCACATAGTCATTGCTGCCACTTACAAACCTATTCTCTCACACTGGTCACTATTTAACAACTCAGTTTACATTTCTCAGATCCATCCTATCTAAACACCTCTGTAGGTCACCTCTACTTTGACCCCTAATCCCTGTGGGCACCCATGTCTTGGCATTGTCCAGAAGGGGAACATCATAAACAAGCAAACACTTGGACAATTCAAAGAAGAGCTTTTATCTACTGCCAGCAAAAGTAAACATATACAAAACTAATACAATTAAATCCAAATAATCCAATCCAAATGCTGGCATCATGATCATGATAAATCTGCAGCTTATTACAGTCTGCGACACCCATATACCATCACCGGAAGAGGATTTTATTCACGTTCTGACTGGCTTGTTGTGCCTGAAACAATGGAACATGGCTGTACACAAGAGAGCTCCTATCTTCTTCCAGAGGAGGAAAATTGCTCCTCTTCTCCGAGTTCCTCAGTATCTATCACATCGCCTTATCGCCTGCTCCAGTTGTGCAGAGCAGGATGCTGTGACACACTCTGTCTGGACCAGTCAAGACAGTGGAACATCTTCAGCAGCCCCAGTGTTTGCTACGCCACACCCCCATAGTCATTAATGCATGGGCACCAACTTAGTGAATGTGCCTCATTGGCTAAGTGATGCAGAAAAGAGGTGGCTGCTGTCCTCTGACACCCTTCCCTTCCCAGACCTACATAAACCATGAAACTCATCATTGAATTCATTAGAGTCCATTGTCATACTTACATGCAGCAATGTTCCTCTCGTCCCACTGTACCACGGAAGTTTTGCGAGGGATGGGGATCGTTTGGCCAAAGTTGACTGCTAACTTCTGCATCATTGAGATGACATTGTTAAATGTGCAAGCACCAATGACATTGTGCAAACTGCCTTCAACCTAACCTCATTCTACATGCATTGCAAATGGGCAATGAAATGATTGCGTATACAACGTAGCCAGAGTTTGCAAATGCCTGCTTCACTTCATTGCCTCTTCGATGTCCTAGTGTGCAAAAGACATCCACTTTCGCCCATGAAATTGATACTGATTCTGTTCTCCCTTGGCATCCCATCCATTTTTCAGTTGCTTTTTGCATCTAGTGAACAGCAAGTGATGACAGAGAGCACAACTTGTGGTGAGCTCTGTCAGCACAGGCCTCTGCCTGGTCACTGTCTCCCCAAATCCCCTCCCCACCAAGAACCTGCATGTTCTCTTGTACCGTGCACCATCCCAACACTCAATGTCCACCCATCGCTCCATGTGCGCACACACCACATTGATCTTTGCCTCAAACTGTCCTTCCTGTCCCCTGAGCCCTGACATTACACCATAATAATGCCTAGCCTGGACCACTGTGGAGGTCCTGGTGGTGGTCACTGTTTACCTCACCTTCCAATGCTGTTCCACCTACCTCCCGTTCACCATAGGTTTCCCCCGTCCCCACCTCTACACATGTCTCTGCTTACCCGCCAAGCCATACTTCCCCATGCCATCAGCAGTGATTCCCCCCGTTGCCCCTACCAGCTCCCGTGTCCAGTGCAGTGTGTTTGCTGCACTGGCAGTTAGATCATGCCGTAGGCATTAGACTGAATTAGCTTGTGTGAGATTGAGAAGATGACCATCCCACAGGTCTAATTACTACTGACAGCCAGTCTGCCTGTGTGTCTGCGCAAAACAATGTGCCAAATGGCAGTGCTGATAGCATTTGGGCTCTGGCTCAATCACTAATGCGCCAACTGGCATGCCACAGCAAGGCAGGGATGCTGTGAGCAACCAGGTAGGGATTAAGTGAGCAAGTGCTAAGAGAGCAAGTAAGCATCCCTGAGATACAGCTTAGTCCAGGATGTGAGCTGGGTGCCTGTCCTGTGTGCAAAGTGTCCTTGAAGCAATCTTTCAATGCTATTTGATGGTGTACCCTGCAATGCAAATCAGTGCTTCCTTATGATATGAATTACGGCATTAGTAAGGCATTTAACAAACTATAATAACTCTTAATTGGTAACTTACTGCCGCCAAGCGAGAAATTCACCTTGCTACTCGGCAGGTATATAAAAGATATTCCTAACACCCTCACTAGATATCTTGCCCAATCCTGCCAGCATCCTGCCATAGCCCACGTCATTCGGGCCCCTATAAGATTCTGCCCTTGGAGGATTAAGGCTGAAAAGCTGTTTGTCTGGGAGCCCAGGATCAATTGATTGAGAACAGTGAAGTTTGTTGCCTCTCAGTTGGCTGAGGGAAGGTGGAACACTGATGTTAGGCTACCAATGGCAGGTGGGTGTAAGACACAGTATTAAAAGATAAAGGTCAGCTGATAAAATATCGAGGAAGATTTCCAAACCCCACTGTAAGGGGCATGACACAGCGTCAGAAATAATTAATGATAACACAGCAGCAGAGAGACATGGAAACTTATCATTCTGTTCATTGGCCGTTAAACAGCCCTGATAAATGGTTTTTATTATGTTTTCAGATTCTTTGAATCAGACACAAACCCAATTCAGTCATAAATAAGTTAATTTATGAGTAGTTGAGATAACACTCATGGATTCAAACATCACCAGTAACATTAATAAAAGCCAAACTATTCAGGAAAAAAAATTGCATTTGTTCACTTCATACAAGCAGCATTGTTTTATTTGGCCAATAACAGTTGCCAAGGCGGCTTCTCCAGGGTCCCACATCATTGACAGTAATACACTTGTGACTTTGGTGTAATCCACTCTAGACATTTGCCAGCTTATAAATATAACGTGTTTGCACAAGTCAATTCCTCTGGCTGTCCAGCAACCTATAGCCAACATAAAGGCAGCATTAAACAATTCTTTTCTCTGCAGGGTATGTCTTTGCATCAGTAAAATGAAACGCAGGGCTTTTGTACTGTTGTTTTGCATCTAGATACCAAACTGAACCACAATGTTTACAAAGACACCCTTGTCCCATGATGGCAGTTACCCACATTCACATTGTCTGTATTTCGTCTGGTGAATGTTCTCGTAAACTTGACCCTTTGGCTGTTGGCTGTTAGTATTTTCTTAACTTTGACGATCAACTGCATGGAAGCTACAACAATTGTTCAGTTGGCATATTAATCTAAACATCAAGACTTCACGACTGAACTGTAGTTTTAGTGATATGATTAATCCCTAGAGTTCTGTGCTTTTTTTTATATTGACATTTGAACAATATTATTTTGTACTGACACCTGAATAACATTATTTTAGGCCCATCTTAAGAAGATTCAGACACTGCAAAGCTACAAAATGTCTACCATAAAGTAAACTGAACTCTGGACCATATAAATAAAGGCATAATGTAAAAAAGCAAGGAAATTGGGCTAAACCTTTAGAAATGTTGGTTGTCAATTGGAGGATTGTGTCAACTTACCTCCCAGGGAATTGGCTCTCAAGGAGATAGTGGCATAGTGGTAATGGTCATTAATTCTGAAATAGAAATCTAGTCTCAGTAATAGTGAATATGAAGTGAGCATTAATTGTTATTAAAGATAAATCAAGTTTGCTAATATCCATTAAGGAAGAAAATCTGCCATGTTTACCAGGTCTGTATTACATGTGAGTCCAAACCCACGGTGATATAATTGACTCGTAACTACCTTCGGAAATAAACTCACAGGTCACCTAGTTCAAGAACAATTAGGAATGGGTAATAAATGCAGACCCTGTCCGCAATGGCCATATCCCGTAAAAGAAAGACATTACAGTTTAGAAAGGATGTCAGGCCCTTGGAAAGGGCGTAGAAAACATTTACTGGAATGGTACCAAGAATGACAGACTTCATTTATGCGGAGAGTTGGTGAAATCAAAGTTGTTTTTCCTAAAGTAGAGCAGGTTAAAGGGCAAATTTAATGGAGATGTTCAAAATTATAAGGCGTTTGAAAAAAGTGAGTAGGGGGAAGCTTCTTTCTCTTATGGCAAGAGACTCAGAAACCAAAGGATAAAAATTTAAGGTCATTGGCAAAAAAATAAGCAGAGGAAGTGAAGAGAAAGTTTTCATGGCAAGTTATTGCAATCTAGAATACATTGCTTGAAATCTTGGAAGCACAGTAACTTTCAAAAGGGAATTGCATGAATACTTGAAGGGGAGAAACTTTACAGGCCTATGAGGACAGAATAGGGACAGCAATGTCACTTTTAACCCACGCACAGGGCAGGCCCCTTAAAAATTAGAACTACATGGGTAGTAACCCAAAGAAAGGGCCATACACTTAAGTAAATCATGCAAGTTTTACAACTGAGATGGGTGGAGTGCACTGTCTTTCTCTAGTCCCACAACTCCACGGTTTACGACATAAATGAAACTATTTTACCCAGTTTTCTATATGGCTAATCATACGCTTTCTCTATTTTAGACTTTGAATAAAAAGATCCAACAACCAGGTTTCTTTCAATAACCATAAAATTACTGTTCTATCGTAAACAAGCTTATTACACTAAATGAAGAATTGGTTAACATGCACAGTTTGCAATATTAAATGTTATAAACATTTATCACTCAAACACACGAGCAAAGGAAAATTCCAAAAAAATGGATTCTGCTCTGCGATCATTTTTAAAAAGTAAGACACTTTTGGCTACTAACTCTTAGTTAGGGAAGACAAAAGTGATGAGGTTAGAGCTGTTCATACGGATTTTAGTCTAATGTTCTGACATACAAAGATGGATGTTGCTGAATATGTGCAGTTGTCCGGAAACTTTGACAGCCTATTTCAGAGGCTTCTCATGGGAGATGAACTGGATTAAGACTCAGGAATGACACTGAACCCATAATCAAATTTCTTTTTCGACGGAAAAGAAACAGGAAAGCTGAACTGGGAAGCTTCTTTCTTTCAGCAGGCTTCTCTCTAGCTACTCCAAACAATACCCAAAGCAGAAACCTGAACGTGAAATTTGTAAACCCAGGCAGGTTAGCTCCAGTAAACAAGTAGTTATTACAAGACATGTTAACATCAAGAAATACCTCATTAAAAAAAAATTCCAATATCCTTTCATGATCCACAATCCTTTAAACAAAGTCTACAAATGTTATTAACTATGAAGCCTTTGTAACCCAGCAGGCATCAAAACATATTATAGAGTACATTGAAAGGAATGGGACTAATTAGATAGCAGTTTTTGGAGCTAGTATAGGCTAATTTCCTGAATGGTCCCCTTCTGTCCTGCAGGATTCAATGATCTTATATGTAGAGTCCTGTGGAATAGTCTGACTCACTGCTCATAACTTTGTCAGGCTGGCTGGGTCACCAAGCAGTTGGAGAACTGGCATTAAGCCTTGACAACAAGGTGCAGGGCTGGATGAACACAGCAGGCCAAGCAGCATCATAGGAGCAGAGAGGCTGACGTTTCGGGCCTCGACCCCTTTGTCATTTTAATGGGGGAGGATCAAACACACTTGAGACATTTAATTGGACTACCCTGTGATTGAAGTCCCTGGAAGCTGAAATCCCATCCTCAGAGAGTGCTGGCCAATTAGAAGTTGACAACTTGTCACAGTGGAACGGGAGCAACTGGAGGCATTGTGCCCACCTAAGAGCCCAGAGTCATGGACAGACTCAGAGATAAATGAGAGCAGAACGGGGTTCGCAGGATGTGTGCCATTAGAGAGGGGTACAATAGGGGTCAGGGTAGGAGCAGGGCCATGGCTTTCTGCAGACATCCCTCTGCCTAATGTCAGGTCTCTCGATTAGGGGTACGGGTGCCTTAGCAGATGGTTCAGGGAAAACGGGTGTCAATTGGTTAATTACTGCCATTGACACCCTACATTGATGGCTGGGACTATCACATCAGTTCCTTATGTAATTATGGCAGTGGAAGATTTTCAACATGTGAAAACCAGCAGGGTCTTTCCTGTGATTATGTGGGCCTGTGTTTTCTGTGGTAATGGGCTGCAGTAAATCTAGTTCACTATTCTTCTACAGATGTAGCCTCTCCAAATGAAAGTTTCAAACTGTTAGTGTGCTAATTTTTAGATTTCCAGCATCAGAAGCTTTGCTTTTTAACCTGTTATAGCTTTATTAAATTGATTGTCGCCTTGTTTGCTCCTGTACCAACTCCTGGATCAGCACACTCTCTCATTCAGTCAGATTAACACTGTCTGGTTGTGGAGTCCTTCCCATCTGTTTTGAGGTTATTCTGAGTCTCATAGAATGATACAGAACCACCATTCCCCATCCCCACCTCAAAACTCTACACTTTTGTTCAAGTAATTCTCAAAATCCCTGTCAATGGGATTGTTCCACAGTTTATCCCTAGCCACTTACCATCAGGGATGCATCTTCACTGGGCCTTGCCAACACCTAGCAGAGCCTGATCAAACATGGCTGGATGTTAAATCATTAGGACTTTGAATTTGTTGAGTTTAGGCCAGAACATTGCAGCAATATTTCATTCTAGGAAGCTTATGGATACTTTCAATTTCAAAATGATAATTTCTCAAGTGGTTTCTCATATTTGTTTCAACTTCTTTTATGAGTTTAATTAAATAATTTGAATTTTCAGGAGTGGTTAAGTTCAGTATTAATCCCATCCATCTGAGAAAACACAGCAAAATAGTCACGAAGACTGGATCAGGTCACTGAAAAATTATATGCTGTTCAAATCTCAAGTGTGCATTGGAGAAACTTTCAAAAGACTAAAGGTTCAGGAGAAATTTATTTACCCAAAGAGTGATTAATACGTGGAACTCACTACCTAACCAAGTGGTTGAGGTATTGGTGTAGACACAAAAAGGTATTGACAGATTAACTGAGCAGGCAAAGATATTGCAAATGAAGTGCAATATGGGAAAGTGTCCCTTTGGCAAGAAGATTAGGAAAAAGAAACTTATATAGATAGTGAGAGATTTCAGAGCTCTGAAGTACAAAGGAATCTGAGTGCCCTTGGTCATGAATCACAAAAGGTTTTCATACAGGTACAGCAAGTAATTAGGAAAGCTAATAGAATGTTATTATTTATCAAAAGTGGAATCAAATACAAAAGTGGAAGTTTAACAGGGTACTGTTGAGACCACATCTGGAGTATCATGTACAGTATTACTCTCTCTTTTTAAGGAAGAATGTAAGTTCATTGAAAGTAGTTCAGAGAAGGTTTACTAAGCTAACACTTGGAATGGAGGTATTGTATCATGAGGAAAGATTGGACCGGCTGGGCTTGTATTTGCTGCAGTTTATAGAGCAAGAGGTGACCTGGTTGTAAAACTCTGAGGGGTCTTAAACAAAATGGATGTGGAGAGGATGTTTCCTTTTACGGGAGGATCTAAAACTCAGGGGAAACTGTTTCAAAATGAGGGGTCACCTATTCACAACAAAAATTACGTGAAACGCTTTCTGTCAGAATGTTGTAAGTTTTTTGAATTATATTCCTTGACCAGGGGATAATCTCCCTGCATTTCTTTAAATAGTGCCTTGTTTATATTTAGTGATTAGTTTTCTGAGGTAATTTGATGCAACTAATTGTTTTACTTCAGCTTGTGAAAATGACATATCTCCAGGAGGAAGCCATTCAGCCCCTCGAGCCTGTTCTGCCATTTGATTCGATCGTGGCTGATTTACAACTTACTCCCTTGCTAAACAAGGGAGTGAAATGTTATCAGGGGTAGGTGGGAATGTGTCTTTTTTGTTGCAATCAGATTATCCATGAATTTATTAACTTACGGTAGCAGGCTTGAGGGGCTGGATGGCTTACTCCTGTTCCTTGTTTGTATACATTTAAGGGGAAGCTGGATAAACACATGAGGAAGAATTTACTAGAAAGATATGCTGAAATAATCTGGTCTCGGAAGAGGTTTGCGTGGAGCATCAACACCAGCATGGAACAGTCTGGCTGAATGGCCTGTTTCTGTGCTATAGACATTGCCATATGAAAGCAAACAATCGGATATGATAATAGAGATTCAGGGTGAGCTTGCCAATTGGGTACAAAATTGACTTTACGATAGGAGACAGACGGTGGTGGTAGAGGCCTGTTACCAGCTGTGTTCCACAGGGAGCAGTACTGGGTCCGCTTTTGTTTGTCATTTATGTAAATGATTTGGATCAGAATTTAGAAAGCATGATTAGTAAGTTTGCAGATGACACCAAAATTGGTAGTGTAGTGGACAGTGAAGAAGATTACAAAGAGATCCTCGATCAATTGGGTCAATGGGCTGAGGAGTGGCAGATGAAGTTTAATTTAAATGAACACAAGATACTGCATTTTGGCAAAACAAACAATGACAGAACTTACACAATGGTAGGACCCTGGTCGGATTAATGGTCGGATCCTCATCCTGACTGCTTTAATGCTTGGAACTAATGTAGATCCAGTCCAAATCAAACATTACAACCAGTAAAATTGAAAATTCCAAAATAACTGTGGCAAGTCCAAATACAGACTGTCACATTTTGATTGGAGCTCTGCTGTGTCTGTGTGCCATTATATCACAGTTGATGTTATTTGTTTAAATATAAATCTGTTCAGACACGCTTTGACACATATCTGGGACAGACAGGACTGGAACCCACGAGACCCCTCAGTCATCACAGTTGATACTTTTACAAAAACCAACATAGCCACAATTAGGCTCGGCTTTTATTCCAGATATTATTAAATTCAAATTTCACCCACCTGCTACAAGAGTATTTGAACCCACTTCCCCAGAGGTTAATCTGTGGAGGTTCTGTTTTGCTACCCCAACCCCAGTGACATTACCATTGCATCACAAAGCTCCCTTCACCACAATTGATGAAATAACTCATTTAATGGGGAACTCTTGTGAAAAAATGAGCCTTTCAGGAACAATATCACAAAGCACTTCTTCACAAAAAGCGGATTGGAAACCCAACCTCTTTCCCCAGCAGAAGCAGCATTTGATGCTCAGGTTGGGGAGATAAGGAGATACAGTTGAGACATTTCAAAGTTGACAGTGATAAACTTCAGAGGGCTGAGGATATCAAGAGCTCTTGAACCGAAGCTGATAGTTGTATGTAAGTTTATCCCTCAATCAACATTAATATCTTCTCATTATCACAATTACAATTTGTGGGAGCTTTCTGTGCACAATTGTAGATACTGTTTGTTGCATCACAACAGTGGCTACATTTCAAAAGTACTTCATTAAAGTGCTTTGGTGTGTTCTGAAGTAATGAAATGTGCTAAACAAACACAAATTTTCAATTCTTTAACAGTCCTATAAACACGCAATACACTAGTCCCTGTTGTTTCAGAAGCGTGAAGGTTCGATTTCAATACAATTCACTGCACAAAGTTGTACATTATCACATTCATTCCGCACAGACATAGTGAGCACACTCACTCTGGATAAATGAACCAGATGATGTATTTGTTCACAGTAACTAAAAATGAAGCCCAACCGTAAATCT
This sequence comes from Rhincodon typus, assembly GCF_021869965.1. NCBI lineage: Eukaryota > Metazoa > Chordata > Chondrichthyes > Orectolobiformes > Rhincodontidae > Rhincodon > Rhincodon typus. The sequence continues at coordinate 34,700,858 of NC_063335.1, forward strand.
GCATTACATGGTTACAAGTCTTTGACTTTTCAGTTCACACATCTACCAAGAAAAAGAAGGCCAGCATGTTCATGTTAAGTATGGCCACACAGTAATGTGTGTGTAAGGATTGTAGTTGGGGGCTGACTACACAGCCTTTTGGGGCACTGGCATTGAGGATTATCATGGAGGAGGTGTTGTCATCTATCCTCACTGACTGAGTGTCTTGAGTACACTCGCCGTGTAAATACATTTAGTAATTGCTGATATAATGTAATGTACCACTAATTGGAGGTGAGGATTCAGTGATATTGACTGTGGATTTGTATCTGTAATTGCACACTTTCAATCAAACACTAATAGGGGTCTGTTCAGTTATCAGACTCTCACAGTGCCTCAAATGAAAGTAAATATCATTTTGCTCAATAAAGAAATGTCTTTGGTTTGTTGTTGGATAAAGTGAAACTCCAATGTTTGTTTGTTTTCTTCATATGCTACTGTACAAAGTCAAACTATTTTAGTGACTTTGTGTGTATATAAATTTGTTATGAATAAAGTATATTTTTTAAATTTAAAAAACTAACATACGAAATTACATTTGTGTCTTTAGATTTTCTACTTATGGTCATAACAAATAGGACAGGAAGAGGCCATTTAGTCCTTGGAACCTGCTCTGCCACTCAATGGGATCATGTGTAAAATTCCACATCGATCCTTCCCTACCTGGAAATTTTGACATTGATTTTGTTTTCATTGCTTTTACAACCATCAAATTTTCTCATTCAGAATGCGTGGATATGCACTTGTAGATGTCAAATATAGTTTACTGCCTGATACCCTGATTCTCTTAGTGTCCAAAAGCCTATAGATCTCGGTCTTGAGTATACTCAGAAACTGAACATCCATAAATCTCTGGCTGGAGAATTCCAAAGATTCACAACCCACTGACTACCACTCAACGCATAAAGTCGTTCCAATCCCCACGGCATCTGCCAGCAATTGTCAACCTGTCAGGAAGTGTCTAGAACAGTGCTTTCCAAAATTCTTCCCTGTGGGACTCCATTTCAAGGCTTGGAAATTGTCATGACCACTAATTGAAACCTGAGAGATGTGGAGGGAGAAGATCTGGGAGCAGGCCATGGAGGTGGGAAAATCTGTGAGAACAGGGGAAGGTGGGGACAGAACTCTGTGGCAGCTCTTGCCTCTCAGCAACATCTCAGCTCATGACATCATTTAAGGTCCTGTTTTCGGAAGCCCAAGAGTAAGTCTCAAAATATGTATTTTTGAATGACAAAGTCACAGAATAGTTACACTTTTCTCAATGGTGTTGTCCATAAATCCTATCCTTTATAATCACCTCCAACAATTTACCCACAACTGAAGTCAGACTCACTGGTCTATAGCTCCCCTGTTCGTTCTTACAACCTTTCTTAAACAAAGGTACAACATGAGCCACCCTCATCAGGCACCTCACCCATCATATAGAAGATGCAAACATTTCTGCAAGGGGTCTCACAGTTTACTCCCTTACTTCCCACAGCATTCTGGCGTACAATAGATCAGATTCCGGAGATTTTTCCACCTTTATATTCTCTAAAACCTCCCGAACTTCCTCTTCTGTAACGTGAACTGATTTTAAACATCACAGTTTATTTCTCTGTATTCTCCAGACTCCATTTCTCTCTCCATAGTAAAAACTGACATGAAATACTCATTTAGTATCTCTCCTATCTCCAGGGGTTCAACACAAAGATGACCTCCTTGATCTTTAAGAGATCCTACCCTCTCTCTAGCTACCCGCTTGCTCTTAATGTATTTGTAGAATCTCTTTGATTATCCTTAACTTTATTTGCCAATGCTATCTCATATCCCCTCTTTGCCTTCCTGATTTCCTTCTTAAGAATGCCCCTACACTCTTTATATTGTTTGAGAGATTCAATTGAACCAAGTTGTCTATATCAAAAATAAGATTCTCTTTTATTCTTGACTAGAACCTCAATATCTTTATTCATCTATTGTTCCTTCATCTTACCAGCATTACCCTTCATTCTAACAGGAACATAACGCCTCTGAACTCTCGTCATCACACTCTTGAATGCTTCTCACTTGTCAGGCATCCTTTTACCTGCAAACAGTCTACTCCAATCAACTTTTGCAAGTTCTTGCCCTTGTCCTTCAAGTGATAGAGGTCACAGTTTAGAAAGGTACTGTCTAAGGAGCTTTGATGATTTGTTGCAGTGTACCTTGTAAATGGTACACACTGTTGCCACTGTGCATCAATGGTGGAGGGACTGAATGTTGAGGATATCAGATGGGGTGTCAGTCAAGTAGCTTGCCTTGTCTTGGATGGTATCAAGCTTCTCGTGAAATTAAACTCGTCAAGGATACTCAGCCAGTTGACATTGTAGGTGAAGGGAAAAAGGGTGGTGCATGGAAGTAGGCATTAAGTTGACATGGGTGATTAGGGGCTGTGGGAGATGATAGGGGCAGAGTTGGGTTGGCATGCTTTGGTATGGGGAATATGTGGAAGTGAGGGGGAGTGAAGGATGGAGGAATGTTTAATATTTCCCTCCTTGCAGACGGGTAACGCACCCCTTTTCATGAAAGCAGGCTGTAGGGTGGCAGACCACGTATTAGGGACCTTGGGGATGTGGGTTGATGGGCAGAGAGTGGCATTGGTGGGGCATAGAGACTGGGTGAAGTGAGGGGGGATAAAAGACCATTTTTAGTTTTAAACTTTAAGCAAACTGCCGGTGCCCGTGGGCAGGTTTTACACCCAGCCCATCTCAGGAACAGTGCAATTTGTCAGAGTCTTCCAGATCACCTGGCTCAACTCCTCATCCAACTTGGCCCCACCCAGGACCACGAATCTGAAGTGTGGACCCTCCCACTCCCATTGTTAAAGATCATGATCGTGGAGCTGAGATTTCTCCAGATCTGTGCCCCCAAACACGGAACAAAAATTGGGGCCTACGTATGCAATGTGTACGCAGAGATTTACGTAACTGGAGCTGACTAAAGTTAACGCACAGTTCTGTTAATGAAGATAATTTTCATCATTGACACATATATTAGGTAGCTTGGGTAATTTGTAATTATAGTACATGCAATTTTTTGTTGTTTATGAAAAGACGGATGTTAGGAGAAATGTACTAGTTGACATTCCATAGTCATGAGTTTCTATCTTAACTGTCAGTGTCTTAGTGTACAGTCTGTGGCAGTGATTACACACATCACTTAAGGAATTATCCAGGTTTCTGAGGCATGTAGGAAAATTGGTAGAACAGAGCGTTTTAAGACTATATTTTTTCTTGTTATAAGCTTGAGATTTCTTGCTATTAACAGATCATTCATTAATTACCTCTCCCTTTTTCTAAATTGTGTATCCCATCAGCCATCTTGTCATTATTTATCTGGAATAGGCAAATGTATCCCCTTATCAAGCACCTGATTACTTTATGGCTACTGAACAAGATGAGTTGGAAGAGAGAAGTACATTGGGAAAGGAAATCGGTAAGCAAGAATGACAGGTCACGAGACTCTTGTAACAAAGCCTTGGGCCAAATTTCCAATTTAAATACTAATCCTGTTTAGCACATTATTTGGCTCCTGTTGTGAACATGTTAGATTTAGATTAAAGCCCACTCTGCTCCCTGCCTAATTTTGCAGTTGTTAATTCTATTGACATCAATCCACATGGTACTACAAATACCAATACCCCTGGACTGGGAGGCCTGGGTTAATAACATCTCTGAACAGTTTGATTCTAAATATAGGTTAAATGAAAAAAATTAAAAATTGGAAATGACTATCGAATACCATGGCATCCTTTCCTTCCCCTGAAAGGCTCCTTTTTTATATGTTTTCTTTAAACATTCCCAGTTCTACTAATGTTGTATATATACTTTGTTCAAAATCACCCTTCTAGCCATCAACCCCATCCTGCCCCTCCCACAGCCTAATTGGATTTTGGGAACATCCAGCTCTCTCCCATCAAAAGCAGAAGGGAAATCATACCAGGCTCTGCAATGTACTGTAATGTTACCTTGAAGTTATTGCTCATTATTCACTTTAACCTTTTTCCCCATATCCCTGCAAATAATTTTGCATCAAATTATTGTCCATTTCCTATTACTTTTGAACATGCCAGCAAAAAAATCCAGTTGTTTCCCAGAGTTAGCAGTCAACAGCTTGAAACATGAATGACACTCAAACACACCACAGACAAACAGGCAGGGAATTACCACAGAGATGGTAAGAACTGCCGATGCTGGAGTCAGAGTTAACACAGTGTGGAGCTGGAGGAGCACAGCAGGCCAGGCAGGATCAGAGGAGCAGGTAAGTTACCATATGTTGAATCAGTGTGAAGGCACCGCCTTCTCATACAACTGATCACCTGGGGGCTACAAGCAGGTAACGTCCAAACTGAAAGCCACATACAAGACGCTAGAAACTGCAGAACAGTTGATTCTATTAGTTTAACTGATAAATGTATAACTGTCAATTAATTCTGGAGCAGTACAGGATGAACTGCTTTATTTGTTTCCATATGATTCTAAACAAAAAGGGATTGATTAATCTCAATTTTAATCTCCCATTTTTCTTCTGGTGATCAGTTCTGTGGTCTTCTTCTGGCTACAAAGTTTTGCCTGCACTACAAGTTTCTGTGGTGAGGGTTTAGTACATGTATGAGGCTAAACTGTATTTGAAGTCTTGCATGTAAACTATGTTGTCTGTTTCCGCTTCTGGGATGATTTCCAGTATTCTCATATTCTGTGGAATGTGGACTGACTAAATCTGCAAAATATAACTAAAATAGAGATTATCCTCTCCCTGGTCCAGTCACTTCTCTTAATTAAACCACAGTATTTCAAAATGATGGCCTGTGTGTTTTGTTTTAGAAAACATCTTTTTGAAATGTAACGAACAGAATGAGGACTGGGAGATTCTTGGATTTTTAAAATTCTCTTTGCTTTCAAATTCCTCTGTGGTGTCATCTCTCCTTGTCTATGTATTCTCTTCCAGTTTCACAACTCTCCAGAAATTCTGTGCTACTCCAATACAGTCTCCTGAGGTTTGAATCATCACACCATTGGTGTCGGTACCATCATCTGCTTGGGCCCGAACCTCTGCATCATTCTCCCCAAACCTCTCCATCTCTCATAGCTCACCTTTCTCCTTTAAGGCATTCCTCTAAACTTACCTTTTTGATTGTTCATCTGCAAAGCACCTTTGCAGGGCTTGCTATCTTAAAGTTGCAATATAAAGGCAAAAGTTGTTGTATTTAAAAGACTGTTTAAGATTGCCTATAAAGCAAGTGAAAACAATTTTAGTTGGGCATTAAAAGGGAAATTGGATTGTTAACTAAAAAAGAAAGAATGTGCAGGGTTACAAGCGAATGTTCTGGGTGGATTGTTTGTTTGGAGAACTTCTGCAGACACAGTGGGCTGAATGGCCACCTTCTGTGTTGTGACAATTCTGTGATTCTGTTATTTCATTCAGTTGGAAAGGGTTAATTGACTAATCGGGGAATTCTGTTTTCAGTAATACACAGTAAGACCACAGCAGTCTCAAAGGTTTAATCATCCACCACTCTATCGTAGTCATCATTGTTCATGGAGAGTCTGAAGCAGATTTTCAGCTAAAGGGAGGGTAAGTTTGCACATTCCAGCAGAACACGTGATTCCAAATGACCTTAGATTTGTCATGTAGTTGGCATGTCACCCAGCCCTCCCAGGGTGTGTGGGACTACTGATCCTTCCTCAGTGGCAGCTTAAGCAGAATTTGATGCTTATCTTCGTTCCTCAATATTTGCGCAATGAGATGAATTATACTGCAATGATGACAACCCTTTGCCTGGCTCTTCAAAAGTGCTAGGATCTTACACAGATTTCCTTTCTAGGTTGCTGTCAAAACTTGCAAAGAATTAATAGATTGACAACGTCCCAGAGTCAATTCTCCCTTTCCGTAAATCAAAAGCTTCAGTATTTTGGAAGTTCCTTTACAGTTTGATGGGAATAAAATTGTGGTGTTGCAGTGGAAGGTAATACACCAATATTCATTTCTTTGATTACGAGTAAACTAAATAGATTTATGAATGATGTTGGTTGAGGGTGAGGTATTGGCTCAGAGCACTGGGAAGAGCATTGCCCTTTTTGAAAACAGTATTCACTATTTATCCATAAACGAACATTTAACACAAACAATCTCGACAGTTATCTCATTGCTGTTTGTGGGATATTTCCCTCTGTGCAAATTTGGCTGCTGTACTTACTAGACTACAACAGTGACCACCCTTCAAGAGTAGTCCATTGGCTACAAATTCTTTGGGATGTCCAAAAGGCACTACATAAATGCAAGTTATTTCTTTCTGGCAGTCTTGTAAAGGGGTATTGCAGTATTTGAGAGATAGTGGTTGCACAGGTACATACGAACGTGAGGAGGCTATTCGACAGATTCAAGGTTGGGACAGATAGATTTTTTTAATCTCTCAGGGGATCAAGCGATATGGGAAAGTGGAATTGAGGCAGAAGATCAGCCATAATTGTATGAAATGGTTGAGCAGGGTGGCGAAACTGGAGATCTCATTTGAAATCTTGTTTCTCACATTCTTAAAGGCAAGCCTGTTCCATAATTTAATGAGATCCCAACTTATCTGTATTGTAACTCCATCCATCCACCTTGATCTGAACCCTCAGTACCCTTACTCAACCAGTCTCAGTGTGTATAGGGAAGGAGAGTCTAGTGACCAGCAGATGTATTTATTGATACAAAATGGCAGTGATTGTGCATCAGGTTCAAACAGTCACACATTGATTTAAGACACCTGTCCAATGTATGACATTGTCCTCCAAAATATCTTCAAGGAGGGGACATTTTAAGAATTACGGAGTGAATAATTCCACATCCTCAGGGTCCAGAAATAGGCCATCAAGTTATTCTGCAACAGTTCATTAGGCAGCTAATTACCAGTTGACTCCAAACATAGCTGAATTTAATTGTGACAGTTCACCAGCCAAAGCTCATTGCCAAATAATAGTATAAGCTGATACAAAACATGGGTCCATAGGAGGCATCTCAGCTACCCCAACCCCCCACCCTCGTGATTAACTCAGCAACAAGGAAGCTGGCCTGTGCAGTGTCAGTCTGATCCTGAGGCCTCTGTAATGCTAATTGTGAAAATGTCACCATGCACATGCCAGAGATCCCAAGCCGACATGAACCAATTGATGCCAAGAATGGATCGTACTTCCCGGATGGTGCAATAGCTGGAAACTGAGTCAAAATTGGAAACATTTCCGGTTCAAAGAAAGTTCAGCATTTCTGGTTGATTAACATGGTTTCATCAGAAATTACAGCACTGTAGTTTTACTGCAACTGCCAAGCGATATAATTCATCATTGGCATTACCCTTTTAAACTCATCTGTTTGCTCAGTGATCAGTCAGATTTGTTTAAGCTTCAATCCACTGAGATTGTTTGGTAATAACTCCCTGGAGGATGTTGTGCTAAATGTGCTGTTCCGGAATTGCTGGTAGTTAAACTTTCTGCAATTAGAAAACAAAACTTGCATTTACTTACAGTTTTTCAAAACCTCAGGATGCCCCAAAGCACTTCACAGCTAATGAAGTACTTTCGAAGAGTAGTCACTGCTTTCATATAAGAAATGTGTCAGCCGATTTATGCAGAGCAAGATCTCACAAACAGCAATATGATTGCTAATCATATAATCTATTCCTGTTATTAATTGAGGGATAAATATTTTCCAAGACATTGGTGGGAACTCCCCTTCTTTTCTTCAAAATGCTGCTGTTGGATCTTTTACACTTGCCCAAGAGGCCGTTTAATGCTTCATTATGTGTTATTTTTAAGTATTGACAGACTGCAGTTCCATGCTTGGTTTCAACACTGTGATGGTGCCTTTTCAAAACATTGTGACTTGATTGTTGTAGAAGAGTGGACTGTGCTGATTTTATACGAAGAACAAATTACTTTAAATCATTCCAGCCCCCATAGTCCCACTTCCCAGAATACTGAATGCTTAAAGTCTGTACATTGCATCACCTCCTCAAAAGATGCTTGTGGTAACCCCAACAGTTATCAGTATGGCACAGATCACTCCCTCAGTCACCTCTTCTACAGTATAAGAAGCTGTTTATGGCAGAAACAATTGAAACCATGACATTAGCATTGAGCTAACACACTCACAGATTAAAACCATTTGCACTTGCTATTGACTAATCAACTTCTGCTAGGTTAGTATATCACAGTGTACATAATGACTGATTTTAAAAAACTGAAAGTTCCGAGTTAAGATAGACAAAGCATTTGTAATTTCTGTGTTAAATTGAAGAACATTACTGAAAGCGATGACAGTAGATAGGCAATGGCAAGCATTTAAAGGAGGAAACACAAGAATTGTTCATTCCTGTCTGCACAAAAATAAAACAGAAAAAGTGACCTGACCTTGGGTAACAATGGAAATTAGGGATAGTATGAGATCCAAGAAAGGGGCTTACATATTGGCTAAAAAAAGCAGCAGACCTGAGAAGTGACAGCATTTTAATTTTCAGCAAGTGAGGACAAATGGATTGATGAAGAGGGGAGGGAATTGAGTAAGGGGGAAATGCAAGAGTAAGCTTGCACGGAACATACAAACTGATTGTAAAAGTTTCTATTGGTATGTGAAGAGAAAAAAAGATTAGTGAAAACAAATATAGGTCCCCTACAAGCAGAAATGAGGCAAGTTATAATAGGGCATAAAGTGATGGCAGAGCAATTAAATACATATTTTACTTCTGTCTTCACCAATGAGGACAAATAACACCTCAAAAATGTTTGAGAATACAGGGTCTAGTGAGAGGGAGTAACTGCAGGAAATTACTACTAGTATGAATATAGTGTTGTGGAAATTGATGGGATTAAAGGCCACTTCTAGGTTGCAATATTCTACAACCCAGAGTACTTAAAAAAGTCGCCTCAGAAACAGTGGATGTCATCTTTCAAGATTATACAAACTGTGAAACAGTTCCTTTGGATTGTGCTGTAGCTAATGTAACCTCACTATTAAAAATGACGTAGTAAAGAAAACAGAGAATTATCGATTAGTCAGATATTAGTAGTAGGGAAAATGCTAGAGTCCATTATAAGGCTACAGACCATAAGATAGCAAAGCAAAATTACACCATTTGGCCCGAATCTGCTCTAACATTCAATCGTGTCTGACATTTTTCTGAACCCCATTCTCCTACCTTCTCCCTATTACCCTTGATCCTGTTACCAATCAAGAACCTATCCATCTCTGTCGTAAATACACTCAATGAGTTGGCCTCCACAGCCTTTTGTGGCAATGAGTTCCATAGATTAACCACTGTCTGGCTGAAGAAATTCCTTCTCACCTCAGTTCTAAAGGGTCATCCCTTCACTCTGAGGCTGGTCCTCAGGTCTTAGTCTCTCCTACCAGTCAGAACATCTTCTCCACATCCACTCTATCTCAGTATTATATAATTTTCAGTCAGATCCCCCCTCATTCTTCTTACCTCCATCAAGTACAGACCTCAACCGCTCCTCATGTGACAAGCCCTTCATCCTCAGGATCATTCTTGTAAACCGCCTTTGAACCCCCTCCAATGCCAGCACATTCTTCCTTAGGTACAAGGCCCAAGACTGCTCACAATATTCCAAATACAGTCTGACCAGAGGCTTATACAGACTCAGCAGTACATCTCCATTCTTGTATTCTAGCCCTCTTGAAATGAATGCTAACAGTATATTTGTCTTCCTAACTACCAAGTGAACCTGCATGTTAACCGTAAGAGAATTCTGAATTAGGACTCCCAAGTCCCTTTGAACTTCATATTTCCAAAGTGTTTCCCTGTTTACAATATAGTCTACATCTCTTCTTTCTACCAAAGTGCATAACCTCACACTTTCCTACATTGTATTCCATCTGTCACTTCTTTGCCCACTCTCCGAACCTGTACAAGTCCTTCTGCAACCCCCCCACTTCCTCAACACTACCTACCCTTCCATCTATCTTTGTGTCATCTGCAAGTTTAGAAAAATGCCCACAGTTCCTTTGTCCAGATCGTTAATACATAATGTGAACAGTTTTGGTCCCAACATGAACTCCACTCATAACCGGCTGCCATCTCCACTCTCTGCCTTCTGCCAGTCAGCCAATACTCTATCCATGCCAGTAAAAAATTTAATAGCTGAGCACTTGGAAAATAGTGATGGGATCAGTCAGAGTCAGCACGGATTTATGAAAGGAAAAGTATGCTTGACAAATCTACTGAAGTAGCCACTGGATGTGGTGTATTTGGACATTCACAAGGCTTTCTACACCATCCCATGTAAGAGATTAGCATGTAAAATTAAACTGCATTTTTTTGGGGCATTTCTGAAGAAGGGTCCCTGCTCCTCTGATGCTGCCTGGCCTGCTGTGTACCTCCAGCTCCACACTGTAGGAATAAATGGGTCCTTTTTCTTAGTGTCAGCCAATGACAAGTGGAATCAGTGCTTGGATCACAGCTATTGACAATATATATTCATGATTTAAATTACGGAACAAAATGAAATACTTCCAAGTTTGTCAATTATATAAAGGTGGGTGGAAGGGTGAACAGTAAGGATGATTTAGAAAAGCTTCAATGTGATTGGGACAAGATGATGGCAGATGAAGCATGATGTGAACAAATGTGAGGTTATGCACTTTGGTAGTAAAAACAAGAAAGAAGTTTATTATCTAAATAGCAATATGCTGGAAAAGGTGAGATGCAACGAGACTCGGGTGTCCTTACACATCTTCCTGAAAGTAAGCATGCAGGTGCACCAGGTGGTGAGGAAGGCAAATAGTATGTTGGCCCTCATAGCATCAGGTTTCAGGTAGAGGAGCAGGGCTGTCTTCCTGTAATCACACTGGGCCTTGGTAAGACTACGCCTGACGTATTGTGTGTAGTTTTGATATCCTTACCTGGGGATAGCTGTACTGGCCATGGATGGCATGCAACAAAGATTCCTGGGATGGCACGACTGATGTATGAAGTGAAGCTGGATCATTTACAACTATATTCGCTAGGGTTTAGAAGAATGGTGGGTGGGGGCCAGTGGCAATGTCAAAGAAATTTATAAAATTCTAACAGGTCTAGATGGGGTAAACACAGGAAATCCAATTAAATACATATTTTGCTTCTGTCTTCCCATGCCAGGGAGTCCAGAGCTAGGGGGTCACAGTCTAAGCATTCGGGGTAGGCCATTTTGGACTGAGATGAGGAGACATTTCTTCTTCCAGAGAGTGGTGGGCCTGTGGAATTCTCTGCCACAGTTTGAGCCAAAACATTGAATGATTTACAAGAAGGAGTTAGATATAGTTCTTAGGGCTAAAGGGATCAAAGAATATGGGGAGAAAGCAGGAACAATGTAATGAGATGGATGATCAGCTACAATTATATTGAATGGTGGAGCAGGCTCAAAGGGCTGAATGGCCCGCTCCTGTTCTTATTTTCTATAATTCTATGAAACAGTGCTTTCACCACAGACGAGGATGAAAGCTGGTTCCCTCAGTTCAACATCCCACCTGAAAGATGGTACCTTGGACAGGGCAGCAGTTCCACAATACTGTCCTGGGGCAGTTTTTGCTCAAGTCCTGGGATCGGCCTTGAATCTATCATTCTGCGTCAAAGCTAAGAGTACCCACTGAACTACAGCAACAATGCAATTGATCCTACCATTGCAAAATCACTGTCCTTCTGCAATTCTTTCTTCATAAACTTTTAACATGTAGTTAGAAATATTTGTCAAATCACATTGCAATTTTCCCCTAACTGAAGTGTAAGTAGCAATCTTATTATTTTAACATATCATAAGTCATTCATTACTTGTCAACAAATGCATGGAAGACTAGACTTCTAATTTCTGGCTAAAAAACGCAAGGTTACTGACCGGGAATTTGTTGGAGATTCTCTGTTGTATACACTCAATTCTGCATGAATAAGAATGACGGAAAGAATTTCACTCCATGCCTGCAATCGGTGCGATATTTATTGTCCAATCTTTACTCTTGCACTGTTCCATGTTATTGCTGATACCTCAGGTCCTTATGCAAGCTGTCCCTCAACGATGCTGGAAGTGCCTTTCAATCACCTTGCTGTTAACCTCTCACAACTCCCTAGTCTTTCTCATGTGAAAAGTTCAGGGAATCAAGCAAAGATCCCAGTCACGAGTTGATGTGCAATGTATGAAAGGGCCATACGTGGAACTATTCAATAACAAATGGTGGACATTCCATCAAGTATTTCAATTCACAGAAGACTATACCGTAGAAGAAAACTACTCAGTCCATTGTACATTTGCTAGCCCACTGAAAGAGCAATCCCATTAGAACCTCTTGCCCTGGTCTTTCTACCCAGCCCTTGCAATTTTCAGGTGGACTTTGGTTCCATGTGGTTGATCAATTTTTGTCTATTGATCTAGGTTATACATGGATGCTCACTCTCAGACACATGCACACTGATTCACACACAGTCCCATTCATATCACTTATGCAGGTCAAGAGCTTAATTGAAGGATTTTCAGTTTAGATTTGTTTTCTCTTTTCTTTTATTAACTGTACTTTAAGACATGACAGAGGAAGAACCTTTATATGCAGCAAATATTACTGAGTTGGAAACTCATTGCCTTGTGAGGTTGTGGAGGTGGAGATGATCATTGATTTCAACTGGAAACTGGATGACCATGAGGAAAATGAACTTACAAGTCCATAAGGAGTAGATCTGACTGGATCGCACTAAAGAGAGTCAGTATGGAATTGATGGGAAGAATGATGTCCTTTCGTTTCTGACTGGCACTAATCAGAGAATTGAACACAGATAAGAATTCCCATTAGTATCAACTTATTGACCTTTTCAGAGGCACTGACTCACCTGAGCACACTCTTAATTCAGATTTCCAAGGCTTGCGTGATCTTTCACCTGATGTACAACAATAGCTCATCCACAACACATAAGTGATAGAGAAGTAGAGAAATACTTGTAAGGAAGATGCTAGATTTTCATACGTACAACATGTCACATCTTGGCAAATGGGTAAGGCCAGCCCAGTGATATAAATCAGGAAAATGTGGGCAGGGGTTATCAACTGATCAGCCAGATTCAGTGTCTGTTTCAGATTTTACAGCTTCCAAGGCTGAAATGGCGTATCTCACAACATGCCCTGGTATTTAGACTTTACCCTTAACCTTGAAGATCTTTTACCCTGTAACTTACAGTGAGTCTGAGCTGATGATAATTTGAAGAATACAACATCTAAACACCTTGTCAATTTGACAGTTCCCTTTTAAAATTACTTTTGGCAGGTCATCGTGATAATTTTAGTAGGTCTTCTTGACAGTTATAATAGGTATCTCTTGACAATTTTGACAGTTGATTTGAATAAGTTTTTGACAATTCTAATGAGCTTGACAGATAATAAGATTATCTAATATTTGATTATATTCATTCCAAAAAAATCCTTTATTGTCCCCAAAGGGTACCTTCCTTTTACCTGGGAGCAATGTACCCTAAAGGTCACCTGACTTCCCCAAAAGATGTCCAGGACCACATGCAAAAAGAGTACTTTACCTCTCCAAAATACTTCTCTGGCTGTCTAATGAAAAGCCAAAGCTTAGACCTACTGTTAAAGTTCTGGACTTGAGTGAAGGCAGCCTATAATTCAAATGATCAGCTGTATCCATGAACCATACATGTGTGAACCCTGACCCAACCCTACTCCTGCCCCTGAAAAGACATGAAGTGCCATGTTCAAGGACAGGACTTAAAATTTCAGGGCTCACTCAGCATTTCGCTATGATGGAGTGCTTTCCCATCATGGTGAAAATCCAGGCCTAGGAGACAGAGAGGGAGAGGAAAAGGAAGAAAGAAAGTTTCTGAAGAAGGGCCCCGACCCGAAACGTCAACTTTCCTGCTAATCTGATACTGCCTGGACTGCTGTGTTCCTCCAGCTCCACACTTTGTTATCTCCGACTCCAGCATCTGCAGTTCTTGCTTTCTCTAAGAAAAATTCATGTTTTTAAAACCTTAAACAATAATACACTACTTGAAGAAATGAGGCTGAGTTACTTAAATCATTGCCCTTTCCAGGCTAGAGAGAATCACTGACATTACATTAACAAGTAACTTTCCGCAGTGAGTTTAACGGGAAGTCAATGTGTCAATCCAGCAAGTTCTTAAAAATAATGGGAAAGCTGAGGATGAGTCTATTAGTGTAAAATAAATGATATAGTGGTGTAAATTGACCCATCAGTTCTAGAGATTTGCAGTTTACAGCATTGATCTTCATCTTCTACCTCACTGGCTGACTTGTACATTAATAACACTATGCATTGTTAATACTCCAACAAGATTCAGTCCCAGCAGTGTAAAACAATTTGGGTCATTTAGAACTGGTTTATCCATCCACTGTAAAATTTTGCTGTTGGAATGTATAATTTTAAAAGCCTCACATTACAAGCCCCTAGAGATAAGCTGCGAGAACTGCTGAAATGTCAAAGGTGGGATAGATTTGATTTAAGACTATTTGAGATTCGGTACAATGCTCAAGCTTATGTTTGGTCTGGCAAAAAGGTCTGTATCTTGCTGTCCCTCGTTTAGCAGGTAGCTGATCCCGGCTTGGGTATCTCTGTTTCACCAGTGAATAACAGGAACACGCCACTTTATTAAGACAATTATGTTGAACAATCACACCCAAGGGGAATGATCGAGGGCTGAAAAAAAGCACCTGCCATAGAATTGTAAGAGTAACTGCACAGGAACTCCCTCAGCTCCAATAATTATTAAAGAGATCTGTTTCAAATAGTTCTAAAAATGCACATACATTCACAACACACACACACACACACACACACACACCAGACACATTAGACACATCTAATAAAAATGTAATATTGAAACTTTTTAATTGACTGCAACACCCAAAATATTTTAGGACCAAAAGCTTGCGTTAAGTAGTCTTACCTTACTTTAATCATAATAGACGAGCTCTAAATTCAAAGCTATCCCTCTTGTTTTTCGCTACCCACCCTAATCAATCGTATCAATATTTTAAACATTTTCAATCCTAGCAGCCCCACAATCCACACCTAACTTCTTCTGTTTTGTACTTCAGTTCCTTCAAGTTAAAGTCCAACATTCTACTTTCCAATTATTTTGTCTATCTATGTACACCAGCTTGACGTGGCATGTATACCTGATAATATATACTTTTAAAAATTATAGCACAGATGACCATTTGGCCCTTTACTGGCCAGTATATAGCCACCCAACCTTATCTCATTTTTCAACATTTGGCCTTTAGCCACATAAATCATAAAATTGCAGCACCCAAACTGCTTTGTTCCTTCACATCATCAATTCTCTCCAAATAATAAGACAACTTTGTAATTTGTTTTCCTGGATGTGTGGATGATTTAGCACTTGCCCATACTGAACTTCATTTGCCCCAGATTTGCCCAGGCAGTGCAGCTGATTTTCAATATAAATTATCACTGTTAAGTAGTCAATGTAAGAACAATTAGGAGGATGAAAATATCACTTAGAATCACCCAAATAGTAGCTTACTCACTCTTACTCTGTCTATCCCTTTGTAACATTTTGCTCTAAATTATCCAACTTACTTCATGTCATTAGCAAATCTGGATAAAGGACTCTTGATTCCTCCCTGCCAATCACATACATGGTGAAAAACTGAGTGCCCAGTACACATCCCTGGAGATAACCACACATCACATCCCATCAATCAGAATAAATTTTCTTTATCACTATCCTCTGTCTCCTGCAAATTCTCAAAGATGTCATAAGGCTACTTCCAATTTAATGAGTTTTTACTTCTGCAATAATCTGGCGTGCAAAATGACATATTGTTTTTGAAAGCCCATCTAGACACTATCTATTGGCACTCCCCTACTCACCATGCTAATGACCTCTTCAAGAATATTCATTTTGGCTAGGTAGACACTATTTTTCACAAATCCATGCTGAATCTCTGAACAAGTCCTATTAATCCATTTGATCACTCATACTGTCCAGAAACTTAACCAGAGCTGACATTATACTGACATGTCTGTAATTACCCACATTCTCTCTCTGGCTCTGGAGTTGGGATTGACTTGAGTTTTAGGTCCCTTCTTTTATTCACATCTATGCCCCCTATCGACCCACCAGTGCTGCTTCCCACCAGTGGACAACTGATCAGGGAGAGAGAGGCAGTCAAGCCCCCGGACTGAAGGGATCACCTGGGCCACATATTACCAAGGTTTGGGATTGGTTTAAAATCTCAATCAGTGCCCTTCCACCCTGAGTTGTTATTGGAGCTTCAGACTTAGACACCAGCTCATAAGGGCTAGTTATTCAATGAGATGGGTACTGCCAGTTTTTGTACTGGCATTACAAACAATTCCATGAAATTGACAGCACAGAAACAGATTATTCAGCCCAACTGCTTCATGCAGAAGTTTATACAACACAGGAGATCCCCCATTACAGCATTTCCTAACAGTCCTTTCTCCTTCTTCTGTTTCTCCTGCTTCCCTTTCAATATACTTGTATAATTCATATTTACCGTCTCTTTGGTAGCAAGTTCTACAATCTTACCCCACTCTGGTAAAGAGTTTTCTCCTGGTATCTACTTTAATGACTGTCTTATATTGATGGCGCTGTATTGTGGACTCCCATGGAAGTGGAAACATTTTCTCTGCATCCACCTTATTGAACTGCATTCATAATCTTTAAGTTTATCTATTGCATTAGTCCTCAGTCTTCACTTTTCCAGAAAATAGAGCCCTGGTATGTATAACCTTTCCAGTTCTCACACGATCCTTGCCAATCTCTTTTGCACTTTCTCTATGGCCTCTATCTGTAAAGTAGAGGACATGAGCAGTACTCATCAGCACTGAATGTTTACGTAGTTCAATTGGAGGCTCTGAGAAGCAAAAATTAGTCAGCCGCTGGCTGTAAATGGATAGGATTGGATTTGGACAGTTCAAGTTTCCTAGAAAGCCTCAGCTAGTTGAATGTTTCTTCTGACTTTAATTTTTCCATGTACAGAACTACAGAAAAGCAAATGGACTTTAGGTTAACACAGTAGGGAAGCTGGAAAAGGTGCCCATAAAAAACAATGAGCTGGATAGCATTCCATCTTGATTGCCCAAAGTCTGAGTGACCCCAGCAGCACACTTTCAGTTATAGACACTCGGTTATATGGAAAATGTGATAGTAAGAGACAAATGCATTTTAAGTCATTTTTGCTGCTGCATTAACAGTTCTAGAATTCAAGCAAGTTAACAGAACAGCTTGCCAAATTTTCTGTTGCACAGCTCACCACGGCAACAGATATTGCAAATTCTGTCCTGCTTCTAGTGTGCTTAAGTATTTGAAGAATGCCACTCACCCTCCTCAAAGCTTCTCACTGTTTCGAATGATGGTTTATGTATTCTTACAGTCCTCATTTGGAATCAGAAAGTTAGGGGTGGTGGTGATGGGCTGGGGGAGATTAGCGAGGAGTGGATGTTGGTGCTGCTGGTGGTAACACATTCATCTTCCAAAAAGCTTGTATAATCAGGACTTGTCCCCATTTGGTCACTGGTATACAGCCAACATATAATTGTGTCATAAATGTTGCTTTTTGCTATGATGAGCGTGTTCAATTCAGCCTCATGTTTATAGACTTATTTATACACAGAGCAGCCTTTCCATTTACCAGATTGAAGAATAACTGTTGAAGACTGAATAGATCTCCCTTGCCTGTCCTAAACATTCAACGAAGCTTTTGTGACAGTACGGCTGTGAACTAATTACAACTGAGCCAAAAACCATTTGTGGCAGGTCCAGTGAATTACAACTGTTAAACTTGTTAGTTCAGTTAAGGAAAAGCTTCACCTTAACACCAGGAAATATGGACAGATGCAGAATATACATCCAACATTTAACACAACCCGCACACGTCTTTACAATCAAAGCAGAACATTGTGGAGTGAATGTTGACTTTGTGTGATCTGGACCATAATGAATTGGTAGCCTCTTTTCAATCTCTCCTCAACTTTATTTCCATTATTGTGACTGAAATGAGACATAAAGCAAAACTGTACAGCACAGGAGGCTATATGGTCTATCATGTTTATGCCAGCTCTCCACAAGACCAACTCCATAAATCCCATTCTCCCATTTTTTCCTCATAGCCCTGCAAATATATTGCCTTTGGAAGCTTCTCAAGTTTCCTTTTGAAAGCCATAACTAATTCTGTCCCTACCACTCTCTCAGACAATGCATTCCAGATCATAACCATTTGCATTCTTGCACAAGGTCAAAATGACCACCTCCATTAACTTGTGCAGGTAACTCAAAGCACGCTGCTTCATAATATCACTAAGCTGCACAAGTTATTTAAACAACATTCATTCATAAACCGTAAAATCATGCACAGCCCAACCTTCACAATCACACAAAACATATTGCATATGTGATTGAACAGAAACAATACATTTATAAAAATGTCATACCACAAAGTGTAAGCATGAAGTACAATATCTAAAAATCTGCAATACATAAAATGTATACAGTATATAAAATATGTGCAGCACATAAAATATATTCCAGTATATACAATAACATGCTGCAGTTGGCTTGAGATAACTCTATTAGACCAGCTTTAAGGACATCCCTGGATCATTGCAGTTTTGTAAATGCAGTACAACCTATGATCAGCTTGAGCTTCTGACTAACATCAGCAATTCTCGTGAAGATTCACCAGTCTAACTGGGCATCCAGTATCATTGAATAGAATAGCCAATGTGAGTTAAGCTGAAATTCAAGCTATTTGCCAGCAAAATTTGAAGCTCAACTGATGTGACCAAATGTTAAATCATTGTGGGGGGCCACATTGATATATACATTGTACAGAGGATTGCCTTTCACTTGTCACATGAAGACTATTCAACACAACAGCAAATAATATTAATGTAACACCTTTGACATAGCAAAACATCCCATTATCAAACAAACAAATCATACCAAGTCACATAATGAGATATCGGAACAGAGGATCAAAAACTTGGTCAAAAAAAAGAGGATTTAAGGAGTATCTTAAAGGAAGAGAGAGTAATGAAGAGGCAAATAGGTTTAAGGAGGGAATTCCAGAGTTTACAGCCCAGAGATGAAAGCACACCTACTAATGGTGGAGCAATGGAAACCAAGAGTAATTAATAGGTTAGATCTAGAGAAGCACAGATATCTCAGAGGGTTATGGGCTTGGAGGAGGTCATTGAGGCTGTGAAGGGATTTGGAAACAAGGATCAGAATTTTGAATTTTAATCTGTGCTGGCCCAACATAGGTCAGTGAGTACAGAGGGTAATGGGTGAACAGGACTTGCTGTGAGTTAGAACATGGCAGCAGAGCTTGGATGAGCTAAAATTTATGAAGGGTGGAACATGAGGGACTGGTCAAAAGAGCATTGGAATAGTCGTCTGGAGTGCCAGCAAAAACATGAATCCTGGTGTGAGTTCTATCATGTTTGGTTGTGATGCTGTAGTCTGGTACCCAATGTGAGTTGAAGCATTGACATTCGGGAACTGACAATGCAAGAAAGGAAAACAGAACAAGCTCTTACCTTGCGTAGCCACTGGGTGTTGTTGTCCGACCTGCTCTCTAGCTGCTGCAGCTTCTGCGAGGGCCACTCCTGGTCTTCTAGGGGTGCGTCCCGTTGTAGGGAATTGCTGCTGGGCTGTTCCGGAGACCCGCGGCAGCCTCCCTCCGGTTCAGGCAGGACAAAGGTGTAGCTGCATGCTCCGTGCTGAACCTTACTGAGCCTCCTGCGGCCTCCCTCCGTCCCTCTTGCTTGCCCACTGCAACCAGCATGTGCCAGGGCAGCACATAGCAAGGCCACTGAGAGAGAATCCATCGCCCACATTCTCTGTGCTATCACTCCTTTTAGCCTTTCT
Source organism: Rhincodon typus (assembly GCF_021869965.1). Lineage (NCBI taxonomy): Eukaryota > Metazoa > Chordata > Chondrichthyes > Orectolobiformes > Rhincodontidae > Rhincodon > Rhincodon typus. Next base: position 34,720,824 of record NC_063335.1, read on the forward strand.
GGAAGTAATAGGCAATTATAACCTCTTCAATGCTGCAAACAACTTGAACTTTCAATGAGGGAGTGCAGGTGATTTCAAAAAGAAGTTTTATTCTAAAGTAAGGAGGATCAAAACTTTGTTTATTCCTTCCCACTCTCTCTCTCACACACACAAGGTGAGTTCCCCACTTCAGCACCAATCTTTACTGAAAGCACTCGGCTGTTTCCCAGTCTGTTGTTGAGTGGAAGTTCTTCAGCCTGTGCACTGAGCTCTGGACTGTATACTCCTCACTGAATCCTGACTTGAAGAGCACAGCGTCAGTTCAGACTGCAGGGAGGCGTGCAAAGACTTTGACAGGAATGTATACGCCACTATGCTAAGGATGCCTGATACCTCAGTTGCTCAGGGATCATCTTACACACAAAAAAACACAGCGTCCATCCAGCTTCGAGCATGTGGAGCAGTCCAGGCACACGCCCCCTCCTCCTGACCTTACTATCGTCCTTATCTGCTTCAGTCCACCTTTCGGTTTCCTTTTGACAAGCCACCAGTGAAATCTGCTCGAGTTTTCTTTGGATGCGAAGAAGCCGAGAATCCGGAGTCTCTGTTCAGAAACTGGCGACCACAGCTTGCTGATATAATGTTGTGGCGAACTGCAAAGTTACTGGAGGCAATTAGAATAAATTACATGGCTCTCTGAACTGTTCAGTACCCAGCTGTTTTAATAAAAGCAGAGCACAGTCGGAGATTACAGTGAATTCCGTATTGTTTCGCTGCCTTCCTCTGGTTTTGAATTGCTGCCAATTGCTGACAGGCTTGTCAACTTCTGCTTTTTACACTTGCAGATCTGTAGTTTAATCTTTTTCACTCTCTCTGTCCTGCCCAAATATTCTATGGTGATCTCTCCCACTCTCTCGCTCACTTTCTCTCATAATCTCTCTCCCACCATCTCTCTCAGATCTCACTTTGTGTCTCTGAAACCGTATCACTTTTCTCATCTCTCACATGCTCCAATTCTTTTTCATTCTCAATTTCACATTCTGTCATTTCTCTCTGTCCCTCCAATATTCTATCTTTCCAACACTTATTCTCTTTCTCAATTTCTTATCCTTGGTCTCTCAGTCTCTCTCACATTCTCTTTCCCTTGCACTTGTTAATTCTTTCTCTCTCTCATTATCTTCCATTCTTTCTAATACATTCTGTCTTTTCAATTCTAATACAGGCCCTTCTCTCTTCCACTTGTTTTCTCATTCCCTCTCTCATCGTGTTCCATTCTCTCCCCTATTCTTTGTCTTATATATTCCCACTCATTCACTTTCTCAATTCTCTCCTGGCTCAGGGGTGGACTGGTGGCTCAGTGGTTAGCACTACTGCCTCATATTATCAGGGACCTGAGTTCAGTTCCACCCCTCAGGCAGCTGTCTGTGTGGAGTTTGCACATTCTCCCCATGTCTGCATGGGTTTCCTCCAGGTGCTCCAGTTTCCTCCTGCAGTCCAAAGATGTGCAAACCAGGTAGATTGGCCATGCTAAATTGCCTGTAGTGTTCAGGGATGTGTACATTAGGAGGGTGGGTCTGGGTGGGATGCTCTGAGGGTCAGTGTGGACTTGTTGGGCTGAAGGGCCTGTTTCCACACTGTCAGGATTTTATGATAATTTGTTTTTCTTTCACACATTATCTCCATCGCATTCTCTCTCATTCTCTGTTTTCCTCTGTAGGTTTCATCTCTTTCTGTTGCATCTCTCTGAACCATCTAAAAAAGTTTACAAACACTGTATTACTATTACCAAGATGTAATTTTCTTTTTGTCTTCGTTCATGGGATACAGGTACTGCTGGCTGGCCCATTTCCATTCCCTCTCATTCTCTCTTACAAGCTGTCTCTTTCATCCTCTCTTTCACATTCTCTGTCACTTTTTCTCACTCTTTCCCACATTCTCTTTTGTTTTGTTTCACATTCACTTGTTCACCATCATCAGTCAGGTCTATTCGATTATATTTCACGGTTACAGGTTCACAACCACTGGGATAATATCTCAGTACAAAGCATCTAGATGCCTCCAGTGTTGTTTGTGATGATCTGCACAATGAAGCTTCTTGCTCTGGGATACACAGACCGTGTACCTGCAGAGTCATTATGTCAAGCATTTTATTGCAATTAAGAAGACTGGAGATAATCTCATAAGGTCATAAGGTCTGACCTACTGGTCAATGTCTATAAATTTTTAAATTGTTTAGGAGATAGTAGGAACTGCAGATGCTGGAGAATCTGAGATAACAAGGTGTAGAGCTGAATGAACACAACAGGCCAAGCAGCATCAGAGGAGCAAGAAGGCGAATTTCTGAATAAGGGTCTAGGCCCGAAATGTCAGCCTTCCTGCTCCTCTGATTCTGCTTGGCCTGCTGTGTTCATCCAGCTCTACACCTTGTTATTTTAAATTGTTTAAATTGTTTAAAAGCACTTGACTTTTTATATTGTAGCAGTCATAATAGCTCATGAACTATTTCCTCTACATTTGGTTGGTGTTGAGAGTGAGTCCGCTCACCTTTCCGCCCTGATAACCGAATACAAATTCAGCCTAGGTAAAATCCTATAACAAAAGTTACTATCCATGAGGATCTCTGTAAGTTTCGTCTCTTTCTGTTGCATCTCGCTGAACCATCCAAAAAAGTTTACAAACACTGTATTACTATTACCAGGATGTAATTTTCTTTTTGTCTTCGTTCATGGGATACAGGTACTGCTGGCTGGCCCAGCATTTATTGCCTATTCCCATTACCTGTGGAAGGTGGTGGTGAGCTGCTTTCTTGAACTGCCACAGTCCTTGGGCTGTAGAGGCACCAAAAGAGCTGTAAAGAACAGAGTTACAAGAATTTGAGCCAGTGACAGAGAAGGAGCAACAATATGGTTTCAAGTCAGGATAGTGTATAGTTTGGAGGGAAACTTGCAGATGCTGGCGTTACAGATGGTAGAGGTCGTGGAATTGTAAGGTGCTGTCACAGGCATCTAAGGGACACACTGTGGGGCATCTTGTAGATGGTACACATTGCTGTCAATGTGCATTGGTGGTGAATGGAGTGAATGCTCAAGGTGGTGAATGTGGTGCCAATCAAGTGGGCTGCTTTGTCCTGGATGATGTCAAATGTCTTGTGCTGTTGGATCTGCACTCACCCAGGCAAGTGGATAGTATTCCATCACACACCTGACTTGTGGCTTATAGTTGATGTATAGACTTTGAGTATTTCTAACCTCTGATCTACTCTTGTGGTCACAGTATTTAGTTGGCTAGTCCAGTTCAGTTTCTGATCAGTGGTAATCCCCAGGATGTTGGCGGAGGATTTGATGAAGGAAATACTATTGAACATAAAGGGGTGATGGTTAGATTCTCCCTTGTTGGAGATGGTCATTCCCTGGCACTTGTAAAGCATGAATGTTAATTGTCACGTTCCGGCACAGGCCTAGATGTTGTCCAGGTCTTGCTGTACATGGACATGAAAATTATGCAATTATCAGCAAACATCTCCATTTCTGACCTTATGATGGAGGAAACATTGTTGAAGTAACTTAAGATGTTTGAGCCTAAAGGGATGTCCTGGAGCTGAGATAACTAACTTTGAACAACCACAACCATCCTTTGTGCCAGGTCTGACTCCAGCCAGCCAAGAGCCCCTGATTGCCAATTATTCCAGTTTTGCTAGAGATTCTTGATGCCACACTCAGTCAAATGCTACCTTGATGTCAAGGGCTCCTTTTCTCATCTAATCTCTAGAATTCAATTCTTTTGTCCAGTTCCAAGGCCATAATGAGATCAGGAAGTGAGTGGCCCTGGCGAAGCCCAATCTGAGCATCAGTGAGCAGGTTAGTCCTTGCCAGGCTGTTTGATAACTTCCATCATTACTTTGATTGAGGGTAGATTGATAGGGTGGTAATTGGCCAAGTTGGACTTGACCTGTTTTTTGTGTGTGTGGAGGACATATTTGTTCAATTTACAACATTGTCTTGTAGATGCCTGTGTTGTAACTATACGGAACAGCCTGGCTAAGGGAATGGCTTGTTCTGGAGGCACAAAAAAAGCAACTCAGCCTGAATGGATTAATGTTGGTGTTTATCCTCCACAGAATCCTCCTTCATCACACCCTTTGATCATATTCCTCAATCTCTCTGTCCCTCATGGATTTGTCTAACTTCCGCTTAAAAGCATCAACACTATTCACCTCAACCACTCCCTGTAGTTTTAAGTTTCACATTCTCCTCACTCTCAGGTGAAGAAGTTTCTCCTGAATTCCTGTATTCACAGTCTGTTATGTTTAAAGCCTCTGATTCTGGTCTCACCCGCAAGTCGAAACATTTTCTCTACAGTACTTGATAAAACACCTTTCATAATGTGATCCGAAATGTTCTACTTTAAAATAAGGTAGAACCTGAATCAAGAAATAATTTGAAAAGGGATTTGGACAGCTATTCAAGCCTGAGGAGCTGAGACAAAGGCATATATGTAGAATTATTCATGACTGTTCCTTAAAAGTACCAACTGAGTGAAATGGGCTGAATGATCTCCTGTGTAAGACTGCAGGATTCTAAATCTTAAAGAACTCCATCGGGTCATCCCTCAGACTTCTCTTTTCTGTAGAAGACAGCCCCAACCTGTTGAATCTTTAATCATTGCTATAACCATTCAGTTCTGATAATACTATATAAATCTATTTTCCACCTCAGTATCCTTTTCATCGTATGGAGGTTGTTCACAACAATTAATTTTGCTACGTAAATAAGCAGCCATAATCAATAGACAAAATTTTGCAAACGGTAATTAACAAAATGACATTTCTCATCAGGAGTACTAGTTTGAATCATAAAATCATGGAATCCCTACTGCATGGAAGCAGGCCATTTGGCCCACTGAGTCTACACTGACCCTCTGAAGAGCAGCCCATACAGATCCACCCTCTACCCTATCCTTATAACCCCTGGTGGAAAGAAACAATTTGCTTTTTCATAGTACTATTCACTTTCTCTTGGAGATGCAGAGGTTAATTACCCCACTATCTGCTGTCTATCTCCAGCCAACTCAGTACAGAAACTTGCCCAGATCCAAACCAGACTGGTGTTACTATGACTCAGTGCGTAGCACCTTCTCTTCAAATCAGGAGGTTGTGTTTCTGAAGAAGTCATATTGAACTTGAAATATTTGGTTTTTTTCTCTCTCTCTACAGATGTTGAGTTACTGCTGAACTTCCCCAGCTTTTTCTGTTTTTATTGCAGGTGGTCTGCAACTGTACAACAGTGGTTGAAGCAGTGAACATTTAAGAAGGTGGATGTGGTGCAAACTGAGGGGGCAGCTCTGTCATAGATAAACACATGCCACTATAAAAGGAAATCTGGTCATTATTGTATTGTTAGCCATCTGAGAATGTCAGAGCTTGCTGTGTGCAATTTGGCTGCTGCACTTTCTACATTAACGTGTTCAGAAATACATCATTGGCAGTTAATTACTTTGGGTCATGCTGAGATTGCAGAATACACTATAGGATGCAAGTTCTTTTCTCTCCCTGCCTCACTGACAACTAAAAGTGATGAACCCTCTACATTGTTGTTTGGAAGTGATTTATGTAAATACATTGTCCTTTAAACTCTTTGCATGTCCATGATGTACATTACTTTAAGGGGACTGACTTAGGTCTGTCCTTGCTGGCATTTTCAGGTTGTGTGGAATGTATCTCACTCTAAGCACCTGCAATGGTAGGCACAGTATAGGATAGCAGGGTGGCTCAGTGGTTAGCACTGTTGCCTCATAGTGCTGGGGAGCTGGGTTCAATTCCAGTCTCTGGCAACTGCCTATGTGGAGTTGCATGTTCTATGTGTGCCTGCATGTGTCCCCTCTGGGTGCTCCATTTTCCTCCCACGGTCCAAAGATATGTGGGTTGGCCGTGCTAAATTGCCCAGTGTCCAGGGATGTGCAGGTTAGGTGGTTAGTCATAGGAAATGCAGGGATAAGTTGGTGGGGGTGTGGTGTTTGGGTGGGATGCCCTTTAGAGGATCAGTGTGGACTTGATGGGCTGCATGGCCTGCTTCCACAGTGTAGGGGTTCTATGATTATGACCACACGATTCAATTTGTGTGGGCTAAAGCAGAAAATACAGCTGGAACTGACACCAAAGCCAGGAGCAGTCTTCATAAAACTACCAGTAAGACACAGCACAATGTTACTTGCCTTGCTTCAACCTTTAAATTCTCTCACTGATCTTTTATGTGACTGTAACAATTTAAGTCACGCACTAGAAAATCGATGACAATAAGTGATTGAACAAATATGATCAGAAATATTAGTTGGGGGCAAACGTTTCAGGACTACAGAAAAAAAAATGGGAGTTAGGGCTATTTGTGGATCTTTGTCAAAGAGCTGACTCAGTCATGATGGACTGAATGGTCTCTGTCTGTGCAATATTCCCTCTGGTTGCACTGTGTGTTGATCAAAGTTTGGGCTGTTGGCCAAAAATTCCTGTTAGCCACTGAGATGAGAATCAGAGCCAGGTGTATTTATCAATTTCCCTTCAATAATTAAGGAAAAGTCTTTATATGATAAGTAGTTAGGATCTGAAATGTACTGTGTAAGAACGTGGTGGAGGCAGATTCAATCAGTGCTTTCAAAAGGGAATTGGATAAGCATCTGCGGAGGAAGAAATTTGTGGACCACGGGGCGAGGGAATGATCGTGCGACTTGCATAAGGTTAGCATGAACATGATGGGCTAAATGGCCTCCTTCTATGCTGGAGCCATTCTTCGATTCCATGATAATATTTACTAATTTGAATGCAAACACAATTGGTTAAATAAGATATTACAATTTATATTGAAATGTTTAATACTTCTCTTGAACAAATTGCATGGTTGAGAAATAAAAACCTTGGTCAGATGATGCAGCAAGTTGGTGCAGTCTAACAGTCTGAGTCTGCACCAGTGATACAGACAGACATAAGACATCAGTTCAATTTCCTGCTGTCCATACAATCACATTTTGTTTGATGAATCCACCAACAGGTTAGGGGATCTCCAGTTCCCCTGGATAGCCCCAGAGCCTTCGAGAGTTGTAGTTTAATCTCTCAGAGTTTGCTGAGATTAAGACCCAAGTGGAAAAGCATCAAGGAATTTAAACAAATTGTAAACTTGTTTTCATTTTCGCTCAACACCTTCATTAATTATAAAAATATCAATGAAGAGTCTTAATAAAGAAGCTGCTTGACCAAGCAGTAAAATGATATTTCTTCCCACTGGAAAAGGAAACAATTACAAAGGGTAGAGCTGTAGGTGTTTAAAGTTTTTGAGATGACTTGTAGCTCAGGTTGTGGATGGGGTTGTTGATTTGTTCGCCAAGCTGGTAGGATGCTTTGCAGACATTTCATCACCATACTAGGTAACATCATCAGTGTGCCTCCAAGGAAGTGCTGTTGGTCTGTCCCATTCGTTATTTATGTGGGTCCCATCTGATGTGGTGGTTGACCTCATTTCCAGTTCTGCTTCGTAGTGATTGGTATATGGGATCTATTTCCACATGTTTGTTGATAGAGTTCCGGGTTGAGTACCAGGCGTCTAGGAAATCCCGTGCATGTCTTTGGTTGACTTGACCTAGGATGGTTATATTGTCCCAGTTAAATTGGCGGCCTTCTTTGTCCGAGTGTATGGAGGTGAGTGATAGTTGGTCATGTCTCTTGGTAGCTAGTTGGTGCTCATGTGCCCTGATAGCTAGTTTTCTCCCGGTCTGTCTGATGTGGCAGTCCTTAAATGGGATTTTATATTTAATGTTGGTCTTGTTAGTTGTGGGTATGGGATTCTTTGTTCTTGTCAGTAGTTGTCGTAGTGTAGTTGTGGGTTTGTGTACTACCACGTTTCCTAGTGGTGGGAGTAGTTTGGTGGTCATCTCTGATACGTTCTTGATGTATGGCAGAGTGACTAGTGTATTCAGGCATGCTGTGTCTTCAACAGAACACCCTTGGGATCACCCATATCAGGACTACAGCTGAAGCAGTAATGCAAAGACTAGAATGGGCAGATTTTCCCACTATCCAGCCAAAACTATAGGTCCTCTGTGTAGATGACACATTTTGTCATTATCTAGCGCACAAAACTGGAGGAAACCCACCAACTCATCAACAATACCCTTACAAACATAAAATTCACCAGGGAAGAGGAGAAAAACAACTGACTCCCATTCCTGGACATAATGGTCAAACAAAGGGCCAAGGGTGAGCTCGAGACCAGTGTATACAGGAAAGCTACCCATAGGGACCAAATACTTGACTACAACAGCAATCACATCAATGCCCACAAACAGAGCTGCATCAGAACTCTGTTCAAAAGAGCCATAACACACTGCAGCACCCCGGAACTGTGCAAGGCTGAACAAGAACACCTCCACAGCTTCTTTAAAAACAATGGCTACCTAAAAAGCATAGATGAGTAACATCAGGCAACAACAAAAAGATAGCAAGCCCAAATACACTAGTCACCCTGCCATACATCAAGAACGTATCAGAGATGACCACCAAACATTCCCACCACTAGGAATTGTGGTAGCACACAAACCCATAGCTACACTACAACAATTACTGACGAGAACAAAGGATCCTATATCTACAGCTAACAGGACCAACGTTATTTATAAGATCCCATGTAAGAACTGCCACAAATACTATATCAGACAGACCAGGAGAAAACTAGCTATCAGGGTACATGAGCACCAACTAGTCACCAAGAGACATGACCAACTATCACTCGTTTCCGTACACTCGGACAAAGAAGGCCACCAATTCAATTGGGACAAAGTAACCATCCTAGGACAAGCCAACCAAAGACATGCATGGGAATTCCTAGAGGACTGGTAATCAACCCAGAACTCCATCAACAAACATGTGGAAATAGACTCCATATACCAACCACTACGAAGCAGAACCAGAAATGAGGTCAACCACCACATCGGACAGGACCCACATAAATAACAAATGGGACAGACCAACAGCACTTCATTGGAGGCGCACTGATGATGTTACCTAGCACGGTGACGAAACGTCTGCAAACCAACATACCAGCTCGGTGAACAAATCAACAACCCCAGCAGAGGTGTAGGACAAATTGGATAGCTCTGTCCTGGAATGGACACAATGGGCTGAATGGGTTCCTTCTGTGCTGGAAAATAAGGGAAGACAATGGCCCAGTGGTATTATCGCTGGACTGTTAATCCAGGTAAAGTTCTGGGGACCTGGGCTTGAATCCCACCACGGCAGCTGGTGGAATTTAAATTCAATAAATATCTGGAATTAAGAGTCTAGTGATGACCATGAATCCATTGTCGATTGTCAGGAAACCCATCTGGTTCACTAACATCCTTTAGGGAGAGAAACTGCCATCCTTACCTGATCTGGCCTACATGTGATTCCAGACCCACAGCAACGTGGTTGACTCATAACTGCCTTCTGGGCAATTAGGGATGGGCAAAAAATGCTGGCCTAGCCAGTGATGCCCTCATCCCACGAGTGAATAGAAAAAAAATTCTTCAGATTCTACAAGTCTTCAGCACATCGACAGCTGTAGTTCAAGCGTTCTGTGTAATTCAGTCACCAGGTTAATTACTGCTGTACAAACTCTGACTTTATAGAGAGAGTTATAGTCATTTGCAGAGATTGCTTATGTGTTTCTGCAGCTAGCAGCTCCAGAGTACAACTGCTCAAAACAAAATGGCTCACTCTCACTCAAACCTCTGTTCCTTCAGCTTTTTTTCCTCATGCACCACTAACTGCAATTGCTTTAATTCAGATATCTGAATTCCAAACAAAAGACCAGGAAAGTAAAGGCAAGGAAGGTGACCAAGGTAGACCGACACAGAGAGAAACAGAGAGGGAGACAGGGAAGTATGGAGGCAAAGTATAGAGAGCTACAGCAAAGAGAGAGGGAGGGAGAGAAAGAGAGACAACAGAGAGACAGAGAAAGAGTCAGAGGGGAGAGAGGGAGAGACAGAGGCAGATAGAAAGAGACAGAGAGAGAATGTCAAAGGGACAGAGAGGGAGGGAAAGGTGGAGAAAGAGAAAGCTAGAAAGAGAGGAAGACAAAAAAGAAATAAGTAAAATTAAGGACAGATTCGGAGAGAGTGAGGGAGAGAGACACACACACAGATTAAAAAAAGGCTTGGGGCATAACAAGATCTGAAAAGATTCAAGACAAATTGTAACACATCATGTTTTACTTTATCCAAAAAGGAAGTCAGGACTGACATTTGCCGTTGGAGAGGTAGCTGAACAAAAGTCAGTGGAAGAGAATACCAGAATGTGGTGATCCTTTTCCACCCCATCCACTTCCCTTTAATCTCCCAAGTGTTCTAAACTGAAATTTGCATCGCTTCAATTCCAAAATGTGCTAAGAAACCAATTCAAGAGTTTGTCTGTTTGCTCAACCAATACAAATAAGCCTTCTAGTCAGAAAGTGTGATTGATAACACTTCAGGTAGCCAGGAAACTTTATCTTGTAGGTTGGAAAGATAAATGAGTGAATATTCATTTATAACAGCAGATAGATGCAAAACCATGACTCAAATAACTAATTCTAATTTGTCACCAATGTGGATGGAATGTTAGCCCCACACTGACCCAGACATGCCACAGTTCACGTCTTGAAACATCTCATTCAGGGAATTTCTGGTCTTCTATGTCATTCACCAGAATTTTTTTTTTCAGACAAAGACCAAGCATTCATTTTCTGGTTAGAGTTTTATTTCAAGCATCCATGCACCATAAAATTTAATTAATTTCCTGACTGACTTTCCTTTATGTACTTTTGAATACTGTATTGCAAAACTAAAAAATAAACTTAAATAAAAGTTAAGTAAAAATTAATACTTAAAAATTAAAGCAATTAACTAATAGCTCACATGATTGCCTTGTTACCTTTGACTCCTAGGTATTTGCATCCTATTAACAGAAATAAAGACTAACAATCCTCACACGGATTCCCCCTTTCCATAAACGATGAGTAAATAAAATGTTTAATCACAAAGTGCTTGCAATTCTCTAGCACTTTTCATGAACTTTTACAGTCAATGAAGCACTTTTTGAAGGTTAGCCATTTTTGTGAAGCAGAAAACACAGCTCACAATTTACACACAGCAAAATCTCACAGGAAATGGTCAGATAATTTGTTTTATTGTAAGTTGAGGGATAATTATTAAGTAGGAGACTGAGGACAACTGCAGCCTGCTCTTCTTCTCTGGCAGCTCAGTACTGACCCCGCCGTGCACCTCCCCCCCAAACTGTACCACTATCCCTTAGTACAAATCTGTTCTCTGTGCATCATTCTCTCAGTTCTAACAATGCAACACACCCTCAGCCCAACCCTCTGACAGTGCAGCACACCCTCAATACTGACTCCCTGAAAGTGCAACATTCCCTCAGTACTAACCCACTGAGCATGCAGCACTCCCTTAGTACTGACCCTATGATAGTGCAGCGCTCCCTCAGTACTAACTCTCTGGCAGTAACTCACTCAGCAATGACCTATGACAGTTCAGCACTCCTATATTACTGACTCTCTAGTACTGACTGTTTCTGTTGTTCAGTACTAGCAGTTGACAATGTGGTGCGCCTTCATGGCTGACCCTCGCCACTAACACTCTTACCATGCAATGCTCCCTCAGTATTGACCCTTTCAAAAGCGCCGCGCACCTGCAGTACTGACCCTCCTACATTGTGACACTGTACTGCACCAAGGTGTGAGCTGAAAACTCTGCAGTGGAGTGTCTGACTCAGAGAGTGTGCTACTGCATTACTTAATATGACAGTGTCTTTCCTGCTTTATGTCCAAGTCAAAAAAGAATGATCACTCCAATTGCCTTCAGATTTCTGCAAATTATTGATGGTGGGAGAGGGGATGGGATTGGTCTATCAATTGAACTGATTGAACTGTCCCCATAAACAATAAGAAGTATTTGATTAAGTGCTAGACGAGCAGGCGAGGCCTCAAAATACAACAATGAACCATGATTTCATCCTGGCTGTCTATACCACAAGGGTTAACATTTATCTGGAAACAAGACTGACACTCTCAGGAACTAAACGACACTTAATTGAATCCCACAGAGAATCTGTGGCCTACACTTCATAGCATGGCTCAATACAGACAAAACATTGAGCAGACTCAACAGCATGAGCCTGAAGGTCCTGATGGGATTTGTGTATTCGCTGTGTCACTGAATTGGCAGCACTAATATATCATCATTACTAACGTCCTGATAAGGCAATGTTGGTGGCATTTTTTTGTTTATCGATCATCCTGGTTTCACTCTGGAGGAAGAAGGACTTTGAAGTTTCTGCAGCCCAGGCTCACACCTCTGAGGATGTTCCTGAGCTGTCTCACCTCCATGAAGTCATTGATTTGAATTGATCGTTCAAGAGAGGAAAACAGAACAGTAACCTCAGACCAACTATGAGACCATTCAGCCCCTCCAGCTTGTTCTACCGTTCAATGACACAACACCAAGTTATAGTCCAACTTGTGTTTACAAATTAATCGGTCGGACTATAACCTGGTGTTGTGTGATTTCTGACCTTGTCCACCCCAGTCCAACACCGGCACCTCCACATCATGGTTACCATCCAATGAGATTAAAGTTGATGTGCAACTTGCCTCTATATCTCCAGATCTCTTGATACCATTGGGCACATTTCAAAATAACAATTTACAGAAGAGTTCTACCACTGATTGGGATGAACTTAATGCCCTCCTCCATAGTGAAAATAAAGGAGACACCTAGTCACCACTGGTCTCATGGAAGAGACGTCCCCTTGCGAACAATGCGACAGCTAACAGGCCTGGGAGACCAGGCTTCAATGTCCAGATACAATGTCCTAAGGACATGAAACACCATTTACAAACACAAGTCTTTCTTTTTCTTAAAATAAACAGTATTTTCATCAATGTTGAGTTCTCAGCATCGAGCCATGAGCAAAGGATGACAGTTTACAGCCTGACCATTGGCAATTCTCTGATAGCTGTGCTTGCAGCCACTTACCACAGAGGGCGCACTCACCACACATGCAGTTGCAATGCCTGTAACCTCACTGCCAAAGATACCTGCCTGCATCAAAGAATATGACCATCTGAAATATTGAGCAATGTAAAGGGTTTTTTTAACAAGTGCAGCACCAATGAAATATTTCCCTGATGTAGAGAGTTGTTGTGTGGTCTGAGTCTGACAGCCCAGTTCATGGTTATAGTTTGCAGTTTTCCCAGAATATTGATCTTCAAAAGCACCAGCTAAAAATCCTGGGATCACAATTCCAATGCGCTCTCAACCCAATCATTATCTCATGGGCCACCCCACTCTCTACCTCTCCATCCCTGTTCTCTCACCGTCTACCACAAGTGAGGAAGAAGGGTGGTGAGTTGGAGGGAGACTACGAGGACTGGTGTGGTCAAGAAGATAGCGAGTAGGGAGGCCATGGATTGCGAGTGGCATGGCAAATTATGCCACAAAGGGGGTGACAGAGAAAGCAGTGAATGAGGCAGCAAGTGTAGTGGGCACATCGACAAACAAAGCAGTGGAGGGAGTGTGGTGTGTGATCATTCAACAGGCATAAAACGATGACGTCAGTGTTACCACATGTGTGCCTCCAGGTGGCAAGGGTACCAACTTCTCGAGCACAATAGTGATATGAACTGCACAAATTTCCTTCAGTGCATTGATAGAAGATACAGTTTTTTTTGAAATACCTGAGATCTTGGGCATCTATAAATCCCACTACTTTCTTCAATGCAATGCCTCAGCCAGGCAGAAATGACTTGCCAACCATTCAGTACCTTTTACTTCTTTAGTAGAAATGGTTTTGTGATTGTTTGAAATTGGGCATTCTTACATTTGTACTGATGAATGATTTCAACAATATTTCAGGTCTAGAATACAAAGAAATTATTATTTTTTTTTAATTTGCCCCATTTTGTGAATGATGTTTTCCACCATCAATCACTATTTTCAAGTCCTGTTTCTGAGGTTAACACCTATGGAGTGAAGACAAACCTTATCTGGAGTTAATGACACCCAGCCAGCTCAGTAATAATACAGTTTACCCAAGGATATCACAACTTTTGAGGAGTTATTAAAAGGCTTACTGATCCGCAAGCTGTCACTCAGGGGCTCACACCTCCTTTACCCTTTGAAAATCGTACACATGAGGCGTAAGCAGTAAACTCTCCCCATAGAATATGGGTCACTAATGGACTGGCTTGTCTGCACAGAGCCCAGATTAGCAACGGTGCTGGATATCCAGCAACTAAGTGAGTCTGGAATAATTTTCCTACTTTTGCCATCTTAACATACCTTTCCAGCAGTAATGATTCCTAATTTAGAAGCAGGAATTCTGCTTTATATTGTGAGAGAACAAGAGCACAGTATGATAACAGGCTCCTCAGGTGACATCTGTCTCTATCTTTTTAAACCGCAAACAACTCCAAACTGCCAGGGCACATCACAATGATTTGCACATTTGTCGGAGTTAGAAGGTTTAACTTCATGAAGAGCAGTCTAGTTGATACAGCTACTGGATGAAGGAATCAAATTTCTGGATTAGAAGCAAAAGTAAACTACTGCAGGTAGAGGAGTTTTGAAATAAACACCAGAAGGTGCTGGAGAAATGCAAGTCATGAGAGAAAAACCAAATTAACGTTTCAAGTCCAGTTTGACCCTTTGGATAATTTTACCAAAAAGACAACACCAGAATTTGTGATTTAATTTTCAGTTTAAAGGTTTATTTCTGGTCACCATATTAAAGGTAGGATGTGCTTGCACTAGAAAGGGTACAGAAGAGATTTACAAGGGGACGTTGCCAGGAACAGAGAATTTTAGCTTTGGGGAAAGGCTGGATACTTTGGCGTTATATTGCTTTGAAAAGAGGAGGCTTGGGAGATTTAGTGAAGGCGTATGAAATACTGATGGGACTAAATAGAGTGGAGCGATGTGTTTCCCTTTGCAGGGAGATCAATAATCTCATAGATTTGAAGTAATTAATTAACGGTTAATTGAGAAGAAATCTTTACACACAAAGGGTATTGGGATTCTGGAAGTCACTGCATTAAAGGACATAAGCCCTGAGCACATTTATAAAGTGCTTGGATACACATTCGAAGTGCAATAATTTACACAGCTACTGTCCAAGATCTAAAAAGTGAACAGCTCTTTTGGCCAGCTGATCCAAGTGTGTGCATGTATGTGTACTTAGAAACGTAGATAATAGGAGCAGGAGAAGGCCATTCAGTCCTTTGAGCCTGCTCCACCATTCATTATGATCATAGCTGATCATCCTATTCAATAACCTGTTCCTGTTTCGCCTCCATATATTTTGATTCCTTTAGCCCCAAGTGCTATTTCTTGAAATCATACAATGTTTTGGCCTTGACTGCTTTCTGTAGTAGTGAATTCCACAGGCTCACCACTTTCTGGGAGAAGAAATTTCTCTTCATCTCAGTCCTAAATAGTTTACCCTTTATCTTTGGACTCTGACCCCTAGTTCTGAACTCCTGTGCCATTGGAACATCCTTCCCGCATCTACCCTGTCTAGTCCTGTTAGAATTTTATAGGTTTCTTTGAGATAAGTACCTCATTCTTCTAAACTCTAGCGACTATAATCTTAATCAATTCAACTTCTCCTCATATATCAATCCTGCCAACACAGGAATTAGTCTGGTGAACCTTCACAGCACTGTCTCCATTGCATGAACTTCATTCTTCACATAAAAAGACCAAAATTGTGCTCAATATTCCAGGTGTGGTTTCACAAAGCCCCTGTATATTTGCAGCAAGACAGCCTTGCTCCTGTACTCAAATCTTCTCGCTATGATTCTACCAATGTTTTCTATATACTCTGATATTAGTTCTTTTATAATGGACTCTAGCATTTCCCCATTAACGATGTAAAGCTAACTGGTCTCTAATTCCTAGTTTTCTTTCTGCCTCCCCTTTTTAAATAGACAGTTTACATTAGCTACCCTCTAATCTATTCGAGTCTTGGGATCAGTTAGCACAGTTGGCTGGACAGCTAATTTGCCATTTGCCTTCAGTACCACCTTCAATGATTGTTGTATGAGAACACATAGATCTCATTACACATCCTCCTAACTCAATTTACAGCCACTCAGACAGTAATCTGCCTCCCTGTTTTTGCTCCCAATTGTCCACATTATATTATATCTGCCATGCATTTGTCTACTCACTCAGCTTGTCCAAATCATACTGAAGCATCTCTGCATCCACCTCACAGCTCATCCTCCCATTCAGTTTTGTATCATCTACAAATTTGGAGGTGTTACATTTAGAACCATCTTCCAAATCATTAATATACAGTATGAATAGTTAGCGACGAAGTATCAATCCCTGTTGTCACAACCTGCCATTCGGAAAAATTTTACAAATTAACTTCATATGTGGAACTTAAGCAAAAACCTTCTCAAAATCCAAAGAAACCATACGCATTATCTCCCCTTCATTAGCTCTATTCATTACTTCCTCAAAGAATTCCAGTAGATTTATCAAACTTGATTTCTCAATTATAAATCCACACTGACTGTGTCTGATCCTACCAATGTTTTCCATATATTCTGCTATTTGTTCCTTTATAATGGACTCTAGCATATCCCCATTAACGACATAAAGCTGACTGGCCTCTAATTCTTGGTTTTCTTTCTATCTCCCCTTTTTAACTAGACAGTTTACATTAGCTACCCTCCAATCTATACAAGTCTGGGGATCAGTTAGCACAGTTGGCTGGACAGTCGATTTGCCATGCAGAAAGATGACAATTCCTGCCCCAGCTAAGGTTACCATGTAGGATTCCCCTTCTAAAACTCTCCCCTCACCTGAGGCATGGTGACCCTCAGGTTAAACTACCATCAGTCATCTCTCTATAATGACAGTGGCCCTACGGTCTGATAGGACTATGATGACTGTAATCTATATTCCAGACTCGATAGCATCTTGGAAGATGACCACCAATATATCCATTTTTCTCAGGCCACTTCCTTATCTACTTTGGGATGTAGGTCATCAGGGCCTAGGGATTTATCAGTCTTCAATCCCATCAATTTCATCAACACATTCTTCTACTTCCGCCAGTACCTCTCACAACACTGTGCTCCCCAACATTTGTGGCATGTTATTTGTGTCCTCCTTTGTGAACACACAACTGAAGTGTGTATTTAGTTGATAAGCCATTTCCATTCTCCCCATTATAAGTTCCCCTTTTCTGACTGTAAGGGATCTACATTTGTATTCACCAATATTTTTCTCTTCACATACCTGTAGAAAATTTTACAGTCAGTTGCCTGCAATCTTACTCTTGTACATTATTTTCCTTTTCTTAATCAATCAAGTGTAAATAGGTGGATGTGAGTTTTTATTTACTTATTATTTCATGGAATGTGGACATTGTTGGCAATTCCTGTTGGCCTTTAAAATGAATGGTTTGCTAGGAGATTTCAGAGGCGGGTTAAGAGACAACCACATTGCAGGGTAAGGACAGCAAATTTCATTCAGTAAGACATAGTAGTGAACCAGATGGGATTTTTCAGCATACATGGCAGCTTCATATTCACCAGCACACAATCTGGCTTCAGAATTGTGAATTGAATTTAAATTCCACTGGCTGTAATGGTGGGATTTGAACTCATCTCCCAATAGCATTCTGCCTGGGTCACTGGATTGCTGTCCAGTGACATTCCCTCAGGACCACAAACTCCTGTGTCTGTCTGTGTGTGTTTTACCGTCTGCATATGTGGGTGTGTTTGTACGGTGGGGCGTGTATGTGTGGGTGTGTTTAGGTGTGGGGGTGTATATATGCATGTGTGCTTGTGTTGGAGGGTTGTATATGTATGTGTGTGCTTGTGTTGGAGGGTTGTATATGTATGTATGTGCTTGTATGGGGGTCAGTGCATATGTATGTGTGTGTGTGTGTGCTTGTGTGGGGTGTGGGTGTATACGTATGTGTGGGTACGTATGTGTGAGCAGATTTATGTCTGTGGGTGTGTGTGAGCAGTTGTGTATGGAGGTGTATGTGGGACATGAATGTGCGTGCAGGGATGTATGTATATGTGCGCTTGTGTGGGGGCTATGTAGATGTATGTGTGGGTATGTTTGTACATGTCAGTGTCCGTGCGTGTGTGTGTGTGTTTGTGTCCTGGGGTGTTGGGGGATTTGTGGTATGAATCTGTGTTGCTCCTACATGGGTTAATTGCCTACACTCCAATCCCTTCATCAATGTGATAGCAGTCCTTCAGCTTTTGGGAATTTTGCCCCCTAGGCATTTTCACATTCTTGAGGAGGTGGCAGAAAACATAGCTCCTTGGTACCATTTTGATTACCTGACATAACATCTCCTTTAGGATCACAGTTAAATTTCATGTTAAACTCTGTGAAGCACATTTTTGAAGGAGCTAGTGTCACAGTGGCTCTTACTGTGACTAGGTTCCATGGACCAAAATTATTCCTCTTAATCTGTGGTCTCTAGCTTTGCATTCACAATTCAAGTTTAAACATTGACTGACGCTTGCAAATAGGTGAAAGGTAACGTTCCCATGGCACTAAGCTACCGATGCATAAGAATGTTCACCATAGCATGCTGGGCCAATATTTATTTTATAATCAGTACACCAAAACATATTAAGTGGACATTATCACATTGCTGTCTATGGGAGTTTGCTGCACTCCAATTAGCAGCCATTCTTCTTGCAGTGCCCCCCAAACAGGGACCACACTTCAAAAGTCCTCCCAAGTGCCTTGGGATGTCCTCAAGCTGTGAAAGGCACTAAATAAATGCAAGTCCTTCTTTTTTAAACACCCAGTGTCCATCCATGCACAAAAAAGCTTGCATCAGTCGGGTTATCCTGGGACTGGCTGAATCTCTGGTTACAGCCTTGCACTCCAACATTTACAGGCAGTGACGAGGTGAAATCAGACCAATCCACTAACACTCCACTGGCTGCCTATGAGTCAGATTGGAAATTCCCAACTTCCCCTTTTCAAGGTACAAGCTGTACCCTGAAGATTAGTCTCTCAGTGAAAGGCTATCAGCATAACAGATTGATTGACACTGCTGAAAGGCGTTGACTTCTTCCCCACCTTATCACATTCTCTTCCAAAACTGTCTGTCTAGTTCTTAACAACTGCAGGAGTTAAAAATAATGCAGAGGTGTCAGTTCAAATGGCTTCTTCAGAAAGTGCTTTCAGTCAAACAAGTGTTAGCTGACAGACAACATTCAGCCTATGATAGTTTTGACACCTTGCAAATCTCACTGTTCATGCTCTGTGAATATTTTATTCACTGAAAGTAAGGAGCATTATTAGCAATAGATATGAAATTCCAAATCTGTCAGTCTCTAATTGAGGCTGAATGAAGGCTGCATTATAATTTATTTTTATGCTGTATGAGTGAAATATATTACATCCCACCGCTATGAGGATTGTAACAAATACTGTTGCACTAAATTCCCTTGATTATCTTTTCTTCACAGGTCTGGGTTAAGTGGCTGATTCGTTCCCTAAAACAGACAGTCAATGGACTAATAGCTGAGCTGTGATGAGCTTGTTACCCCACTCCTTGGCTCAGACTGAATCAGTCTATTTGCAATCTTGGAGCCACAATTGATTCCAAGATTAGCTTCAAACTTCCTCTCCATGGCATCATTAAGACGGCCTATTTCCATCCCCATGAAATCGACCAGTTATGCCCATCTGAGCTCTGCAGCTGCTAAACCTCTCACCTATGTTTTTGTTACCTTGAGGCTCAAATATTCCAAGCGAGCATTGACCAGTTCTCCACATTCTACATTCTGTAAAACTGACGTCATCCGATGTTCTGATACACAGCAAATCCCATTCCCCTATCACCTCCTGTGTGCGATGACTGGCATTGACTCCCAGTCAAACAAAGTGTTGAGTTTTAATTTCCCTTCATTTTTACATTTCTTAAAGCAGCACCATGGCTCAGTGGTTAGCACTGCTGCCTCACTGCCAGAGACCCAGGTTTGATTCCAGTCTCAGGCGACTGTCTGTGTGGAGCTCTCCCCATGTCTGCGTGGGTTTCCTCCAAGTGTTCTGGTTTCCTCCCACAGTCCAAAGATGTGCAGGTTAGTTGGATTAGCCATGGGAAATGTAGGGATACAGGGATAGGATGGGGAGGTGGTGGTAGGGTAGGTCTGGAGAGGATGCTGTTCAGAGGGTCAGTGTGGACTTGATGGGCTGAATGGCCTACTTCAACACTGTAGGGATTCTATGATTCTAACTCTCCAAGGCCTCAGCCTCCATATCTCCGTTACCTCCTCGAACCTCACAACTCTCCAGGACATCTGTGCTCCACAAAATCTGACCTCTCTCACACTCACAAAATTGTGCTTTGTGGCATTGTGCTATGTCAATGTCACACATGCAGCATGTGCCAGCATCTTACACAGCAAATACACTACAACCAAATAGCCACATCTCAAAGGGAGTAGTCTTCAGGCAAGACCAGGGAGACTGTTGTTGCTCGGGGTGTCCTGCCACAGTCAGTCAAGGCACTATCCAATTTCAGCCCAAGTGCTTAGACACAGTCAGTTCAGGACTTGCAGCAGTCAGGCGTTGCATATAATTACAATCCAGGCAGTGTGTCACAGTCACTCCTGCAGGGCCAGTGCAACGATTCTGTTGATTAATAGTACATCAGTCAAGGAACTGCACAGATATCAGTCAGGGGTCTGGTTACCCATCAGTTAGGGCTGTCCGTCCAAGTCAGTTGAGGTTTGGGCCCCAGTCCAGTTGGGTGTGTTCGCTGAAAGTCTAGGAAGGTAATCATGGGCCACCTACTGTGTGGGATAAATTGGGGAAGTCAATTTTGTGTATTGGAGCAGGGGAGAACTCAGCATATAAGGGTAGGAGCTGATAGAGCTTTGGAGGACATATCTCACTGCTGGAGGGAAATCACCACAACTGACTTCAATAGGCAGACAGTGCATTGTGAAGGTTGGCATAATCAAGCTGAAGGCCTGGGATCCTTCAAGGGCCAATTGCATTAATCAGGCATTTACACCATGCAGTTTAAAGACATCTGTAATCACAGAATTCTGTATGTTAATGGCTTGCAGTGACCAACTATGTCAACTAAAAAATCCTGGCCACAAGCAATCTTAATACGTCATTGGTCATTACAAACTGATCATCATTATCACCATTTCTGTGAAACTTAACTAATCACAGGTGACCATTAACATGTCACCTTATGACCACAGTTCACAAAGATAATGAAATATCTCTTAAGCTGCACAAATGTGCAAACCACTCTCCTCTCGTATGGAGCTGAAAGTATTTTACAACATGTTCTATTATGCAATTCTGTCTTTTTTTGGCTAATCGTGTTGGAGGAAAGGTTTCAGTGATCCTACTGCATTTACAATTGCTATTGTATTTGCGTGATGTGGCCTGTGTTACGTACATCAGAATAAGGTCCATTATGTCAAAGGTCCATATAGAGACATTAAACCGAATGTTCACATTATTGCTCTGTTTCTGATATTCCCCACTTGTTAATTGGAACTGTGGCCAGTGGATTCAGCCACAGAGGAGTTATCATCACTATGGCTGGTACATGAAGATGCAGAGAACTTGAGGATGAGCAAATGCACCTATGAGCCCTGGGCCAGCAGCTGTCAAACAACATCAACATGAAGATGTCAGAGTAGAAAGTGCCCTAGGGATTTGGAGGAGCTAAAAGAGACCCAGAGGTTCACATCCTCAATGTTATTTCCTCCAGATGAGCGACGATTGTTGCTGCAGACTGACGACATCCCAGGACACCATCAGAGAACTGTGTTATCTGTTGGAGCGGGTTCTGATCAACTCCATCTCAACTCCACAGTCACTCAGAGGGTCTACACATGCCTATTGTGGACACATTGACTTCCTGCTCCAGAAGTCTCTACCGCTCACAGACATCTAAGGTCCATGCAGTAGAGGGAACCCACACGGCCATCCTATCCCAGAGGCCATCAACATGATAGCTGTGCGAAACTTCTTTATAACTGGCTGCTTCAGTCATCCCACTGTGTGGGATCTCTCAATCCTGCACCCACAAGTGTATCAAGACTGTCACTGATGCAATTTGTGCCAGACCACACCAATTCATCTCATTTTCCCATGACAAGGGCAGCCCACGCAGTAGGTTTTGACAACATAGCAGGCTTTGCCTAGGCACAGGGAGCTATTGACTATACACAGGTTGTATTGAGACTATCATAATGTGGCTAACTTCATCAAAAGAAAAGGCTTCCATTTTATCAATATACAAGTCACCAGTGATCATTAGTCCCACATATTTGAGATTAAACCAGTTACTCTAGTTGTTACTATGATGCCTCTTTCCTTTAGAACGCTTAGGTTCCTGCTTCATTTCAAAGGCCAGATACTCACAAGGATGGTTACTGCGAGATGAGGGTTACCCTCTGCAACCCATGCTGATGACTCCATTACACAATGTACCGGGGCTGAATGTAGATATAATGCAGCCCATTTTTCCAATAGGGCCATTATAGAGCGGATGATATGCCTCCTCAAGATTAGGTTTCGATGTTTGGATCAGTTTAAGAGCTTTGATTGTGAGTCCAGACAGAGTGTGCTGCATAATTCTTGCATTCTGTGCTATTGTGCCAGCAAAAATGGGATTTGATGGATGCCGAAAAGCTAGGAGAGCTACAACAGTTTTCTGAGGAGGAAGATAAGGTCATTAAGGGAGAGACGCATCACCTTCATGATGATAAAGTGGTAAAGTGTCAGAGAGAACAAGGCAAACAGGACTTAATTAAAACTCACTACCAAAAGATGGAAGCTGAGTGAAGTCGTCTATAAACGCAAGCAACCACTGTTTATTCCCAAAAAGAAAGACAGTTTTTTTTTGTTTGTTCTTTCTTAAATTCTGTAAGTAACAGAAAAGCAAACATTAGTAAATGTTTGAAAACTTTATAAGATGCGATGTTCATACAGCAATGGCAAGATGTTATCATTGCGGTGCACCAAGGAGAGGGGAGTACTCCTTCAGACAGGACTCTATCATGGCTTGGCAGGAAGGACAGATAGCCTGCGTATTTCTATTCTTGCAGCTGCAGATAGGAAAGTCAGCAGACAGGTGATGATACAAAGCTGACCTTCTATTTCCAAAGAAGTGTTGCCTGTGCTGCTCATAGACCCTCAGACGCTTCTTCCTTTCTCTCTCGTATGTGATTGGTAGCATTTGACCTGGTGCGTGGCTGGACGTGAAATATGGTCCCTGCAGTGGGAAGCCCGGAGCATCCTGGCAGCAATGAGCACTTCTGCCGCTGGTGAGCACAAGACAGCAGGAGAATGGTGCCGTAGGGGGACTACTAAATGACAAGAGCAGTGGAGAATTATGTGAGACAACTCGCTAGAGCTCATGAAAGGACACCCCCTCCCTAAAACTCCTCAAAATTGACTCTTAGCCAATTTTGGTCAAATTCAGCCATGTGTCTCAGATTTGACTCTACTGGGGAAGAATCTTTCTTTTGTGGTTTTCTCAATGGCTACAGCTGGTACTTCAGTGGCTCCAGCTGCATTTGGCTCACTCTGCTCAGTGGTTTCTTCCAACTCTTGCTTTCAGCCACTAGAACACAATCTGCTATTCCACAAACTGCCTACCAGCGTCAGTTGTAGTTCTATGAGTAACACTCTTACCTCTGAGTCAGGAAGTTGTGGGACAAAGTCTAAGCTGATAATCTTGCGCAACTCTGAGAAAATGCTAAATGACTCAGGGGACATATTAGAATGAGACAATGGAACAGCATCTGCAGGATGCTGAGAATGTGTGAGTGGTTTAGAGAAGCAGCCGGTATCACAAGTTTCTTAATCTCTCCCTTCTGCTTAAGAACCATGCAATGACACTAAAGAGGAAGAGCTGCTCCTCTTCTACATCCTAGCCTTATACAGATCCACAATCAGAAATCATTACAAAAGACAGTAGTCAAGCAGGAGTCATAGTGAGGAGCTCTGATATCTGCTTTCTCAACTTCTCTGACGTATTTGGGTCTAAAATGATTAACACTTAGAGTCATAGAGATGTATAGCACAGAAACAGACCCTTAGGTCCAACTCGTCCATGCTGACCAGATATTCCAATTTAATTTAGTCCCATTTGCCAGCATTTGGCCCATATCCCTCTAAACTCTTCCTATTCAAATATTCATCCAATTGCCTTTTAAATGGTATAATTGACCCAGCTTCCACCAGTTCCTCTGGCAGCTTATTCCACACGCGCACCACCCTCTGCATCAAAGAGTTGTGCCTTAGGTCCTTTTTAAATCTGTCCCCTCTCACCTTAAAACCATGCCATCTAATTTTCAACTCCCCTACCCTGAGGAAAAGACCTTGACTATTCATCCTATCCACGCATTTCGTGATTTTATAAACCTCTGTAAGGTCACCCCTCAGCCTCCGATGCAGCCTCCGATGCTCCAGGGAAAATAGCCCCAGCCTATAAAGTCTCTCCCTGTAGCTCAAACACTCCAACCCTAGCAACATGCTTGAAAATCGTTTCTGCACCCTTTCAAGTTTCACAACATCTTTCCTTTGGCAGGGAGACTAGAATTGAACACTGTATTCCAACATTGGACTAGCCACTTGATTGAAAGTAATATGCATCACCCACTGTAAGAATGTCACAGGGACTTAGAACAAAAGGAAGAAGCTTGTAGAAGACAGACCATAGGCTAATGTGGTCCTAATGGTCTCTATAGCAACGTTCTTCTATTTAGACCGAAAGGTGGCTATCATCATCCATGCTATACCACTTCATGTTTGAAGGAACCCACACACAACTTGGGGACACAGCTGTGTGGTGGCAACAATGGGCCTCTGCCACAGTTTAGTGAGCAGTGTTAACCAGCACTATTTCTAACCGGTATCAACTAAGAGAAATTAAACCAGGACAAGATCATTTACTGGGTGACCTCAGAACTCCTCAAGAGAAACTGATACTGCTTGAATGCTGATGACAACAAACTTCATGGCAACAGTTAGCACAGGAGAACAACACAGAGTACATGTCAGACCTGGTTGAAGACACACAGGAACAGGAAATCTGCTGCACCAAGGCAGAGGCACAAGGAGGTAGTGTCCTGTGGGAATGGTCCTGTGTC
Source organism: Rhincodon typus (assembly GCF_021869965.1). Lineage (NCBI taxonomy): Eukaryota > Metazoa > Chordata > Chondrichthyes > Orectolobiformes > Rhincodontidae > Rhincodon > Rhincodon typus. The sequence continues at coordinate 34,746,002 of NC_063335.1, forward strand.
CAAGATAAGACAGTGAGCCGACCAGACGTTGACGATTGAGTGAATTAAAACTAAAACTCCTTTGTGGAAAAGGGAAAACCTTAAACACACAGTAATTCAGCCTGAAAGGGCAGTCATTTATTAAAACATAAAACAGTGGCAGCCCCAATCAGGCGTTGTTGCCTTAGCATGGTGATACCATGAGACATGCCTGGAAAAACAAAACAAAGATGGTCACCACTGAAAACTCATTTTGGGAACAGAAAGTCAGGAATTTAAATAATCAAGCTATTTAAAGCAGATAAGCACTGAGTGAATTAAAACTGGATTTGATTCTGATATGGCACAAAAATTATTCTAGGGAAATAAGAATAATACACGAGAAATCACAGCAAACATAGAAAAAACTCCTATTATATCTGGGAAGTATGAGTAAATCATCATTACAATCTTAAAGGGCAGGAACATCTCCAGAACAGCTATTACAAGGAAAGTATAGGAAGGTGGACATAATGAGTTGGATCAGCCATGATCTTATTGAATGGCCAAGCAGGCTTGAGGGGCTGAACAGCCTGCTCCTGTTCCTATTTCTTGTAGACTTATGGACTTAGCTGTAAACCAAAGAGTGTGCCTTCTAGGGTCCTTCCTCCTGTACTTTGGTGTCAATGGCAAAAAGCACCAATATGAATGCAACTTCTACGTAGTATGATTCCCTTTATGAACACTCCAAACAATTGCATATACACAAAGCACTAGTGGCTCAGTGAGTTTCCACATGCAAGAACTTGTTACTGGGTGGTTACTCTGCCAACAAAACCTCTGTTGTGTCTTCCTGGATTGGTTAGATCATGTTTCCAGATGCATTCCTGAGGTCCTTGAAAGCTTCATTTGTACATATCTCCTTGACCCATTTCCTTAGCATATCTCCAAATGAGAAACCTAATTAAATTATGAAATGTTGAGTCTACCTCTCTGTGGTCAGGGTTGCCCCGAGGTAGATGCTGTAATAGATGTGTTCCTCCATATCTTCGAGCAGGCTGAATATCATTCACATCCCTTGGATAGTATTGTTCAGTCAGTTTTTGTTGACAAGCAATCAGATGTGTGAACCATAATTTTCACACCATGTCTCATCATGTCTGGGTGTATGTCTGTGTATTAGTTAAAATGTTTTTGGTAAAAAGCCTTACTTTGTCCCTGTAAGTATGTCTTCAGTCTTTTTCTTTCTGTGTAGTTTCATCTTTGTACCACACAGTTAAAAGCTCTGACCACAAGCAAACTTCAAACTGGTTATATTTTAACATAAATGCAAGTATAAGGCATATCTTGCCAATGCTGTGGGCAAGATACTTCACAAGGTATGAACAGTGCCCAGCTTTTAAAACCAGGTGCTTTTATTGTAAGGCAATAGATCACTTTCAGAAAATGTGCCAAAACAGAACAGAGCCACAGAAAAACAGAAGACTGAAGGACTACTCATATATATGAGGTAGAACAGTCTCCAATAGTAGATAAATTGAAAGTTTTCCCAGGGGACATCAGCAACCCAGCTCAAACACCTTGCATGCTTACATTTTTGTAAATGGGTACCTCATGAATTTCAAGTTAAACACAAGAGTAAATGTCAAACTGTTACCAGATGTCAAGCTTTGGTGGATCAAACACTGTCACAGCCAACAGAGGTTCAGCTCAATGATTTAGGGAGCATCACAAGTGATGTTAAATGTGCGCTGCAGCATACCTCCAACATAGGGGACACCAAATACTAAAAAAAAACCTTTCTTATGCCCTTGAAATAACAGCACAAAGGTCAGCATCCTGTCGCCAAGTCACCCTTTGTTTACATATGGCTTGTACATGGGATTTGACAGTCAGCTCAGAGCTAGTCTTTAGAATCAGGAGACTTTCTAAATCTCCTGTTTATGTCTGTCAGCTCCCTAATTGGATGTGAACATAGGAGATGTGGTTAGTAAGTTTGCATATGACACTAAAATTGGAGGTGTATTGGACAGCAAAGAAGGTTACCTCAGAGTACAACGGGATCTTGATCAAATGAGCCAATGGTCCAAGGAATGGCAGATGGAGTCTAATTTAGATAAATGTAAGGTGCTGCATCCTGGAAAGGCAAATCAGGGCAGGACTTGTACAATTAACGGTAAGGTCCTGAAGTGTGTTGCTCAACAAATAGGCCTTGGAGTGCAGGTTCATTGTTCCTTGAAAATGGATTCACAGGTAGATAGGATAGTGAAAAAGACATTTGGTATGATTGCCTTTATTGGACAGTGCATTGAGTATAGGTGTTGGGAGGTTATGTTGTGGCTGTACAGGACATGGGTTCAGCCACTTTTGGAGGATTGCATGCAATTCTGATCTCCTTCCTAAATGAAGGATGGTGTGAAACTAGAAAGGGTTCAGAAAAGATTTACAATGATGTTGCCAGGGTTGAAGGGTTTGAACTATAGGGAGAGACTGAATAGGCTGGGGCTATTTTCCCTGGAGAGTCAGAGGTTGAAGGGTGACTTTCTCAAGGTTTATAAAATTGTGAAGGACGTGGATAAGGTAAATAGGCAAGGTCTTTTCCCCAGGGTAACGAAGTCCAAAACTAGAGGGCATAGGCTTAAGGTGAGAGGGGAAAGATATAAAAGGAAACTAAAGGGCAACTTTTTCATGCAGAGGATGGTGCATGTATGGAATGAGTTGCCAGGGGAAGTGGTGGAGGCTGGTACAATGACAACATTTAAAAGGCATCTGGGTGGGTATATGAATAGGAAGAATTTAGAGGGATATGCGCCAAATGCTGGCAAATGGGACTAGATTTATAAAGGATATCTAGTCGGCATGGACGAGTTGGACTGGAGGGTCTGTTTCTATGCTGTACATCTGTGACTCTAAATCACCCATGGCAACAGAAATGCTTACAAGTTAATTATTAAATAGATACTCAGAAATTCCACATGCTACTTGTTCAAAATTCAAAAATCCAAAGTTAAAAATTAATGATATTAATACACACACATGCACATGCACACACGCACACATACAATCTCTCTCTCTCTCACACACACACCCACACACTCACATACTCACTCACTCACACACACATACTCACTCTCTCATGCACACACACTCACTCACACACACACTCACTCTCACACACATACACTCTCACACACACACACACACACTCAGTCTGTTTCTGTGTTATATATATCTATGATACTATGACTTCAACAAAAAATTTCAAGATGAAGTACAAGCAAAAAGGCAGTAACTGAACTTCTCATACTACCTGTGGGGACGTATAGTGTTACACAGAATGTGCAAGCACCTACATATAAAATTGAGTCAGATTGCCACACACCACAGTCAATAACTTTATACTCCAAATTCAAGTATCCCTTAAAGGCTGAGGTGATTCGAAATGCCAAATTCCAAGGCCATCCAAACCCCGCACATTGCAAAAACAGATCCCATCAACAATAAAAGCTATATCATATTAAGCAACCGTGAATCTCCAAGTAACACAATTGAGGAAATGAACAAGTTAGTTTAACTAGTAATTCAACCATTGACAGGGAAGGAGAAAGTCCAACGTATATAAGAAATTGAAGTATTAAGTCTATCTGTTTCAGTACAGGACTATAGGTGGAATGAGATCCAAAATCCACTGACACAAAGGGAAGAGGTTTCTTTCAACTCAATAAAAGATGCCACTAAGAAGAGGGAAACATTATGCAAAGAAAATGATTGCCTGCTATAGTAGGGACTACCGTGACAGTTGTGAAAAATAGACAAAAACACCAAAGGAAATACAACAACATAGAAACCTTCCAGATAAAGACAGAACTACAGACTTCAGACTAACAAGAAGATAGTCTGAGTCAACTAGCATCTGCCCAACAAATTACCTTTCTTCTGGATCCATAGAGAACACATTTAGGGAGGACAATGAAACCTCCAAGTTGTTTGAATTTGTAAATTTAAAGACTTGAGGGAAGGTGGGGTAGTTGTAAATGTAAATATATAAATAAATGTACAACTATAATAGCATGAGAAACAAATGTCTTGATGGACAAGATGCAGGGGGAGATGTTATACATGTGTCTGAAAGGGTTAATATTTAATTAATTGAGACAAGTACTACGCACAGTGGTGACTCCATCAGCATAAAGAAGGTGCTTATAGGTGACAGACCTGAGGCTAATTTGCTCCTAATGTCTCTGTAGCAGAAATCTGTCAATAGTTGCAGTATTGAATAAAATTCATTTTGTTCACTCAACAATATTCTTTTGATAAGAACAGAATTATGATTATTCTTATTTACGCTAGCACACTTCAGGCGTAAAGGAATCTGCAACATTCTCAATTGTCTCTGCCTTTCAAGATTATTTGTTCAGCTCTGGATGAGCACAAGTTTTCTCCAATGAAACATTGGGAAGATCAAAGCCATTCTGTGTTCAGACCCCACCATTAACTCCTTTCACTAGTTACTAATACCATCCAACTGGTAGGTTAAATTTAATGCAGAGAACTGTGATGTGATTCAGCTTGGCAAGAACAATGCAGAGAGAAAATATATTATAAAAGTTACAATTCTGAAGGGGTTGGAATGTATGGAGACCAGCGCGTATATTTGCACAAATCATTGAAGATGGTGGGACAGATTGAGACAGCAGTTAACAAAAGCACAAGCAATACTGGGGATTATTAATAGAGGCTACAGTACAAAAGCAAGGCAGTGGTACATATATAGAAATGTTGGTTCAGGCTCAACTGGAATCCAATTGTAGGCACCACACTTTAGGGAGCATGTGAAAACAAAGAGAGAGCATAGGAAAGATTCACCAGATTGATTTCAAAGATGAGAAGCTTCCATTAGGGAGGATAGATTGCAGAAGTTGGAATGATTTTCTTGGAGAAGAGATTGAGAGGTGATTCAATAGAGATATTCAAAAGCATGAAGGCGGCGCAAAGAAGAGATCAGAGAAACTGTTCCCATTGCCAGAGGGTTCAAGAACCAGAAGGTACTGATTTAAGGCAATTGGTAAAAGAAGCAACAACAACACAAGATGCAATGAGTGGTTAGGACCTGGAATGCACTGCCTGAGAGTACGGTGGAGATAGACTCAATCATGGCTTTCAAAAGAGAATTGGCTCATTATCTGGAGATGCCGGTGTTAAACTGGGGTGGACAAGGTCAAAAATCACACGACGCCAGGTTATAGTCTAACAGGTTTATTTGCAACACAAGCTTGCGTTTTCAAATAAACCTGTTGTACTATAACCTGGTTTTATGTGATTTTCGACCTTGGCTCATTATCCCATGAGAAGGACAACTGATTCCGTAACTCCCATCTACACTGGAATAATAACTGTCTGGTTACCTGACAATCCTCGCCAATACATACACTGTGTAAATAAATGGTTATCAGTGCATCTTAAGCATGAGAGACCTTTACTCTAAGTTAAGAACAAAGTTATGAATGTGAAGGACTCAGAACAATAATAGCCTAGCGAGAAAGTTCAGCCTCTCAGAGAACAAGTGAAGACATCCAACTTTCTAGAGAACCAAGAGAGTACAGAGTTCATGAAAGCACAACCAGCTGGCAAGTGTCCTGTGAGCATAATCCTTAGACTTAGTTGCAACAGTCCAAGGCTTGGTTCGCGCAGAGTTTTCACAAATCAATAGTATTTACAAATAATATATAGGGTACATTTAGACACTGAAGGCCCAAATTTGGAGGTATATTGACAGTTCTGCAGTTTACAGATACTTAGTCATTTTGTAGTCTGATGCTTCTTGACTAGTATGTTGAAGAAAGCTACTCAGTGTGTGTATATTGGGTTTTTCACGTCCCTTGGGACACAGAATCAGGTCAATTTCTGAAAATTCTCCATCACAAATAACTTTTGCTTTTAAATGTTGGCTTCGTTTAAGTTGAATGCATTCTTGCTAAATGAAAGCAAACAGGACTTGACCCCCAAGTCTCTGATGTCTAACTCCTTAGATCATCTGTCACACTTGAGCACTTCTCCTGTTTCTTGCTGAGCCATAAGCTGATGCCTTAACTTTCACTCTCATATTTTAAAGTCAATGCATTCTTGCTGAAGAACTGTTTACATGTTCCTTTATTTTCTGTCAGAGTTGTGTCTACTAACACTCCACTGAAGTGCCTTAGAACAGTTTATGATATTAATTGTACTCCGTAAATACAAGTTAAGCTTGTTGTTGAAAATTATTTCAACCAACTTGAGCTCAGCAAGCTCCATGAACAGCAAGGAGATAAATGACCAAAGAGTCTGCATTTTAATGACTTGGTGGTTAGTTGAAAGCTAAATATTGTCCCATGTCATGAGGAAAGTCACTCTCCCTCTTCCTCAAAATAGCATAATTAAATATTTCATGCCCATCTGACATGTTAGACTGTACTTCAGTTTAATGTCTTATTTGAAAAGTGATCTATTGATGATGAGCACTGCCTCAGTACCAAACTTGAACATGAGCTCAGGTTAGGTTATGAGATCTTGAAATCATTGCTAACTGCCTTATATCGGAGCAGACCAGAGCTGAACAAGAAGTTGCTTGCCCTACTGATGAATTTAGTCTGTGGAGCATATACCTCCACATCTTTGACTCCAGCCAGGCTCAGCAATTGAAACTAAATATTTCAAGGAGTAGTAAGAATAATTTATTATTATATATATTAAGAAAGACACAAGTCTGTTTAGAATTCCAAACACCAGGAGGCCAATGGTGTGAAAGTCATTGCCGTTTGAAAATTCCCTGGCTTCGAGCCTCTCGGTTGTGAAGTATAGACTCTGGTATAGTGATTACATTCACACACCAGCTAAAATACACTGGAGTTAACTTGGCACTTAGAGCAAGGGTAACGCTCCAAGATTGGTCTGAAGTCTCCAGGGACTGAAGATTAATCTCCAGGAAACTGGTGCAAGCAACACCCAGGAGAAGAATTATGGGGGACATAAAAATAAATTGTCAGGGCTTTTTATTTTGTTTCCAATTTCTCTGAATATTTTCGTATATTAGTTAGAGAAATGTTAGTGATGAGGTGGGCAAGTCCACTTTCACTACACTGCTATTAGCAGGGAGTTATGGGATGATTTTGACTCAGAGACATTGAAGGAACAGCGATATACTTCCAAGTCAAGCAGGTGTGAGATTTGGAGGAGTACTTCAAGGTGATACGTTGCCATGCATTTGCTACCCTTGCCCTTATAGGTGGTAAGAGCCATAGATTCGGAAAGAAAAAGAGCAAAGAACTATGGATTTTGGAAATCAGAAACTGAACAGAAATTGCTGGGAGGACTCAGCAGGTCTCACAGCATCTGTGAAAAGAAATCAGAGTTAACATCTTTACTCCAGCAGAATTACACTCAGACATAATCTGTAACCTCACAGCCTGCATATCTTTCACTCCTTGACATTAGAGTCCAGGTTAAAATCAGATCAGCAATGATCTTATTGAATGGCACAGCAGACATGAAGAACCGAATGGCCTACTTTTTTATTCTTGTTAGGATGCTCATTGCAACCTTCAGATGTCAGATCGGCATCTAATTAGCAAATGAAAGACTTGGCATGACGACAACGGACATGTCAGGAAACAGGAGAGTTAGGCCAGCTACCAGAGGTCGAACTTTGTGTCATGAGGCTTCTAGGGCTACATCCAGTGTTAGAATCATAGAATCACAGAATAGCACTGAAGTCTATTCGGCCCATTGTGCTGGTGTCAGTTCTGTGGAAGAGATATTCAAGTTTCCCCCCTGTCCTTTCCATCAAAGCCATACAAAATCTTTTCCCCTTCAAGTATGTATCGGATTCTTCATTGGCATCCCCACTTAGAATGATGTGAAACTACACTATATTAAGCAAGTCAAACCCTGCAATGTGATCCATTATATCTGCCCGGTCACCAGCAGCACAGCCTCAGCGCTAACAAAACTCTCTGCTAATACTCAAAATAACTTTACAAAATAAGGTTTTTTGAAAAACTCATGAGGTTTGATTTATTGTAGGCACATGTACCTAAGTACAGTTAAAAGATTTGTTTTGCAAGCAGTACAAGCAGATCATAGTAACAAGGACATACAGATCATAGGGTGCTTAGACAGAGCAAGGCTTGCAAGGTTATGTTTGAATTTAGGTTTAAAAGTGCAGAATGGTAATAAGAAATGTGAGAATAAAATTGATTGATTGATTGATTGATTGATTTATTGTCATGTGTACCAAAATACAATGAAGAGTTTTGTTGACAAGCAGTACAAGCAGATCATAGTAAGCAAGGATGTACAGATCAAAAAGATTTAGACAGAAGCATACAGGTTACATTGCATAGGGTGTGTGCTAGGCAAGATCAATGTTAGCAAGAGCGGCAATATTTGAGGCTAGAAAATCCATTCATCAATCTAATAATGGCCAGAAAGAAGCTGTTCCTGAACCTGCATGTGTAGGTGTTCAGGCTTCTGTATCTTCTGACTTACAGACGAGGTTGTAGATTACCTGGTCTGGCCTACACGTGACTCCAGACCCACAGCAATGTGATTGACTCTTAACTGCCCTCAGGGCAATTGGGGATGGGCAATAAATGCTGCCTAGCCTGTGACGTCCTCATCCCGTGAATGAATAAGGAAAGAAAAAGGTCATTACCGGGGTGCGATGGGTCTTTGATGATGTTGGCAGACTTTCTGCAGCAGCGGGCTGTGTAAATAGAGTCCATGGATGGAATGTTGGCTTCCGTGATGAGCATGCTAAATTTCCTGATCCACCTGAGGAAAAAGAGGCGTTGTGGTGCCTTCTTGACTGTTGCATCTATGTGGGAAGTCCAGGACACATTATCGGTTATCGTCACTCTGAGGAACTTGATGCTCTCCATCCTCTCAACTTCAGTTCCGTTGATGTGGATGGGGGCGTGTTCTCCTTCTTTCCATCTGAAGTCAATGATCAGTTCTTTAGTTTTACCAACATTGAGAAACAGATTGTTTTCATTGCACCACGTCACCAAGCCCTCTATCTCCCTTCTGTATTTTGCCTCGTTGTTGTTAGGTATCCATTCCACTACAGTGGTGTCATCAGCGAACTTGTAAATGGTGTTCATTTGGAATTTGGCAACACAGTCGGAGGTGTACAGGGAGTACAGTAGGGGGCTGAGGACCCATCCTTGGGGGGCTCCAGTGTTGAGTGTTATTGGTGGAGAAGGTGCAGTTACCTATCCTCACTGATTGCAGCCTATGGGTCAGAAAGATGAGGATCCAGTTGCAGAGGGCAGGGCCGAGACCAAGGTCACACAATTTTGTGATCAGTCTGGAGGGGATAATGGTGTTGAAGGCAGAGCTGTAGTCAATGAGAGGAGTCCGATGTAGGTGTCTTTGTTGTCCAAATGTTCCAGGGATGAGTGCAGGGTTAGGGATATGGCATCTGCTGTGGACCCATTATGTCGGTAGGCAAATTGTAGGGGATTGGGGCAGTCTTGGAGACTGGAGTTGATGTTGGCCAAGACCAGCCTCTCGAACCACCTCATGATTATTGAGGTAAGAGCCACTGGGCGCTAATCATTAAGGCACTTTGCAAGTGCTTTCTTAGGTATGGGAGTGGTGGTGATCTTCTTGAAGTAGGTGGGGGCTTCAGCTTGTAGGAGAAAGAGGTTGAAGATGTCAGTGAATACCTCCGCCAGTTGGTCCGCACAGGATCTGCCGTAGAGAGCTTGCAAAGAGTTGCCCTGTGTTGGCACCATCTTGAATCAGATCTGGAGACCTTAGATTAACTGTAAGAGTATATTTCTTTCATTCATTCCCAAGAAATGGCATCACCAGTAAGGCTGGTGATTCCCTGGTTGTCTTGTCTAATCCTGCCTGGTACAAACAACATCTGTGAGGATGCCTTAAGTGGCAGTAGAGAGTCAGTCAATCATCAGTGTGGGACTGGAATCAAGTACAGGCAATGAATAGGCAAGGCTAAACGATTTCCTTCTCTATACAAGGATGTAGATTTATGATACCATGCATGAATATACATGCTTACAAGGCATGGTAAGAGAGGAATTCTGGAAGCCTACACGTCAGCATCCTCCCAGAATCCTCTAGAGATCCCTGTCCCCAGCTTTCCATCTTATAGTTCCCCAGCCCTGTCCAGACCACTTATGCCTTCTTCCCAAATTCCAAAACCAGGACTACTTTTTCTCCCTTATCCAGTCTCTTTCCTCCCATATATACGACTCTTCTGAAGCCATACTCATTTCAACAATTTCCAGTTTCTCGGCTGAAGCCACCTCCTCATTGCAGTGGTTGGCCTATCCTTCAACACCTCCATCCTCCATCAGGGTGGTCTGAGGGCTCTCTGTTTCTTCCTTAAACAAATGCCTAAACAGTCCCTTCCTCTGCCTGCTTGAGCTTGTTCTCTCATTGAATAATTACTACTTTAAATTGTCTCACTCCCTCCAAACAAAAGGTGTAGCCATGAGTCTCTCATTGGCCATACCTATTTCTGTTATCTCCAGCATGACACCACTGCGAAACATATCTTCCTCTATCCATTCTCTGTCAGTATTCTGAAGGGATCATTTCCTTAGTGACATCCTGGTCTACTCCTTTATCACCCCAACACTTCATCCCCCTCTCATAGCATCTTTCTGTGCAAGGGGAGGCAATGGCCTAGTGGTATTATTGTTGGACTGTTAATCCAGAGACCCAGATAATGTTCTGCGGACCTGGGTTCAAATCCCATCACAGCAGATGGTGGGATTTGAATTCAATTAAATATCTGGAATTAAGAATCTAATGATGACCAAAGACACATCTGGTTCACTAATGTGTGAGGGAAGGAAACTGCCATCCTTACCAGGTCTGGCATACATGTGACTCTGGACCCACAACAATGTGGTTGACCCTTAACTGCCCTCTGGGATGGGTAATGAATGCTGCCTGGTCAGTGACATTATCATCCTGTGAATGAATGAAGAAAAATCATAGGAGATCTACCCTGGTACCTCCTCCTCCCTCATTATATAAGGCCCCAACCATTCCTTCCAGGTGAAGTAGCCTTTACTTATACTTTTGTTAGTGTAGTGTACTATATTCAATGCTCACTATGTGGTCTCTTACCCACTGGGGACAGCATATGAAAATTAGGTGACCAATTGCAGAATACCTCTGCTCAGTCTACAAGTATGGCCCTGACTTCCAGTTGCATGTCATCTTAATGTGCCATCTTGCTGTTATTCTCACAGGACTGTCCTAGTTCTGCTGCAATGTTTCATTGAAGCCCAATACAGGAACAGGCCTCACTTTCCATTTAGACACTTTACAGCCTTCTTCAACATTGAGCTCATTTCAACTTCAGACCATCGTCTGTTCTAAATTTTGGGTACCTGCCTATCTCCACACTCCCAGTGTCTGATTTTCTTGGTTTTGCTTTCAGCAGATCTCCCCTGGATTTTATATTAATACCTGCTCTGAACCAATCTCTTCTCTATAACCATAAAGGTTGTTCTTGTAGAAGGGACACCAAATATAGTGTGTCAAAGTTCACAGACAACACTGAGATGAGTGGTAGAGCAAAGTGTGCAGAGGACACTGAAAGTCCACAGAGAGATATAGTTAGGTTAAGTGAGTGGGCAAGGGTCTGGCTGTTGGAGTACAAAGTTGATAAGTGTGAGGTCATCTATTTTGGTGGAATAACAGAAAACAGACTATTAAATGGCGAAAAATTGCAGCATGCTGCTGTGCAGAAGGACCTGGTTGTCCTTGTGCATGAATCATAAAAAGTTGGTTTGCAGATGCAGCAGGTAATTAAGAAGGCAAATGGAATATTGTCCTTCATTGCTGGAGGGATTGAGTTTAAAAGCAGGAAGGTTATGCAGCAGCTGTATGGGGTGCTGGTGAGGCCACACCTGGAGTACTGTGTACACTTTTGATCTCCTTACTTGAGAAAGGATGTACTTGCACTGGAGAGGGTGCAGTGGAGGTTCACTAGGTTGATTCAGGAATTGAGAGGGTTGACTTATGAGGAGAGATTGAGTAGATTGGGACTATACTCATTGGAATTTCAAAGAATGAGGGGGAATCACATGGAAACATATAAAATTATAATGGGAGTAGATGAGATAGAAGCAGGGAGGTTGCTTCCACTGGTTGGTGAAACTAGAACTAGGAGGCATAGCTTCAAAATAAGGAGCAGCGGATTTAGAACTGAATTGAAGAGGAACTTCTTCACCCAAACAATTGTGAATTTGTGAAATTTCCTGTCCAGTGAAGCAGTTGAAACTACCTCATTGACTGTTTTTAAGGCAAAGATACATAGATTTTTGAACAGTAAAGGAACTAAGGGTTATGGTGAGCAGGCAGGCAAGTGGAGCTGAGTCCACAAAAAGATCAGCCATGATCTTATTGACTGGCGGAGCAGGCTTGAGGGGCCAGGTGGCCTACTCCTGCTCCTGTTTCTTATGCCCTTAAGGTCTTGTGTCCGTGACGCCTCCAATATCCAATCTCCCTCATCTTCTAACCCTTTCTACAGTACAGTGTCTACTTCTCTCATTAGTTAAGATGCTAACAGTTAAGAGACTCAAACTGTCAGCACTATTTCTCTTTTCACATTTGCTGCTAAACCTGCTGAGCTTCTTATTTTTTCTTTACTTCAGATTTCCAGCATCTGCTAAACTTTTCATTTGTTATACTAATGCACATAAAATGACCATGCATACATCTCATTGGCTCTGAAAATCCCATATTCTGTATTCTCTGCAAATTCTCTATGCTCTTCTGTCACAGGACATTCTATTCTAACTCCTGTGCTCCAGATCAGTCTTGTCATTTACCTCATGCAGCTTTTGGTGAATATGATTTCTTCACAGACAATTTCAGCCAAAGACTTATGAAGCACTTCTTTTAAAAAACGAAGTCACTTCTCCCCAGGACTCTGACATCCCACTTGGCCCCTTTTTAAAAAGGTTTTGCAGTTTTTGGTGGGTGAAAGCATTTGAAAGCTTTAAGCTGCCATTGTGTCCCCACAACAGCAAAGATGTTTAAAGAAGAGTCATACATGAGACACAAAAACAAAAAGAGAGATAGCGAAATTCCACTGTAGCCTGAATGACTGGTGCATTCACATTAAATAGAGCAGAACCCCTCTCTTCTGTTCATTCATGGGACATGAATGTTGTTGGCAAAGCCACAATATATTGCCCATCATTTGTTAACATGAGAAGGTGATGAGCTGCCTCCTTGAACCACTGCCATCCTATATCTTTTGTAGAAATTTGATACAACTGAGTGTCATGCTAGCCATTTCAGAGGGCAGTTAAAAATCAAATTTGTTTGTGTGGAACTCAAGTCACATGTTGGCCAGACTGAACAAGAAAGACAAATTTCCCGTGCTAAAGGACATCAGTGATTTTCTTTGTATGACAATCCAAGAGCTTCAGGGTCACTTTTACTGAGACCAAATATATGTTTCAAATTTAAAAAAAACTGAAATCAGATTCTCAAATGGGATCTGGTGGTCCCCAAAGGATTACTAATCTAGATTTATTACTTTGACAATGTAATTGTTTGACTACAATGACCATATCAGCCAGGGGTTAATAGTTCCTTTAGGTTTTGTGGCACAAAGGTAATGTCCCTTGTGATGTAGGGTTGTGACTTATATATATATGTGTGTGTGTGTGTGTGTGTGTGTGTGTGTGTGTGTGTGTGTGTGTGTGTGTGTGTTAATATCATCAATTTTTAACTTTGGATTTTTGAATTTTGGACAAGTAGCATACGGAAATTTCTGAGTATCTGTTTAATAATTAACTTGTGAGTATTTCTGTAGCCGTGATGATTTAGAGTCTTAGAGTCATAGAGGTGTACAGCACAGAAACAGACCCTTCAATCCAACTCATCCATGTCAACCAGATGTCATAAATACATCTAGTCCCATTTGCCAGCATTTGGTCCATATCCCTCTAAACCCTTCCTATTCATATACCCATCCAGATGTCTTTTAAGTAGTGTCATTGTACCAGCCTCCATCACTCCCTCTGGCAGTTCATTCCATTAAGGCACCACTCTCTGCGTGAAAATATTGTCGTTTAGGTCCCTTTTAAATCTTTTCCCTCTCACCTCAAACGTTTGCTCTCTAATTTTGGATTCCCCCACTCTGGGGAAAAGGCTTTGTCTATTTACCTTATCCATGCTCCTCATGATTTTGTAAACGTCTATAAGATCACCCCGCAGCCTTCAAAGCTCCAGGGAAAATAGCCTCAGCCTATTCAGCCTTTCCCTATAGCTCAAACCCTCCAACGCTGGCAACATCTTCATAAATCTTTTCTGAACCATTTCAAGCTTCACAAAATCCTTCCTATAGCAGGGAGACTAGAATTGCATGCAGCGTTCCAAAAGCGGCTTAATCAATGTCCTGTACAGTTGCAACATGACCTCCCAACTCCTATACTCAATGCACTAACAAATAAAGGCAAGTATACCAAATGCCTTCTTCACTATCCGATCTAACCGTGACTCCACCTTTCAGGAGCTATGAACCTGCACTTCAAGGTCTCTTTTTTTAGCAACACTCCCCAGGACCTTACCATTAAGTGTATAAGTTCTGCCCTGATTTCCAAAATACAGCACCTCACATTTATCTAAATTAAATTCCATTTGCCACTCCTCAGCACATTGATCCATCTGATCAAGGTCCCATTGTACTCTGAGGTAACCTTTTTTGCTGTCCACTACACCTCCAATTTCTTTTAAAACAGTTTGCAACAGATAGTCTCCAAGAACTAATAGCTCTTTGCTTACATTGGGAAAGCTTACAGGCAAACAAAGGACATGGTGTAGTGTATTAGAAATTTTGATGGAAGATTCTGGACTATTTTTAAGATAAGAAGAAACACCCAGTGTGTGGAGAGAAAACTTTCAGTTTTGGTTTCAGTTTGGGGCAATTCTGAAAAAGTCTTGGCTGAAGAAAGATATGTAAAATAGTTGTTCCTGAGAACGGGAGAAGATTGCTTAGATTTATTTTTCAAAATTACATCAGTGTTGGGAGTTCAGTAATAGTTCCAGCCCAGAAGTGTTCGGGTTGCAACCCTGAAGAAGTTATTTGAGGCTGAGAAAGTTTAAGCTTCAGTGGAGGCTTCCAGATTCTCCAGACTGGGAGTTATAACCACAATTAGAATAGCTCCTAAAGAGGTGATAGAGAAAGTAACTCCTCTGGTGTGAGTACTGTAAAGGATTAGTTTTAGGATTGATGTTTCTTACAATTAGTGTGTATTGTGCTTCTAAATCTTTAAATCTATATTATATGTAAAAAGCCTGGTTTATTCTATTGTACCTTCATTTCTTTTGCATAATAAACTTCTGTTTTATTGTTAAACCTAAACCTGTAATATTGCATGCTTATATTTTGGTGAAAGAACACATGTTAAAAAATAAATAGAAAAAAACAAAATATGATCTATCAAGCTGGATTTCATTCTGGGATTTGACTTTTCCAGTAATAAAATCAGCTCAGATTTTAAAACCTATCTCCAAGCCAGAAACTTCAGGTTTAAGTTTCAATCCAGGATTTGATAGCCACAGAAGGTGCATTCATAGCACACTCAAACAGGTTCCAATACATGCCATTGGTAGATAGTAACAATGGGAATGATTCCTGGACAGCCAAGTGTTGGGAGGATGCTATAGCCTTTAGAGTTCCAGACTCTAAGCTGCAAGTAAAAGTGCCTCCTTTCACTGCAACTCAAACTTTCTGAGTGAACTTTAACATTCCAACACCACCACATATTTGAGGGGCTGTAGTTGTGGCTCAGTGGTTAAGGTGATCTATTGAACTCCTGCGTGGTCTTACACAACTTCAGATGCTGCTGACTTCATTTCAAATCAACCCTGAATTGAACCAAGTGCAGAATTACTTGATAGCTAAATGGAATAAAAACTTTAAAAGGCCACGTTTTTCTACAAATTTACTGCACAAGAGGCAGTTTCTATGAGTAAAAAGCAAGGGGATCAGAACCATTTGGAAAGCTCGCAAGACCAAGGGGATTCTGATGATCTCTTCCTGTAGCGTGTAATTCTACCACTTTCTATCAGTAAGGTTTTGAACATGGTCCCTGAAACTATTGATGCCGCTACACAAGAAGAACACAGAGGTATAAGCCATGTTCAATACAAGAACGGTTTACATTTATACAGCACTTAACAAGACTTTCAGACATTTCACAGGAGCTTAGCAAAATAACATATAACTCCAAGCCACATAAGGAGATACTAGAACAGGCGACCAAAAGCTTGGTCAAATAAGTAGGTTTTAAGGAGAGTCTTAATAGAGGAAAACAGAGAATCGGGAATTTGTGGAGCAAATTCCAAAGTTCTGGGCCTAACCAGTTCAAGATACTGCAAAGAAGGAAGGAGTTATTAAAACTGGGGTTGCTCAAATAGTCATAATTAGAGGAGTGCAAACCTTTCAGATGGTTGTGGGGCTGGAGGAAATGACCGGGATAGGGAGGATGAAGACATGGAGGAATTTGAAAATATTAATTAGAACTTAATAAATCTTAAACAGGAGCCAATGCAGCTCGGCAAGTACAGAGGTGATGGGTGAACAGGACCTTGTGTGAGTTCGGTTACAGGCACGGAGGTTTAAATGAGTTTAAATACATGGAATGTAAAATGTGGGAGGCCAGCAGGAAAGCATTGGAATGGAATACCACAGGCTGTAAAGTTTGTGCATTCTTGCTAATTAATATGTCCAAAAAATCTAAATATTTCTTTAAAGTTAATAGGTTGCCAGTTACAGATTTTTCCAAGCATGAAGGATTTGATAATATTCAACATAAACAAAGAATCACAGGCTGAGTGCCTGTCCCTGTCGCAGGAACAACAATCAGTGAATGAACGTGGTTCCTTCCAATTAGTCTCTGCTGATTCAACAGAAAATAGTGTTGAAAAATAATAAAGTAAAAATGTCTTTGTTGGGGAGCTGTTGTCAATATGGACATATTCCCACAAACATAATCCCATTATCCACTGTAAATTTTGATACACTCCCCGGACAACTCCTGTAAATATTCATGCTCTCTCAGAGATCCCCTGCAAATACGTACCTCTGTCCCAGGCACCCATTGCATGTGCTGAAAAATTACCTGCCACCATAAACCACACCTCCATCTCCACTAAAGTTACTGACATACACCTAGAGATTGCTTGTAAATTCTGACATATTTTCTGAGGATGCCGTATAAATACAAATGCATCACCCACATGTACCTGTAAATGTTTACCTACAAGTACTAATACATTTGCAGGGATCGTCTGTAAATACTGATACATTCCTTGTGAATTACCTGTAGCTGCTGACACATTCCTAAGAATCACCTGTTAACACTGACATGTTCTCTGGAGACCCCCTGGAGATACTGATACATATGCCTGTTATCCCGTGGAAATACTGACATAGTTCCCAGGCATTTCTTGTTAATACTGACACCCTCCTAGGGACCTCCAATGAATAATGGCACATTGCTGGGGATTGCCTTTGATATATTTCCAAAGAGCAACAGGAGTGCCATTGATGTCAGGGAGACACACGGTGCTTTGGAATGCTGATCTCATGGATCAGAAAATTAATGTTAAATTACACATATGCTGCTTTTATAATATCAATGTTCTAGCCTGATCAGTACTGATGGTTGTACAAGGCTGCAGAATGGGAGTAAGATGCAAAGTCAGATGGTGAAATGCCAATGTGTGTGATATTAGCAATCTATATGAGAAGGGGAACATGTTAGAACTAATTATATTTAAATATTAATCACATCAGTGTAGTTCTAGGTTTAACTATAGTATTTTTGAATTTAGTTTGAGAATTTTCAGTAGTGATTTGCTCGCTCCTACATTGTTCTTAATTCTGAAATACTGCTGTTTACTTTGCCTTTTCATATTACTGAAAGAAGACAAGCTTTCATTCTGCTTCACAAACATGCACATTCTGGAGCCACCAACAACATGATCTTGGTCCCTTTACAAACACTGCTCCAAACTTCTCACTCAGTGTGAGAAAGTGACACTCCAACATGTATGTGCATGCTTATGGGTGTGAATCTGTGTGTGGGTGTGTATGTGGATATATGAGAGAGAGTTTAAGAAAATGAATGTGAGTATGTGTGTTTCGCTGTGTGCATGGGTGCTTGTGTGTGTATGTATGCCTGATATTTTTGTGAGGTAGGGGTGGGCTTCCTTTTCAAACTGCTGCGGGTCTCGGAGTGTAAATACACCCTAGTGCTGTTACAAGGGGAGTTTGCAGATTGTGGCCCGGCGACAGTGAGGGATAAAGCGATAAAGCTCCAAGACAGGATGGTCATAGAGTCACACAGCATAGAGACAGACCTTTCAGCTCACCATGTCTATGCCAACTGTTGGGTTCTTCCCAAGACTGGAAAAACAGGAGCGAGACAGAGACTGGGTAGAAGTCTTAAAGGTTGTCTTTATGGAAAGCACTTCTTAGTACATCTTTGAGCTTAAGCTGCTTACGGTGAGTAGACGTGGCTTTTTACACAGTAGTGCAACAGATACTTGCATGGGGAGCTTGTTTATACAGCATTCTTATAGCTGTCTGTCCCAACTATGATAAATAGACATTTTCTTTACAGAGTATTCACTTATTGTATCTCTCTAACACAGTTAGCATGACTCACACAGGCATGACAACATTTGCTGCCATGCGCCTCTGTAGTCATTCACTTTAACCCGATCATATTTGCTGTCACGTGCCACTTTAGTCATCCTAACTACCTTCAGATGCCGCCATCCACAACTCCCCCTTTTGATTCTGTCAAAGCACCCTACACAATCACAATCGCTAAACATAGTTGCCAAGAAATTTCTTTCATGCTGCAGAACCGGACTGAACAGAGCGAATTTTAGCGGGCATCAAACTCTTAATATGAGCAGAAAACCATTACAAAAGGATATAAATGGCAATTAAAATAATGAGAAAGATTATTATGCCTTGGACAATGGAAGTGGCCAAGGATCTTAACCATCCCGTAGCCCAACTCCAAAGGGTGTTTTCTGGAGGTTATTTGAGTTTGTCAGCCTCTTTACAGATGTGATCCGTGAGGTTGGTAATTTTCTCCAAACTGTTAAGCATGTACTTGCAGCATTCTTTCCCAGTGAGGACACGTGTGCCTCCTTTTTCAGAGAGATGCCAGTCTAAGGCCATTTGGTTTTGTAAGGCAGTTGTGCGTTTGGTTACTATTTTGGCAGTGATTTTATCTAAAGCCTGGGCCATGTCATTGGCTATGTGCACCAGGGCAGCAGCCATATTGCAGGATTTCTTGGCCAACCTGGCAGTGCCATGTGGGGTAAACAGAATAGAAAGGAATCATTCTGTTTCAGTGATGGCACGCTTGCACATAGTAGAGCGGACATCGGGTAGGTTTAGTAGGGTGACGCATAAATGAGACTTGGTTAGCTTTGCAAAAAGTAAAAATGCCGTTGGAGCCCTGCGTGAGGATAGAACCATTAAGAGTCCCTTTGGTCAGAAAGGATTGGGAAATTTTCCCAGGAGGGGGAGAATAGAGACATTATAATATTTGGAGCATCTGCTGACTCCCATGTGTGTCCCCTTCTCCCGAATTGCAGTTCTGGTGAGATAGATAAGGGCTCTGCATCTTCCTTCATACAAAATGTTGGTCAGTGTAACAACAGGGGGAGAGGAGGTAGTGTAGTAGTCTGGCTGGTGCCATCTGTGGAAGGCAGTGAGAGGGGTACCTGGCAGACTACCACTCTTGCATTAGCCTGTTGGTGTTAGCTTTGGTCTGTAAATCCTCCCGATTTCCAGGCAGCGAACTGTTCTGTTTCAGCACCCACTCTGCCACTTTGGAGGCATTGAAGGGGCTTGGTCCTAATGGGATTCCCCCTTTGGAGTGGGTTGGAATGTGGGTACACACCCAACAACTGGACACATTATTCGTAAAGGCATAAGTATATGAGAGGTAAAGGAAAGTATTTGCATTTAGTTCTTGATTAGGTACATTGCCAATAGAAGCAATACAAAAAGACACAATTTATCACAGACAACTTCATGTTTCAATGTTGCGAGTAGTCCTTTTCACATGGGACATGTGGATCCAAACTTTCTTGCCATGGACTTTAACAGCGGATTCTGTTGTCAGTAGAACATGGTATGGACCTTCCCACTTGGCACCCAAGGGTTCTTTATGTACTTTTTTGATGTAGATCCAGGTACCAGAAACTAGGTCGTGTCCTCCATCCGGGGGATTTCCCCAGGCTGCCAACACCTGCTGAGGCCAATTCCACAGCTGTGGTTAGATCTTGACAGTATTGGAGCAAAGAGTCACCTTACAGGTGGTAGTCAGCAGTATGGAGGTCGATTGTACAGGGTAAGGACATAGGCCATCCTGTTAAGGCTTCAAAGGGACTGAGGCCTGTAATCCTGTTGGGACTTGCCCGCATACTGCACAAGACCAGGGGTAAAGCTTATGGCCAAGATAGGCCTTCCTGCTGGTACTTTGCGAGCCCCTCTGTTTAAGAGTTCTATTGGTGCGCTCCACCTACCCTAAAAACTGGGCGTGATTTGGACAGTTTAGATCCCATTTAATCCCTAGTAGCCTGCAGACTTCCGGACATACTGCACCTGTGACATGGGTACCTTAGTCTGAGTCAATACTACTAGGGAAACCCCATTGGAGTATATAGTTTTTACAGAGGACTTTGGCAGTGTAGTTAGCAGTAGCCCTCCTAGTTTTAGAGACCTCCAACCACCTCAAGAATTTATCCACTATAACCAGGACCTCTGAGTATCCCTGACATTTCGGCAAGGATATATAATCAACCTGCAGGTGCTGGAGGGAGCCCACAGGGGACAGGGGTCTCAAATGGGCCATCACAATGGTGGGCCCAGGGTTATTCTTTTGACAAGTCACACATCTGTCTACAACTGACTGTGTGTGTTTAAATCTCCTTCCCCACCAACTTCTCTGAAACCTGGCTGTCATCTGCAGTGCTCCTAGTTGTCCCCAGGAACAGATTTGTTGAGTCAAAAAAGGCAACAGCACTTGTGGTGCTACTAGTTTATTGGTTCCACTGTGTCTCCAAATCCCATCCTCATACAACTTTAATCCTGACTCAACCCATGGTCCACTTGTCTTCTCAAGAGCATTGCTCTTGCGTAGTTTTTAAATCTTGCAATTTATTAACCGTTGTCTTCAGTTGAGACTCCGAGCACCCTTTAAGTTGCTCAAGTAGAGTCAGGCATTCCATTAGGGTAAATTTATCCCATCCAGAAGCCTCTTTAGGTAGTTCATGGTTCTGTTTCCCGCCTGGATATTTCTTCTTTTGCCTGCAATTTTTGCTACAATGTCCTTCTTTTCCACAATGATAGCATTTTCTGGGATGTTTATCAGTGTTAGTAGGGTCTACAGTCTGTGTGACTCTGAGTTTCACTTCCATGTCCCGTTCCAGTTTACTTTCTTCTCCAATCAGGTCTCTGAGGGAGATACCATCCTGCTCCCAATCACGGCAATGTAACTTCAATATTTTCATGAGTTCGGGTTTAAGGCCGTCCACAAGGGCTGATTTTAGTCGGGCAAGTGTCTACTTTTCTATATTGTTCACCCTGCCATCCCGAGGAAGCCCGGAGTGTTCTATCCAAATATCTATAAAACGCTCCGCAAAGACCCTTACATCTTCAGTACCTTTTTGTTGACAGGCAGTTATTTTGTTTTGTTTCTTATGAGGGCCATAATCGTGGAGATAGTTGTGGCATCCGTCCTCTAACTTCTGTCCATTCTCCCTTAACTGAGCTGTTAATGGAGTGCAAAGTTTATTTCCCGTAATTGATCCCACCATGGCAGATAAAATTTGAACTCCCATGGGATGTAGAGAGTAAATATTTCTCAACTTTTTCAATTCGCTCTACATTTTTAGATCCCCCTTTCCAGGATGCGGCAATTCTTTTGAGCACCTTTCAACCAATTTCGGATCGGGGAATTCGTGAACAGCCCATTGTGTGTATTCATATTTGGACCCTCTGGGCTCATTGTCCTTTTCTTTGGCATTAGCCTTTTTTCCATTTTTGTTGTTTTAGTCGGACTGGGCGCGTGGCCGCAGGGGCTCCCTTATTAGTATCGGAATCATCGCTTTCCGAGACATTTCCGATGTGCCTTTAAGAGGGGGCGCACCCAGAGTAAGAACGGGATATAAAGGTGAAGCGGGGTAAGGTGGTGGAGCCAGTGAAATAGTCTTCATGTGTTCTGTTTCCTTTTTAACAGCAGCCAATTCGTCTTTAGTTGCTTTTAATTCATTACATACCGCTTTTAACTGGTCTTTCAAATTGTTTACTTCTCGGTCATGATTGGACTTGCGAATGATCTCTTGTCTCTGTGTTAATTGTTGCATAACATAAAGAGATCATCGAGTTTGTTCTTTATCTTTGAGTTGGGTACTTTTTTTCCCCAAGCTCGTTTGATATCACCCAGGGACCCTTGTCCCACGGAGGTTCTGTATTTTTTACAAATTTCTGTTAAGGTGGTAGGGAGATTGAATCGTTGTTCAATATATCCTTTTAGTTTTTGCAAAACTTCCTCTTTGTCAGGCAGTGCCTGCCCACCTTTGACAGTAGTTGGTAATGAACTAAACATTTTTACACTGGGTCTTGCGTCACTTAGATCAGAACCGAAACTGTCTGTAGATAATCTAATTGATTACCGAAAGAAACGTCTCTATTTAACAATAGATTCTGGACTGACTAGTTTCGTCTTCTTTGGATCACTTCCACCATATAAACTATCACTTTCACTCGAGGACTTTTAAGTAGAGGAGTCCTTACCTCACAGGTGCCAGTAGAGTGAAACAAGAGCGATGGTGGTGGTCGGGTGTCTTATTGTGATCCTGCCGGCTACACCAAGTTGTTGGGTTCTTCCTTAGATTAGCAAATAGGAGTGAGACAGAGACCAGTAGAAGTCTTAAAGATTGTCTTTATTGAAAGCTTCGTAGTACATTTTTGAGCTTAAGCCATTTACGGTGAGTAGATGTAGATTTTTACACAGTATTGCAACAGATATAACAGATACTTGCGTGCGGACCTTGTTTATACAACGTTCTTACAGTTATCTGTCCCTACTATGATAAACAGACATTTTCTTTACAGAGTGTTCACTTATTATATCTGTCTGACACAGTTAGAATGACTCACACAGGCAATGCAACATTTGCTGTCACACACCACTTCAGTCACTCATCTTAACCCGATCATATTTGCTGTCACGTGCCACTTTAGTCATCC
Source organism: Rhincodon typus (assembly GCF_021869965.1). Classification (NCBI taxonomy): domain Eukaryota; kingdom Metazoa; phylum Chordata; class Chondrichthyes; order Orectolobiformes; family Rhincodontidae; genus Rhincodon; species Rhincodon typus. The sequence continues at coordinate 34,769,283 of NC_063335.1, forward strand.
TAACTACTTTCAGATGCCGCATCCACACTGACCAACAAAGACCAAACTACATTAATCCCATTTACCTGTACTTGGTCCATAGCTTACCATGCCTTGTCATTTTAAGTACTCATCCAGACGTTTCTTAAATGTTGCAAGAATACCTGCCTCCACAACGTTCTTAGGCAATGCATTCCATATTTCTACCACCCTCTGGGTGAAAAAAACATTTTCTCAGATCTCCTCTAAAACACTTACTCCTCATCTTAAACTTGAGCCCTTTAGCCTTCGACACATGCTGTGTTTCCTACATTACAGGAGTGATTATATTCCCTGAGATCCTGACGTTGTGAAAGCTGCTTTAGAAATGCTGTTCTGTATTCATCTTCACTGGTTCTGACTCAGTCATAAAACCACATCACACAATTCACCAGAAAGAGACAAATAGACTCAGTACACAGTAAAATGCAGAACAACTCTCCACACAGTTTGTATTGTGTTCCCATTAACATAGTGTTGCAACTTTGTAATTAATAACACTTGGATCATTTATTCTCAATATTTGCTGCCATAGCTTCTATGTCACTCTCATTGAAAACAAAGGCTGTACAAAATAGTCTCCCATAAAGTTACTTTGCAACAAATAAATAAACAAGAGTATCTGGTGACATCCACAGGATGGGAGTGATTATTTTTAGCAACAAGTATTATTGGCAAGTTAACTGTGGTTTTTTTAATAGATCAAGATACTACAGCTTGGGCCTAAAGTGATTCCATCATCCTGAAGCTTAGTCCATCTCTATGATCGCCAGGTTCCTGGATCAGCTCAATTCTTTCTTTTGACAACATTATGAGTAATATCTTCCTAATTGCATGTTGTTGAGGAAAACTTGAGCAGATTAAGTCTATACTCCTTGGAGTTTAGAAGAATATGAAGTTGTCTTACCAAAACATACGATTCTGAGGGGGTTTGATAACCTGGATGCTAAGAGAATGGTTTCATTTTATGGGGGAGTTTAGAACTATGGAGCACAGTCTAAAAATAAGGGATGTCCCATTTTAGACAGAGATGAGGATGAATTTCTTCTCTCAGTTGGTCATTAGGTTTTGGAATTCTTTTCCACAGTCAACAGCAAAGGCTGCAGGGTCATGGAAAGTATTGAAGGCTGGGATAGGCATATTTTTGATTGACAAGGGAATCAAGAGTAATCAAATAGGCAGGAAAGTGAGATTAAGGCCACAGTCAGATCAGCCACAATCTTGTTGAATGGGAAAGCAGGCTCAAGGGTTGAATGGCCTTCTGTTGCTTCTATAATGTTCTGTTATGTTTGTCAGCTCATTCCACTTGTAAGAATCTGGTGCATTGTTAGACAAGTACCTTAGCTGGATAAGTGACCCTAAGCCTCCGAATGGTCTTGATGTTGTGTTAAAACTAGTCCCCAGGCCAGGGTCCCCAATTTGTTACAATTCCGTATGGGGTACCCCCAAATGATTTTGCTCCAGATGAGCAGGAATGAAATGGCAGCAGTTCTTTATTCAATCTCGCCCTAAGTTGGTCTAAAGAAGTTGATTTAAATGATCTTTCCCTTCATGGATTCCGGTTTTTTTTAGCCCAGATATATTTATGTTCAGAGGGAGCCAATTTAATTATGTTTTCTTGAGTGAGTTTAAAAACAACAATATATTTCTAAGTCAGGATGGAAGGTAACCTGTACGTGTTGGGTTCCCATGTTTCTACTATCCTTTGCCTTCTAGACGGTGGTAGTTATGAGTTTGGAAGGTGCAGTAAATGGTCTTGCTGGTGCTGCGCTGTTGTTGCTGAACACCACTGGTAGAGGGTTCAATGTTTGAGAATGATCAAGCAGGCCACTTTGTCCCTGATAACGTCACGTTCCTTAAATATAGTTGGGGCTGCACTCATCCAGGAAAGTAGAGGGCGTAGCCTCCTGGCTGAAAAAAACACAGATAGATTGCTAAATTGGCCAGACAGCAAGGGATGCTGCGTACATTGGCCAAGTAAAACTCTGAAGAAACAAAACCTAGACACCAGGCACAATGCAAACACAGCAGCCAGGTGCTAATGAGAATAGTACAATGTAAAAGTTATGCTGGACAGACATTTCTATAACAACTTAACCACCAGACAAAGGAGGGCCCAGAATGGAAGGCTCAGACAGAATGCACTGGGTCTTGCTAAACAACAAAACAAACAGTAGCAAGCCATCCAAATGATTGAGATGCTCCAAACTATTAAGCAAGTCTCCCTGACTGGCCAGAACTACAGTAAGTTCCAGAAAACCATCCAAAAGGTATAAAAACAGGATTCGCCTGCAGACCAACCTCTTGGACCTTCTGGAAAACTTCTGAGGAAACCAGCATGGCAAAAGGCCGAGACCTGCTGACTGTCTGAACAGAGAGAGAGAGAAAGAGGGAGGGAAAGAGAGAAAATAGCTTCGCAGTTCCATACACAGTGACATGTCCAGAGAGAGAGGGTGAGCGACCATGTAAATCTACAAGAGACTCGGGAAGTATTATAAGATTAAGGGGTTGAATAGGATTGGAAATAGTATTGTTTACTATTAAAGGTTATTGTAATTTGTTTCCTAATGAAGTTGAGACCTTTTACAATGATACAGACTTGTGTTTCTGACCGCTTCAGTATTGTGCAACACCTGGGCAAATTCATTCATAACATTCTGGTTGTAGTTGTGTAACTTGCTTAAGGAGGGACTAGAAAACAAGAGTATCCTATCACACACCTGACCTGTCTCTTGTAGATAGTGGATAGGCTTTGGGAAGTCAGAAGATGAGCTATTCACGTTAGGATTCCTAGCCTTTGTCCTCCTTTTGTATCCACAGTGTTCGCACGCTCAGTCCAGTTCAGGTTCTGCTCAATGTTAAATCCCAGGATGTTGATTGTGGAGGATTCAGCAATGGAGATGTAACTGAATGTCATGGAGTGATGATTAGATTTTCTATTGTTGGCGATTACCATTGCCTCACACTTATGTGGCACAAATGTTACTTGACTTTTATCAGCCCAAGCCTAGACATTGCCCAGGCCTTGCTATATTTGGACATAAGTTGTTTCAGTGTCTAAAGTGTCACAAATGGTGCTCAACATTGTGCAATCATCAGGAAATACCTCCAATTCCAACCTTGCAATAGAGAGGGATGACTGACCCCCAACAACACCAATCATCTTCCTTTGTATGACACAAACCAGCAGAGAGTTTTTCCACTGATTCACAAGGAATACATAAAAACATAAGACATAAGAAATATTCCCAATCACTCCAGATTTTCTCAGGCTATTGATGCCACTCTTGGTCAAATGTGGCCCTGATGTCAAGGGCAGACATTCTCACTTTATCTCTGGAGTACACTCTTTAATTCATGTTTAAAGCAAGGCTGTAATGAGGTCAGGAGCTGGGTGGCCCTGGTGGAACCAAAACTGAGCATCAGTGAGCAGTTACAGAGATAGTAGGAACTGCCGATGCTGGAGAATCTGAGATAACAAGGTGTAGAGCTGGACGAACACAGCAGGCCAAGCAGCATCAGAGGAACAGGAAAGTTGACGTTTCGGGTCTAGACCCTTGTGTCGAATGGAGGTTACCATTGATCAGAAAATCAACTGGATTCGCAGCATAAATACTGTGGCTGTAAGAGCAGGTCAGAGGCTAGGAATACTGCAGCGAGTAACTCATCTGGTGACTTCCCAAGGTCAGTCCATTATCTACAAGGCACAGCTCAGGAGTGTGATTGAATACTCCCCACTTGCCTGGATGGGTGAATAGCTCCAAAAACACTCAAAAAGCTTGACACTTTCCAGGACAAAGCAGCCCGCTTGATTGGCACCACATCCATAAGCATCTATTTCCTCCACCACCAACATTCAGTAGCAGCAATGTGTTCTATCTACAAGATGCACTGCAGAAATTCACCAAAGATCCTCAGACAGCATTTTCCAAACCCATGACCACTTCAATGTAGAAGGACAAGGGCAGCAGATACATGAGAACACCACCACCTTCTAGTTCTCCTCCAAGCCACTCATCATCCTGAATTGGAAATACATCGCAATTCCTTCAGTGTCGCTGGGACAAAATCCTGGAATTCCCTCTCTAATGGCATTGTGAACCAATCCACTACAGGTGGACAGCAGCACTCAAGAAGACAGCTCACCAGCACTTTCTCAAGGGCAACTAGGGGCAGGCAATAAATGTTGGCCAGCCAGCATCACACCCATCCCACAAAAGAATAAAAAAAATTCTCCTGCCTTCTTCCAATAATCCTTGATCCCCTTAGTAATTAAGAACTTATCTATCTCTGTCTTAAATATGCTTAATGATTTGACCTCCACAGCTTTCTGTGGCAATGAGTTCCATAGATTAACCACTGTGTGGCTGAAGAAATTCCTTCTCATCTCAGTTCTAAAGGGTCATCCCTTCACTCTGAGGCTGTACCTTCAAGTCACAGTCTCTCCTACTAGTGGAAGCATCTTCTCCATATCCAGTCTATCCAGGCCTCTCAGTATTCTGTAAGTTTCAATCAGATCCCGCCTCATCTTTTAAACTCTGTTAAGTACTGACCCAAAGTCCTCAACTACTCTTCATATGTTAAGCCCTTCATCCCCAGGATCATTCCTGTAAACTACTTCTGGACCCCTTCTAATGCCTGCACATCCTTCCTAAGGAATGAGGCCCAAAACTGCTCGTAATATTCTAAATGCAGTCTGACCAGAGCATTGTACAGCCTCAGCTCTTGAAATGAATGCTAGCACTGCATTTGCCTTCCTAGCTGTCAACTAAACCTGCATGTTAACCTTAAGAGAATCCTAAGTCTCTTTGTGCTTCAGACTTATGAAGCCTTCTCCCATTTAGAAAATATGCCTCTATTCTTCCTACCAACGTGCATAACCTCACACTTTCTCACATTGTATTCCATCTGCCACTTCTTTGCCTACTCTCCTAGCCAGTCCAAGTCCTTCTGTAGCCTTCCACTTCCTCAACACTACCTACCCTTCTACCTATCTTTGTGTCATCTGCAAACACAGCAACAATGTCCTGAGTTCCTTCGTCCAGATCGTTAATGAATATTGTGAATTGTTGTGGTCTGAAGACTGACCCCTGTGGAACTCACTAGTCACCAACTGCCATCCTCAAAAAGACCTCTTTATGCCCAGTCTCTACTTTTTGCCAGTCAGCCAATCATCAATCCATGCCAACATCCTGAAATTCTCCAAAACCGTGGGCACTTATTTTATTTAGCAGCCTCCTGCACCGCACCTTGTCAAAGGCCTTCTGGACATCCAAATAGATCACATCCTGCCTTATTTGTCTAATTTGTTTGTTACCTTCTCAAAGAATTCAAACAGATTTGTCAGACATAACCTCCCCTTGATGAAGCCATGCTGATTCAGCCCTATTTCATATGCACTTCCAAATACTCCACACTTTCATCCTTAGTAATGGACTCTAAAATCTTACTAACAAACCACAGTCGGGCTAACTAGTCTATAATTTACTATCTTCTGCCACTCTCCATTCTTAAACGGGAGTGTTACATTAGCCATTTTCCAGTCCTCTGGGACGATCCCTGATTCCAATGATTTCTGAAAGATCACCACCAATGTCTCCACAATCTCCTCAGTTACATCCTTTAAAACACTGGGTGTAGTTTAGCTGGTCCAGGTGATTTATCCAGCCTCAGACCTCTCATTTTCTCCAGAACATTCTCCTTAGTGATGGCTACTACTCTCCCATCTGACCCCCTGACTCTCTTGAAGTTCTGGTATGCTACTGCTGTCTTCCATCATGGAGACTGATGCAAGGTACTTGTTCAGTTCTTCCACTATTTCTTTGCTCCCCATTACTACATCTCCAGGCTCATTTCCAGCAGTCCAATGTCCATCCCTGCTTCTCTCTTACCTTTTATATATCTAAAAAGCTGTTGCGATCTTCTTTTATATTATTAGTTAGCTTACCCTCATATTTCATCTTCCCATCCCTTATTGCTTTTTTAGTTATGCTAGTTTTTAAAGGTTTCCCACCAAACTTCACCACTTTGAATGCATTTTATTTTCCTTTCATGCAGTTACTGACTTCCCGTGTCAGCAATGGCTGCCTCATCCTCCCCATTAGTGAGTTTCTTCTTCTTCTTTGAGATGAATTTCTGCCGTGCATCCTGAATTACCCTCAGAAACTCCTGCCATTGCTGCTCCACTGTCTTACCTGCTAGGCTCCTCTTCCAAACAACTCTGACCAACTCCTCTCTAATGTCTTTGCCATTACCTTTACTCAGTCCTATTAGATCAGATTCCAGCTTCTCCCTTTCAAACTACAGGGTGAATTCAATCATATTATGGTCACTGATCCCTATGGGTTCCTTTACCTTAAGATCTCTAATCAGGTCTGCCTCATTACACATCACCAAATTGCCTGCTCCCTAGTGGCCTCTACCACAAGTTTCTCCAAAAAGCCATCTTGTAGACTTTCCACAAATTCCATTTCTTGGAATTTGCTACCAACCTGATTTTCCCATTCCCAGCATATTGAAGTTCCCTATGATTATTGTAATGGTGCCTTTCTTAAATACCTGTTCTATCTCCTGATTTATTTTCTGTCCATACCTTGACTACTGCTAGGAGGCCTGTACATAATTCCCATCAGGCTATTTCTTTCCTCAACTCTACCCACACAGATGCTAGACCTTCCGGCTCAATATCACTTCTTGCTATCAATTTCATTTCATTTCTTATTAACAAGGAAACGCCGTCCCCTCTGCCTATCTTTTTAATTGGATATGCATTCTTGGATATTTATTTCCCATCCCTGATCTCTTTGTAGCCATGTCTCTATGATACCCACAACTTTGTACCTTCCAATTTCAATCTATACTACAAGCTCATTTACCTTGTTTTGTATACTGCACACGTTTAAGTACAACATCCTCAATCCTGAGTTGATTGCCTGCCCTTTCTCATAGTTGTCCCCTTATCTGCCGTGCCTGAAGTAAAATTTCTGACCTTTTCCATACTGTCTGTCCTATTACTTGTTATGAAAATTTTAATAACCTTTGCTGAACCCTCCCCGGCTTTTATCTTTTTTGGTCTTATGATCTTACGATATGTTCTTTTTCCTGCACCTAGAATTCTGTGATGTGTAAATACACAGTTCAATGAATGAGCTAAAACTCGTGGGCCTTCTAATAACAACAACAACTTGATTTATGTAGCATTTTTAATGTAGTGAAGCATACCACAGTGATTCGCAGAAGTGACTATCAAACAAAGTCTGATATCAAGCCGGGCAAGGAGATATTAGCTCAGATATCCAAAGGTTTGATTAAGGACATTATTTTGAAGGATCGTCTTAAAGAAGGTGAAAATTTAATAATTTTCCATGCAACTGAACCCTCCTCCACCACGCCCCCCAACCCATATTTAGTTGGCTAAATAATACAGAGCAACTTCCAATTCAGTTAACAATCAAAAGGAAAATTTGTGGTCCCTTACAACTGGTACAATCATTCCAACATTCATCAAAAATCTTGTTTCTATTCCATAACTGTTTTTTGCAAGGAGAAAATCTGTAGGTTCATTTTTGGCGGTGGGGTGTGGAATTATGTAGCGGAGCTATCACTGGTTGCCGTAATTCAATGCTCTAGATAAATAATCTAGAGAATATGAGTTCTGATCTCAACTGAAGTCAGCAGAGTCCTCTAGATGTCCATTTCAGGACACTGCCAAGATAACAATGACACCTAGGTAACTGCAAGGATGGTCAATGGTCAAATACCATTTTCAGATGAGGGAATAATTAACATCTCTCCATTGTGTAACCAATGGTACCAGTGATCAATAAAGTCATTTTCAATCAGTGTTAAAAGTATCACAATAAATAAAAGTGCATTTATACCGCGTTTTAATGTAATTAAACACTCAAAGGCTTTTCACAAGACTGATTTTAATAAAATTTGACACTGAGTCACCCATGAGGTATTAATACAAATAATCAAAAGCTTGAAGAAAGAGACAGGATTTAAGGAATAACTTAGAAAACGAGAAAGAGCGGATAGGTTTAAGAAGGACATTCTAGAGCTTAGGATCTAGGCAGCTGAAGACACACTCATCAATACTGGAGCAATTAAAATTGAAACTGTGTAAGAGGCCATAATTAGAAGAGCAGAGGTATCTCTGAGCATTGTGGGGTTGGAGGAGATTACGGCGATAGGGAGGGGTGAGGCTACAGTGAGGTTTAACAATAAGGATGAGAGTTTTAAAACGGAGACATTGTCAGACATAGCTAGTGTGAATCGTGAACATACCGGATAATATGTGAATGGGACTTCATGCGAGTTAGGATATGGGCAGCAGCCTCTTGCATGAGCTCAAGTTTACTAAGTATGGACGGGAAGTCTGTCAAGATCGCACTGGAATCAGCAAGATATAACAGTGACAAAGCTGAATATATGATACAAGTATTGGATTTAGAATGAAAGTTGCACCATCATATGGAGGAAACTCAGAAGCAGAAATAAACAAATGGTGTTTTGTTTAAAAGGTGTTTAGACAAAACGTTAGTGTTTGGCTGAAGAAGAAATTAGTAGCTCAGGTGTAGCTGAACAGTGGTAATAAATAGGACATATTTCATCGTGAGTAGAGAGTGGAGTAAAATTAGGTTGAGATACAATGCATAGGGTCAAGATGTAATTATACAAGAATTCAATGCTGAATTTGGAACAGCAGATAAGAAATTGAAAGTAGCAAGGGTGTGCACTAATAGTGTAATTGATTCCAATTCATAGCATCTGAAGAGTAACAAGGAAAACATTAGTTGAGATTGTTTGGCATTCCCTAATGTGGCAAGGAACAAGGAAACCTGAAGTTAAATCAAGTAACAAAGATCGGAAAGTAGTTCTCTGACAAGGTTGATCTGACCTGTGGATGTACAAGTGCAGATTTTAATTATGAACAAGGGGAAGAATATTATGTTGGGAGTTTTATATGGAATTACGTGTAAACAATATTGTTCAAACAAGAAAGTCAGACTTCCATTTCTATTGTACCTTTCATAACTTCAGGATGTCACAAAGCACTTACAGCCAATGAAATAATTTTGAGCAGTAGTCAGCATACCAATGGCGGAAATCCTGCAGCCAATTTTCACACATTGCAACAATAAACACTGAATTGATTGGGGCAGCCTGAGGTCATGAAAGGAGCTTTATAAATACACATTTTGCTGGGGAGGTGGGGTGAGTGGAAAATACAAAGGTTTCACGCATGTCTTTGCAGTGTTCAATTGGCTCCAGCTCTGTGGAAATGATACATGGAACAGTTAGGAGTAAAGAAAGTTGAATCAGAGATAGTAGGAACTGCAGATGCTGGAGAATCCGAGACAACAAGGTGCAGGGCTGGATGAACACAGCAGGCCAAGCAGCATCATAGGAGCAGAGACAATTCAAACACCCTAGAAGTTCAAAATGAGAGAAAAAAATTAGTCATTGGAAAATGTCTCCACATTATTTCTGCTGTCTCTCATGTCTGTCAGCAAAGATCATGCCCTCAAATTCCGTGGAATAATTTGTACGATAAATGACTGTAATAAAATATAATTAATATCGATTTGTTTTTGTCTCGTCTCTGGTCGAGAAGAGTTCAATTCTTTTAATTACACTTGAAAAGCACACAGTGTAATCAGCCTGAGTGTCAAAGCACTCCGTCTGTCTGATCACTGCAGGTTTCAGTCAATAACAAAGAAGTCATTTGTTTGTGAGGATGTTATTGTGACCCCTAATTTTGAGAAGAGGTATAATTTAAAAAGACTCGATAGCTTTGAACCATTTGGTAGTCTGTGATTTGCCACCATTCACCTTTTTTTCTAAAGAAGTCTATGTATTTTGCTGCTGCCTCACAGCACCAGAGACCTGGGCTCAATTCCACCCTCAGGTGACTGTCTGCGTGGAGTTTTCACATTCTCCCCGTGTCTGCGTAGATTTCCTTCGGCTGCTCCGGTTTCCTCCCACAGTCCAAAATTGTGCAGGTTAGGTGGATTGGCTGTGGCAAATTGCCCATGGTGCCCAGGGATGTGTAGGTTAGGTGTATTAGCCATGGGAAATGCAGGATTACAGGGAATAAGTTAGGGGGGCGAGATATGTCTGGGTGGGATGCTCTTCGGAGAATTGGTGCGGACTCAATGGGCTGAATGGCCTGCTTCCGCACTGTAGGGATTCTTTGACTCTATTTTCTCTCATGCAGGTTCATGTGTAAAGAGATTCTGCAATCAAATTATTTTACAATGAAAGACTTGCATTCCTGTGGTGCCTGCAAGGCATTTTGCAGCAAATAAAGAACTTTTTTTGAAATGTGATTACAGGAAATGCAGCATCTAATGCATGCACAGTAAACTTCCAGGTAATTTTGTGATGTTGACTGAGAGATAAATAATGGCCCCAGACACTGGGGAGAACTCCCCTGTTCTTCTTTGAAACAGCGCCATGAGACCTTTAAATTCACCCATGAGACATTTTAATGTTTCATCCATCTGCTTGGTACTGTGCTAGAACTGTCAGCCTGAATTATTAGGTCAAATCAAGTGGGTCTTGAATGCACAATGGTTTAGTGCTATTCGAAGTCAGGAAGAAATGTGAAGGGGGAGAAAGTGTTCCATTCCAAAGCACTGGCAGTGTGAGCATTGGTGAAAAGTAGTGTTCTCAAGGTAATATGATGATGCCAGTGATGGACCCATCTAGGCAATCTGTTCTCACCAGGCTGGGAAATGGGTTAACTTCTCTCTTTACACCACAACCTAATGTTTCCCTACTGCTGGAGTTAACAGAATAGAAGAAAACAGACACAGGGTGAAAACAAACAGTCCACTCATCAAAGCAGGTTCAGACCAAATAAATCCTGCTGATATGACTTTAGGGATCATTGTGTTCAGGGCTGCAGTGCAGAGGCAGTCACAAGAGCCAGTTTCAGCTAGTGAGCACTTCCATAGTGACCTTTCCTATTCATTAGTCAAAAAGTGACCATTATCACCTTCACCACAAGTAAAGGTCAAAGGTCAGCCTTTCTGGCTGCTGTATCATTCACACCTTCACCCTTCACTCTGTAATTTCTCAATTCCGTCAAGTGAGTGTGTGGAATGATCCAGAAGGCCTTAGTACAATTAACACAGTATAAATAGAATTCAAGAGATTAGGGGTTTTATATATTAAACTGACACCATTCCATTTGTCGAGATGATTGAGCTGCAAAATAAGAACAAAAACAATCTGTAGTTATCCCATCTGTCTCTTCACTAGCCTGAAGGAGTGTTTACTAGCTGTTGTCATGCCCTCGACTGTATAGGGCTTGAACAGAATTCCCTCCCTAAATCTCCCTGTCTCTCCGACACTTTCCTCAAAATGTTGGCTAAAGCTTATTTCTTTTACCAAGGTTTGGTTATTTGTTGCCAGAGTATCATATTTTGTTCAATAATTGTTCCTAGGACATGCCTGAGGATGCTTCGGTGTGTTAAAAGTGTGACATGTATAAGTGCAAGTCGCTGCTGTTCCGTCTGAAATATCTGTTGATGATAAATCTGAAGCTTGTGCATCCTGCTTCAGAATTCTCTTATGATTAACATGCGGGTTCAGTTAGCGGTTAGAAAGGCAAATGCAATGTTAGCATTCATTTTAAGAGGACTAGAATACAACAGCAGGGATATAACAGCTTGTACAAGGCTCTGGTCAGACCACATTTAGAATATTGTGAGCAGTTTTGGGCCCCTTTTCTAAGGAAAGATGTGCTGGCATTGGAGGAAGTTCAGAGGTGGTTTAGAAGAATTATTCCAGTGATGCAGGGCTTGTTATATGAGGAGTGGTTGAGGAATCTGGGTCTGTACCCAACAGAGTTTAGAAGGATGAGGGGTGATCTGATTGAACTGAATACAGAGATGCCTGGATAGAGAGGACATGGAGAAAATGGTCCCACTCGTAGGAGAGACCAGGACCCAAGGGCACACCTTAAAGTGAAGGGAAGACCCTTTAGAACTAAGATGAGATGGAATTTCTTCAGCCAGAGGATGGTGAACCTGTGGAACTCATTGCTGCAGAAGGCTGTGGAGGCCAAGTCACTGAGTATATTTAAGACAGAGAAGAATAGGTTCTTGATTGGTAAAGGGATCAACAATTACAGAAGAAGGGAGGAGAATGGGGTTGAGAAACATGATCGAATGGCAGAGTAGACTTAATGGGCTAATTCTGCTTCTGTATTTTTTGGTCTTACGGTCTTGCGAATGTTCATTTTCCTGCGATAGAATTCTATGATGTGTTAATACATAATTAATTGGATCAGCTAAAACTTGCGGGCCTTATAATTACAACAACAACTTGGATTTATGTAACATTTTTAATGTAGTGAAACATCTTACAGTGATTCGCAGAAGCGATCATCAAACAAGTTCTGACACCGAGACAGGTAAGGAGATATTAGCTCAGATGTCCAAGAGTTTGGTTAAAGACGTTGTTTTGATGGATCATCTTAAATAATGAGAGAGATAGGTGGAGAAGACTGAGCAGGTCGGATGTGATAAGTGACAATAGTCATCATAAATCTCAACCTATTTGATTCCATTCCACTGCCATAACTTCATCGCAGTAAGAACATAAACAAGGTTTAGGCTGCACTGGCATAAAAATTATAGCATCTGAAACTGTAGTGGCTCTAAGGAAATCCATACCTATCTCCATCTCATCTTGGAGAAGTAAACATCCATTGAAAACATCTCAAACGTGAAAAAATTTGCACATGTTGATCTTGTTGATATCCAATAACTGGCCTTCAGTATTTTAGTTCAATCTCAAGTCTGGACTCCTTCAAAGTGTCAGCAGCCCCCTGGGAAGGTGAAATATAGGAGAATGTAAACACAATTGGAATCTAACGGCTTGAAGCAGTTTCCCTTTCGTTGAGCTGCTATTTACCAGATCAACTTAATACACTTTCTCAGCACTGTCTATTACGACTCTCTTGGGATTTTAATCATGTGGAATTTCTTAAACCTTACAAACATAGCCATGGATTTTGACTACAAATTAGCAATAATTATGTATTGTTATGATTGTTGAAAGGCAATTAAGAAAGTACTGCTGTCAGCTGTAATAATTTGCTAAAGCAAAACCACAGAATTAAATCAATACACTACTCTCATTAGATCATCAATCAGACACGCGCTTGCCTGACTGGATAATTCCTTCAAAAGACCTGCTCCTGCCCTCAAAAGCATGTGTATATTCAATAACTGAGGACCCATGGCCTCTGGGCTAGGGATTCCAAAATGTTTCAATCTTACCTGCCTAATAGCAGTAAATCAAGAAGGTTAACATATTCCACACACGGCAAGTTGGCCAATTTACTCTTCTTTTAGTGAGATAGAAGTTAAAGTTTCCCCTCTTCAATTTGCACCCCTTCCACCCCATGACAACAGCACAGTGACTCAATGGTTAGCATTGCTGCCTCACAGTGCCAGGGACCTGGGTTTGATCCCACATTTGGGCGATTGTCTGAGTGGAATTTACACATTCTCCTCGTATTTGTATGGGTTTCCTCTGTATGTTCCGGTTTCCTCCCATGGCCCAAACATTTGTAGGTTAAATAGATTGGCCATGCTAAATTACCCATAGTGTCAAAGGATATGCAGGCTATGTGGGTTAGCCATGGGAAATGCAGTGTTATAGGCACAGGATTGTTGGAATGCTTTCCAGAGGGTTGATGTGGACTCAATGGGCCGAATGGCACTGTAATGATTCTAAGAAAATAGGTGACAACCAGGATCCACGACTAATGACATAAACCAAAAACAGGGTCTTACAGATGAGTTAATCATTATCACACTGCTGTTTCTGGAATTTTGCTGTAAGCATATTGTGTGCTGCATTTCTAAATTACAACAGTGACAATGCTTCAGAAGTATATCATTGGTTGCAAAGTGCTCTGTGAGCACCTGAGGCCATGAAAGACACAGAAATGCACATTCTTCCTTTTTCTCACACCTGGCTGTTGACACCATTCTTGTGCCCTTTTTGGCCATTGTAAAGCGAAAATGCCAGAGTTAGAAAAAGCTCCAAAAGCCATTCGCTCATTATTCATATTGGTGAGTGGAGTACATTCAGTTGTATCCCACTGACATGATTATAGTCTTTGCATTCTTAACAAAAGATCTATCAATCCAGAAAGGGAGATTTTCTTGCGTCTGAGTGTTAGATCGTTCGAATGCAATACGTATTGCAAATTCAGACCTGTTCTGAAAACAAACCTATCTAAGTCTTTGACGTCCGGTTCAGTCATGTATGATCTAGTGCTTTGGTACACAAATCAGAAGAACCCACCTGGAAAGCAAACAATAAACTTGATTTCAATCACAAAGGATGCTTGTTTTCTCTCCATGGATGCTGCCTGACCCACTGTGATCTCCCAAATTTTTTGTTCTCAGTTTGACTTCAATCATGTCTTATTTAAAACTCACCAGTGTTGCATGAAAATGTAAAATACTTTCACTGCAGTTGAGTGATATTTTCTAAACTTTTTCTTCTGTTCAAAGACATTATTATATCCTCTGGAGGAGGTGGGACTTGAATCCAAACCTCATGACTCAGAGAGAGAGACATTATCACTTTGCCACAAAATCCCTTAGTCCAGTTGAGTGAAAACATCCCATAACATTTAAGGTAGCTGTTTGCAATAACTTTAGATAAATGAGACAAAGTTTTTAAAGACTATTGAACTAAGAAAGAAGGATGGAGTTGAGATATAAATAGGCAATGGTCTGTTTGAATGGCAGAATAGATTTGAGGGGTTGAATGGCCTTCTTCTGTTCTCATTTCCTATTTAACCACGTATTCATCTTTTCTTTTCATTCAAGTATGCTTCAAACAGAGTATGCAGTCAACGAATGGCTTCTGGTATTGAAGGAACATTGTCCAGTCTACACAAAAAGGCAGATGTGACGGGATGGAGTCTAGCGAATGACAGCAATTTTTAGGATGGCTTTCTGGAAAAGAGTCAATACTACACCACTATCACCAATGGATGTAATGTGGAATAAATGGCAGCACAGGGGCAATGTCACTGGACTAGTAATCCAGAGGCCAAGGCTAAAGCTTTGCAGGCATGTGTTCAACTCCCAGCATGCAACTGCCGGAGTTGAAGTGAGGTTAATGGAATCTGGAATGTACATATAGTCATGTTCACTGTTGATGTTCATCATGTTCAATGATGGTGATCAAGCCAGGTATCAGCCATTGTTGTTAAAAATTATTTATTTCACTAAGGCTCTTCAGGAAGGGAAATCTGCAGCCATAACATGTAATTCCAGACCCACAGCAATGTGGCTGATTCTTACATACCATCAAGAATGGCCTAGAAAGCCAATCAGTTGAAGGACACTGAGGGATGGGCAACAACTGCTGGCCTTGACATGACACCCACATCCCTTGAAAAGAAAAAGAAATTGAGACTGTATTCCTCCTCCTGTTAGTTCTGGTAAAAACCAAAAGAACTGCAGATGCTGTAAATCAGAAACAAAGACTGAAGTTGCTGGAAAAGCTCAGCAGGTCTGGCAGCATCTGTGAAAAGAAATCAGAGTTAATGTTTCGGGTCCAGTGAGTTCTGAGAAGGGGTCACCAGACCCGAAACGTTAACTCTGATTTCTTTTCACAGGAGCTGCCAGACTGCTGCGCTTTTCCAGCAACTTATGTTAGTCCTGGTGTTGTGTCTCTGACTGTCCATCATTGCTTTCATTGACTTTGGAACAACAATCAATCCAAACATTTGCTTGTCCACTTTTTAAGGGCATTTCCTCTGCCAACCTGTCCATTAGTCCTTAAGACCTAGCCCCAGCCCTATGGAAGTGTGGTCACATGGTTCAATTGAGTGGCTACTGGACAGGTACAAATGGATAATGATAGGTGAGCACATCGCTCAATGGTTACACCTGAGCCAATTCCTTCCTGTATTAGAATAGTTTGTGGAGCACTGGAGGTTGCAACCTTCTGATTATCCAACACTGATGGTGTGTGTGGCAGTGAGGGATGTGAGGAGAAGGTGGGTGCCAAATTAACAGCCATCAGGGAATAGGGGAAGACATGGCGTGATACATTTGCTGATTCACGATCAGCCCGATCTCATTGCTGAAAAGGGAAGAAGGTATTATTTCAAGTGCTAACAGCAAGGAAGGTTTTGATAGAATAAGTTGGATACAGTGACAGAATGTTCAGTAATCGGGGGCACTGGTTTAAGGTGGTTGGTCAAAGAACATGAGGTAATCCTTTTTACAGAAAGTTGTTGTGAACTGGAATGCGCTGCCTGAAGGAGTCATGAAAGCAAATTCAATAGGAACTTGCAAAAGGGAATTGGATAAATACTTGAAAAGGAAAGAATTTGCAGGTAGAGGGGAGAAGAGGGGAGTAAGACTAAATGGATAGCTCTTCCAAAGAGCTAGCACAGGCATGAGGGGCTGAATGGTCTCCTGTTTTTTTTAACATCCTTCAATTCTAAATTTCCTACTGAAACAGTGTGATAAAGTGTTATCTCAGAGAGCAATTGCGGAGAAGCTTCAGCACTGTGCCTGTACATTTCCGGTGCTATGTTGTATCAATAGTGTTTACACTGGAATTAAATACATCCTTAAACTAACACAACCCTGATGACCACATTCTCATTTTACCTTCTATTCTCAAATATCACTTTATTCGCATACAAAAGAGAAGTATGTTTAGCTTTCCAAGATTTCATTTGGTGTATATTAGTAGCTTCAAATACCAAACTTTATAATATAGCACACTATTCATTGTTCAAGATAAACAGCTCCTGAATCAGTCTGTTGTTCTGAACTCATTAATTAGAAACTAATCAGTTCAGAGATAGGTATTCTGTCCACTAAGAAATCTCTCCTTTTCCTGACTCAAAATGTAGTGGAAATCTGAAACTGTCTCTCCAAAACAACCCATTGAGTCTGATGGATCAAAAACGGAGATGTTAGATTGTAGTTAGGTAACGACTATTAAGGGTACAGAGCAAGGTGGGTAGATGGAAATTAAGGTGATCTAACTAAATGGTGGAACACACAGATTGGTCTGACTGGCCTCCTGTTCTTTCTTCTATTTATGAAGTTAAAAGCAGAGAGTGCTGGAAATACTCAGCAGGTCTGGCAGCATCTGCAGAGCAAGAAAAACAGACTTGATGTTTCAGGTCTCTGAACTTGCACTGGAACTGTTATGATGAAATCAACCTGTTGGGTGCAGTTTTAGGCCTTGCTTATAGCAGATTTGGAGATGTGGAACATATTTAATTGGGCAAGATAGTCGTGTACCTGAACCCCAGTGCCTTCCCACATCTGTCAGGCTGGTGTTCAGAATTCCTGTATCACTGTCAACTGAAGCCCCTCAGTGGCCAATTCATGACCACCCAAAGGCATTACCCCACCGCCACTGGTCTTAACCCAGTTGCAGGAAGATCTGTCCCCATGAGGCATCCAATACAGCTAACCCTGTGCAAACTTGCTCGTGGTCACAGGGGCAGGCAGCTCCTCATTCAGAAGCAGTCAGTGCCTGATAAAGAGACATGACATCTGCAAGTTGGGGTCTGCTGAGAAACACCCTTCTGGCCTTACAGCTGAAACCACCCCTCCACCCATCTCTTCATGATCAATACCTTGCAAAAACACCTCAATTTACTCATAGAACACAGGATAGCCAACATTTGTTGATAGTTCTGAGGAAGGGTCACCGGATCTGAAACGTTAACTCTGTTTTCTCCTTCACGGATGCTGCCAACCCTGCTGAGCTTTTCCAGCAACTTTGTTTTTGTTCCTGATTTACAGCATCCACAGTTCTTTCAGTTTTTATTTACTGTCCATCCCTAGTCACACTTGAGAATGTGGTGGTGAGATGCCTCCTTGAACCACTGCAGTCCATGTGTAGGTTGACACACAAAGCCCTTAGGAAGGGAATTCTAGGATTTTGACCCAGCAACAGTGAAGGAACGACAATATATCTTCAAGTTAGGATGATGAGTGGAACCTGGACGGGAACATGCTTGGAGGCAACGCTTGGAGGCAACCTCATGCTGCATCCTGCCTGTTGTTCCTCAGTTCTGGGTCTCAGGTTTCTGTTGTTCTGACAATAATCATTCTCTTGTGAGTTTGCTGCCCGTCAAACAATAAAAGCTGCCAGCCCCTGTCTCTTGGTGGATTGGATACCCCCACCCACTCCCCTGAAGTCCTTCAACCCAGAAAGGCTCACCAATGATTACTTACATGCCCCATTATTTACATGCACTTAAAAGCAGTGACACAGGGTCTCTCTCTGGTTTTGCAGGCAGAATATTGAATCCAGGCCAACACTGTTTCTCTTTCCATAGGTGCTGACAGACCTGCTGTGTATTTCCAGTATTTTCTGGTTTTATTTCAGATTTCCAGCTGATGGTTTGAGTGGTTGATGAGATGATGAATTCTCTGGGGTAGAGCACTGTTGAGATCATTTTTTACAGAATCTGGTTACTCCATCAATTTTGGGTGGAAACGAGATATTCCAAACTATGACATCGAGTAAAAAATGTACAACACCTTTCAATGCACTCTGCTCCATTTCCCCATGGGCATTTGAAAACTTCCCTCACCCAAGCAAGCTTCATTTTTACATTTTGAAACAAAAAAGTTGTGGCTAAGCCTTTTGTGAATGGTCCTAGCTGCAGAATTATGTCCTATTCTGGGCTCTGCATTTTAATAACATTGTTAAGGCCATGGTAAAGATGCAGAGGAAACTTATTTATTGTGATGGTATCCAGGATGAGAAACTTCAGTTAATGTGGAGAGACTGAGTGTGGAGCTGTGGAGGTTGAGGGGAGATTTAATAAAGGTGTTCAAAATCATGAAGAATTTTGTTAAAGCAACTAAAACTAACTAGAGGGTCAATAACCAGAGGATACAGATTTAAGTTACCTAGGAAAAGAAGCAGAGGAGGAGATGAGTAGATTTTTTTTCCCATGTTGTTGCGATCTTGTACATGCTGTCCATAAGGGTGGAGGGAGCAGATTCTAAAGTAACATATAAAAGAATATTGGACATCTATTTGTAATAGGGCATTTTACAAGGTTATGTAGAAAGAGCAGGTATAGTGAGATTAAATGAATATTCTTTCAGAAAATTGGCACAGGCAGAATGGGCCAAATAGTCTCCTCCTGTGCTGTATCATTCTCCGACACAAACTACTTTCAGACCAGCTGACTATCTGCTTCTGTCTAACTTGTCAAACCCCCTTCAGAATTCATTATTTAGGGTCCCTAATTATTTATAAATGTCATTCCACACCTCTGGAGTAGGTGGGACCTGAACCCAGACCTCCTAGTTCAGAGGTGGGGACACTACTACTGCACTGCAAGCTCCTCTCCAATCCCACCGAGCAGGTCAGAATTAAAATCCTCTCTACCTCCCTCAGTTACACATATATAACTGAAGATTCCAATGCACTGCCATTCGGCCAATAATAAATGCACATTCCTCTGGTGTCGGACCTTCTGTTGGAAAACATGTTGGTTTATATTTAGAGATAGTAGGAACTGCAGATGCTGGAGAATCCGAGACAACAAGGTGCAGGGCTGGATGAACACAGCAGGCCAAGCAGCATCAGAGGAGCAGGAAGGCTGATGTTTCCGGCCTAGACCCTTCTTCAGAAATGGGGGAGGGGAAGGGGCTTCTGAAATAAATAGGGAGAGAGGGGGAGGCGGATAGAAGATGGATAGAGGAGAAGATAGGTGGAGAGGAGACAGACAGGTCAAAGAGGCGGGGATGGAGCCAGTAAAGGTGAGTGTAGGTGGGGAGTTAGGGAGGAGATAGGTCAGTCCAAGGAGCACGGATAGGTCAAGGGGGCGGGATGAGGTTAGTAGGTAGGAGATGGGGGTGCGGCTTGAGGTGGGAAGAGGGGATAGGTGGGAGGAAGAACAGGTTAGGGAGGCGGGGACGAGCTGGACTGGTTTTGGGATGCGGTAGGGGGAGGGGAGATTTTGAAGCTTGTGAAATCCACATTGATACCATTGGGCTGCAGGGTTCCCAAGCGGAATATGAGTTGCTGTTCCTGCAACCTTCGGGTGGCATCGTTGTGGCACTGCAGGAGGCCCAGGATGGACATGTCGTCTGAGGAATGGGAGAGGGAGTTGAAATGGTTCGCGACTGGGAGGTGCAGTTGTTTATTGCGAACCGAGCGTAGGTGTTCTGCAAAGCGGTCCCCGAGCCTCCGCTTGGTTTCCCCAATGTAGAGGAGGCCACACCGGGTACAGCGGATGCAGTATACCACATTGGCAGATATGCAGGTGAACATCAGCTTGATGTGGAAAGTCTTCTTGGGGCCTGGGATGGGGCTGAGGGAGGAGGTATGGGGGGGGGTGTAGCACTTCCTGCGGTTGCAGGGAAAAGTGCCGGGTGTGGTGGGGCTGGAGGGGAGAGTGGAGCGGACAAGGGAGTCATGGAGAGAGTGGTCCCTCCGGAAAGCAGATAAGGGTGTCACTACCCACGCCCTCCACCTCCTCCAGAACTTCCAGTTCCCCGGTCCCCAACACCTCATCTTTACCATGGACGTCCAGTCCCTCTACACCTGCATTCCCCATACAGATGGCCTAAAGGCCCTCCGCTTCTTCCTGTCCCGCAGGCCCGAGCAGTCCCCCTCCACTGACACCCTCATCCGCTTAGCCAAACTCATCCTCACCCTCAACAACTTCTCTTTCAATTCCTCCCACTTCCTTCAGACAAAGGGGGTGGCCATGGGTACCGGCATGGGCCCAAGCTACGCCTGCCTCTTTGTAGGTTACGTGGAACAATCCCTCTTCCGTACCTACACTGGCCCTAAACCCCAC
>NC_063335.1:34795151-34850176 GCF_021869965.1 Rhincodon typus
CTCCCTCAGCCCCATCCCAGGCCCCAAGAAGACTTTCCACATCAAGCTGATGTTCACCTGCATATCTGCCAATGTGGTATACTGCATCCGCTGTACCCGGTGTGGCCTCCTCTACATCGGGAAAACCAAGCGGAGGCTCGGGGACCGCTTTGCAGAACACCTACGCTCGGTTCGCAATAAACAACTGCACCTCCCAGTCGTGCACCATTTCAACTCCCCCTCCCATTCCTCAGACGACATGTCCATCCTGGGCCTCCTGCAGTGCCACAACGATGCCACCCGAAGGTTGCAGGAACAGCAACTCATATTCCGCTTGGGAACCCTGCAGCCCAATGGTATCAATGTGGATTTCACAAGCTTCAAAATCTCCCCTCCCCCTACCGCATCCCAAAACCAGTCCAGCTCGTCCCCGCCTCCCTAACCTGTTCTTCCTCCCACTTATCCCCTCTTCCCACCTCAAGCCGCACCCCCATCTCCTACCTACTAACCTCATCCCGCCCCCTTTACCTGTCCGTCCTCCCTGAACTGACCTACCCCCTCCCTAACTCCCCACCTACACTCACCTTTACTGGCTCCATCCCCGCCTCTTCGACCTGTTTGTTTCCTCTCCACCTATCCTCTCCTCTATCCATCTTCTATCCGCCTCCCACTCTCTCCCTATTTATTTCAGAACCCTCTTCCCCTCCCCCTTTT
This sequence comes from Rhincodon typus, assembly GCF_021869965.1. Taxonomy (NCBI): domain Eukaryota; kingdom Metazoa; phylum Chordata; class Chondrichthyes; order Orectolobiformes; family Rhincodontidae; genus Rhincodon; species Rhincodon typus. The sequence continues at coordinate 34,795,845 of NC_063335.1, forward strand.
CTGATGAAGGGTCTCGGCCCGAAACGTCAGCCTTTCTGCTCCTATGATGCTGCTTGGCCTGCTGTGTTCATCCAGCCCTGCACCTTGTTGTCTTGGTTTATATTTATCTTTGACATCTCAACTTCAGGTATCACCTTGCAGTTTAGCAGGTCCTAGTATAGGTACCTTACCCAGTGACATAACACAGTTTACACACCAAATCCAAATGTTTTCCTTTATTTTAGGGATGGCTCAGTATGATATGTATAGTGTCATATGATCTAATCCCATCCTAATTTCCAAATCCCTCCACGCTCTCATTCCTCCATATCTCTATAATCCAAGGATTAAGCTTTTGGATTTCCAACTTAATTTCTCTGTAACTTCCTCCAGCCTCACAACACTCCAAGTTACCTGTGTTCTCCTCATTCTGACCTCTTTAGCATCTCCAAATTTAATGCAGTTCAGGGTCAATTTTGACTGACTACACTGTGGTAAACCTGCTATTTTAAAGGTGCTATATAACATGATGTTATTTTCTGCTTCCTGGTTTGATACTCCTGCTTCTCAGTTAACCTGGAAGCTACAAACTCTGGTTGCAGAGGTCTTCTCATACAGAATTATTAGAATAGCATTAGTTTGTTATAAAGGCTACCTCATAGGTGACCTGGTGGCTCAGTGGTCAGCACTGCTACCTCACAGTGCCGGGACCTGGGCTCAATTCTACCCTTGGGCAACTGTCTGTGTGGTGTTTGCACATTCTCCCCACATCTGTGTGGGTTTCAGCCAGGTACTCTCATTTCCTCCCATAATCCAAAGATGTGGAGGTTAGGTGGGCTGGCCATACTAAATTGCCCATAGTACCCAGGGATGTGCAGGTTGGGTGGATTAGCTGTGGGAAATGCAGGGTTACAGGGTAGGGGGATAAGCCCTGGGTGTGATACTGTTTGGGGGACTCAATGGGCTGAATAGCCTGCTTCCACACTGTAGGGATTCTATTATATTGTATCCTGGTCAATGTTAAGCCATTTTACTGTGGATCAAAATTACGCTACTCCATCTACTACATCCTTTGCCACTGAGATTTTTCATTTTCTGCAGAGTGTGAGAATCGAATTCTGAAGTATCATAGTGATCTGTGTTCGCCGTTGTCTTGTGTACAGCTATCTGGCTTCATGCCACTGTATATTTGATAGGTGCCAGTTTGTCAGTTGTAACTTTGTTAATAGGGCAATATTTTTATGAGAGAACATTTAGCAAAACCTGTTTCTAGTGAGCCGGAAGCCCGATCATCTGTTTGTTCCACTATTATGACAGCAATCAAGCAATGTGGAACTGTTTCAATTTGATTTAGTTCATTTCTTTTTGAATTTCTTTTGCTGAGGGAGAGTTGCACAGTCGGAGGCCCCATCCATCAATGAAGACATTCAGCAGAATCTGGTCAGCTTGTGCACTTGGCTGTAAATAATCCTGTGTCACTGTTGATAGAGGATTAAGGAACTCTCCTGGTACTCTCAGCCAACATTCTTCCCTTGAGCTTCACCACCAAAAAAAAGATTATCTGATCTTGCACTCAATTGTTATTCTTGAGATGTTATTGCATGGCAAATTGTCTTCAGTGCATTCTTTCCTGTCAATAGTGACTGCACTTATTGACTGTAAAGAGTTTCACAAAGTCCTGTTAACTTGAAAACCTAGAAATCTGACTCTGGATATTTTCTCAGGCACCGGTGGATAGATATTGGCTTAAATACAGTTGTCTGAAGTTTACAAAGGCTTTCGTGGAGTGTGGCCATTGAGATGAACGAAGGAATAAGCATCATCAGTCATTTGGATCCAATTTTGGATGAGACTAATTTGGGTGGAAATTTAAGAGAAGAGGAATTAATGATGGGAAAATATACAGTTCATCAGGGAAAAAGGAGGAAATTGAAGTGAGATTAATAGAATAAATAAAGAGTGCATCAGAGAGAAAGGCAAGGAAATAATTCATGGTGATTTGAACTGCCATAAATTGAAGAGTGGATGGATATCTTTTAACAAATCAAGGTAAATTAATTAATTAAATTCAGATTGTTTTTTGACAACCAGACCAGTGGAATGTTTATAGCTGATCTAATATTTATTAGGAAGTCTCAGATGGTGAGAACATTGGTAATATTTGAATGCCAGCAATCAGGCTGTTATAAGATTTGATACAAAGGAAGAGATAATAAAATTAATTTATATTGAATACAAAAAGTGCTAAATCTATAAGGGCCCAAAGGGAATGGGTTCATTGCAAGATTATTCAGGATTAGATGAGCTGTGTTGACAGGAGAATAGAAATTGATCTGCATCAATCACCAACAGCCGGCGAGTACAAAGCTCAAAAGATTTGAGTTTTACTCCCAGATTGAGAGATTCTCTTCCATTGGTTCTTCCGTGATATCAAAGATACTGCACAATAAAAAGCTTATTATATGATGTAAAATTTGTGCCTATTAATTCTACGTTCTTCACTACCCTCCACTCAAACACATACATATAACCACTCCCCACTCCTGGAACATGGAGGGCCGTCACAGGCTTGATGGGGCAAATTCCCTGCTTCTCAGCTGTAACCAGTCTATAATTCTATGTTTCCAGGGGACAGTATATTTTGCCCCTTACTCAAACGTGTCCCATCATTCTATGAGATTATCTGTGATCTAACTCAACGCTACCTGTATTTGCCCCATGTCCTTTGATACCGTTAGAACTAAAATCCATTAGTCATGTTGTAAAATTAAGAACGGTTTATTATCTTTTGCCATTTTTATATCACCCAGTTGTGTCTCTGAAGCAGTGAGTGCTACCACAGTGCTATAGTTTATACCCTTCTGCTCTCCCACAAAATTTGGTTTGAAAAGTGTCTTGCTTACAAAACCTTCAGTCAAATCAAAACTAAATAAGATCAGCAAATCCCAGGATTAATTTTGCTCAGCTGGAGCTATAGCAAGTCAATAGTAACCAACACAGCCAAGAGCATGTCTTCAGTTCAACTTACCTCATCAATTTATTGTCCAGTTAACAACTTCTTTCTTGATCTCTTGAGTGCTCATTTCAGCCAGCCTCTCAGGGGATCAGATGCATTTCCAACACTGAGTTAACATCAGTGATACTATCTTCATCCCTTGGACTTGCTGCTTTCTTCTCAAAGAAACTTTCCATTCTGTCAAACACACTGTGCTCATTGAAAATCCAGATTACCATCTAATAGATACTCCTGAATTGTTCTTCAAAATCAATCAAACCACCAATAAATCATTCAAGCATTTTCTTTCCATGAACTGGTGAATCTGCAGTTGCCAAGGACAGAATTCAGATTTTTTTAAAAAAAGATTAGATATATCCCTAGCATCCAAAAATTACATTGTGGACTTTCTGCAACACATCCTTTACTTCTTATTCTCAGCTGGATTCCATCGAAACCTGATGCTTCACAAATCCAACATCTCAATGACCATGTCACTTTTGAACACGCTGTACACAATCATTCCTTTCACACTTTCTGCCAACTTGGACACAAGATGAGAGACATATTTATATTTTATATTCTGAAAAATCAGTGAAATAAAAACCTAAAGATTTAGGCATTTCCTTTACTATTTCAGCTCACTTATTCTTAAGGGGCCCCACATAATTTTAAAATTCATGTGTACAAAACCAAAATACTTTAATTCATTTCCGCCAAAGGTAGTTATGGCTTTTCCTTCATTTTCTTCACAGATTAGTTGTCTCTTAATAGTCACAATTTCATGAGTTAAAGTCTTATTCGAGAGATCTGAACATAAGATCTGGGTTGTCACTTGCAGTGCAATAGTAAGAGAGTGCTGCACAGTCAGAAGTGCTATCTTTCAGATCAGACAATAAAATAAAGCCTGCCTACCCTTGCTTGATTTAATTTAATTTAATTTGATTTGATTTAGTTTTTAATTGACAGGTGTATCTTGTCACAAAATACATGGAAAGTACAATCTCCGGCACCATCTTAAAACATCTTAAAATAAACCAAAACATAGAATATAAAGGCATAAAAATGAAGAAATCGATGAAAAGTGTCCAGCTTTACAGTCCTTCCCTTGAAGTGCTCCGTCATGGACCATGGGCTTGGTGGCCAGGCACAAGTCCCTTTCTGCTAGAATGAAGTTGCCAATCTGCGGTGCCATCTCACCTCTACCAACACCCTCACCACTGTGAGTCCTCGATGGGCCTCACTAATGCAGGCGACATCAATGCTGTCGAATACTGAACAGGCCCAAACTCAACTCTGCCACCACCAGGAGTCTGCTTTGGGCCCACCTCGGTGATGCAGCCTTTGGTGATGCTGCCAGGTCTCACACTGGGCCCAAACTCACCTCCGCTGCCACCTCCTTGAATCTTCATTGGACACTGACATCATCGGGAATGCCAACCCGCCTCTGCAGCAACAGCCATGAATCGGTGATAGGACTGCCTCGATGATGTAGTAGCCGCCACTGACGCCGCCGCTGCTGGGCCTACTTGCCACCAATGCATTTGCCATGACCAAGCTCTTCACCAAGAGATAAGTAACATAAAATAAAAGAGAAAAAGAAACGGGAGAAGAAAGTAAAAAGGAAAAGAAATGAAAAGCACACGAGTGGATGAGCCTGGGCTCAGAAATCCTCTGCACTGCCATCTTACCAGATCTTTTGTGGATGAGTAAGATCCCATGAGACTACTTTGAAGAAGAGCAGGAGAGATCCATGTGAGTGATATTTATATCTAAATTAACATTATAAAAATAAGATAATCTTGTGATCACATTGCTGATTGTAGGATCTTGCTATGCACAGATTTGCTGCTGTATTTCTTACTTTGCAACATTTCAGACACACTTTGAAGTAAAATAATTTGGGGTGCCTGGTGTTGATGAAAAGCACTACGTCAATGCAAGCATTTCTTTCTTTTTGATTGTCAGAAAAGCCCACAAATAGAATCTAAATGCCAGCTTTGTTGCTTTTCATGGAGAGTTTCTCTCCACAAGGTTGAGCCAGCTTACCTGCTCCATTGTTCCAAACACATCGCACTAACTGCCAGCCTGATTCTCCCACTTATTGTAAGTGGAAGTTTTCACCACTGTTGGGATGTTCTGTGATCACTGGCACTGCTGCCATTGTTGTACCCAGCCATGCACTAGGTCAAGAGTTGCCAGCCCGGAGTTGCCCTTCACCATTCACATAGTAGGGCAGCACCCAAAAACCAACACAGTTCAGGGCGTGTAGCTGACACGGCCTTGCACATACTACTGCACAATAATACATGTATTGCTGTTTAAGCACCAGCTTAAACCTGGCCTGTCACTGGCAATATCCTGTCTCACCTGGTCCAGAGGTGTGTAATAACACCTCTGAACAGGTTGATCAGAAATTATTTCCCATCTTATAACCAACATCCCATCTAAGCTGCAGCTGCGCATGTGTGCAACCATTCCAAGGTTCCTCGCATGTCAAGTGGGTTATGGGTTGACTCATGGATTTCAAAGTCCAGGCTGGAAAGAAAATTAGGGGGAATGCCGCTTACAACCCTCTCAAAGTCAGAGCTATTCCTTCCCCACTGCAGCCCAGCAAGTTATCACTGCTCAATGGAACAATCACATGGAGGAAAGCCTTCAAACAACTTTAAACTTTTGTTCACCAACAGTAAAAGTTAACAGAAATCAAACAAACAGACTGCTTGCTTTAGAGCACCAACTATTTTCAGTCAATGAATGATCACTACACCCAGCTGTCATTAACCAGAATTGGGTGTCAATTCAGCACTGTCTGGTTTGTAGCATCCCACGCTGCTGCACTCAATCATGCAGAAGGCAACATTCCTCCTGCTCAGTGTGCTTCTTGCAACCTCCCAGCACATCAGTCTCCTTCATATCCCAGTTTTTATCTGTTTTACGACACACTCTGCCCAGAATGTACAGTAAGGTCTCCCAGACTGATCCAAGCATCAGAACCTAATTTTATAGTCTGCTCCACCATGGCCCTGGTTGGAAATGGGGTGTATTGTGTCTACACTCAGCCTCATTCAAAGAGTTGTGCATTGGCATCATTAGCAATTGTTACAGAGGGCAGTCCTTGTCACCCAGTAACGTTGAGAGGTATCTGACCCCTTAAATGCAACAGGAATATGAGAGATCTCAAGGATATAGGCACCATGATAGCCCCTGGAGTACCTGGCACAGACTTCTAAGAGGCGGTACCAATGATCACAGATGACATACATTGAAGGAATGGAATCTCCTCCTATTGATGAAGGCAGCTGCATTATGCCATGGGCCTCTCAACATGACCTGTGCACAGTCTTTGCAGCCTGTACCAGGAGGCACAGAACTCTGAAGAAGGGTCAGTGGACATGAAACATTAACTCTGTTTACACTCCACAGATGCTGCCAGACCTGCTGAGTTTCTGCAGCAATTTCTGTTTTTGTTTCAGATTTCCAATGTCCGCAATCCTTTGTTTTTGTGTTTTATGTTACAAAAGCCTGGGCTGCAGCACTGACCTCGTCATAGGAAATGAGCTGAAATGGTGTGGTGTGACACAAACGACATTGGTAACAGACCTGATACATTGGTGCGGGACAACTGCAAGATCCCACACAGGTCCCCAGTGACTCCTTGAAAGGAGCTAGTTGCCATCTTGATGCCTGTGGGACATGATGACTGCCCACTTCACCCCTGAGGCCCATCCCTACAGGTTAGTGCTGCCCACCATCATGATGCAGACTCCCTGCTTGAGCCCAGAGCCAAAACCTACCCTGCCACACAGAATCCCATGTCCTCCCACCCATTACCTCCTTCGTCCTTATACATTGAAATTTCCCTCTTCACCATCCGTGACCCCCTGCGCCCATGGTTACTGCCTCCAATCCCCAATGTTGAGTTCCCACACTTCCCTCCCAATACGGAGTGCGTGGTAACCACTCCATTGTCTTCAATTCTAGTGATCCCCAGAGCAGATCATGTCTCACTCTCCAACTGACTTAGACAAGCACCCTAACTGACGACTGACCAAATGTCTGACTGATCCCCATGCAGTTCCCTGCTTGATGATCTATGAATCCCCTAACTACATGCAGTAGACCTTTTTGATTGATCATGGCTCACTCCCCAGACTGTAGGAATAAGAATCCTCTGACCCTGACTGCCACCATTGGATGACTGACCATGCCCAAGCTCTTAGATTCTGAGTGGACAACGCCTTTGATTCCCAGTATTGGGACTTCGTGACAGACAGCAGTTGCTCTTGACTAGACTGAGGACTACTCCCCTTAGACTTTGAGACACAGCCATGTAGTTGATGTACATGAAGTGTGCTTGCAGCATAGGTTGACAGCACATGCTATAAGTGTGGGATTGACATGAGCTGTGACTTTTAACTGATAACTTAAAGACTTTATGAGAAGAATAACATTTTAACTAATCGTGTTATTTGTCAATGGTTTATGACAGTTTACCTGCAGCTTGAGTCTAATTACTTGGAATAAATAATAATTCTTGTTTAGTACAGAAATCTGCTCTGTGCTTTTTATCAATCTGGTAAATTGGGTAACTTTTCATAAATTATAAAACCTTTAACTTTTGTGATGTCTCCTGCAATTATGGGCTTGAGCACTACCCCATGAGTTGTAACATTATGCTGCCCAAGACACACAGCACTCATCACCACATCTTGCATATTTAAAGCACCCTTAAATTGGTAACAATAAAGTCTCATGGCACATCACAGAAGAATTACCGAATAAAAATTGACACCAAGCCTAAGCAGGAGATTCCAGGAAAAAATAACCAAATGTTTCATTTAAGGGGTAAGCATAACTAGCATTTTAAAGAGGGGCAGCAAGATATAGGGAGACAAGTTAAGACTTCAACGTATGCGTCATTATGTCTCTTTTTGCTGTGCTGCACTGTCAGAAGGTCAGTAGTGAGGGAGTGCTGCACTGTCACAGGGTCAGTACTGAGGGAATGCTGCACTGTCCCAGGGTCAGTACTGAGGGAGTGCGGCACTGTCACAGGGTCAGTACTGAGGGAATGCTGCACTGTCACAGGGTCTCCACTGAGGGAGCGCTGCACTGTCACAGGGTCAGCACTGAGGGAGTGCTGCTCTCTCAGAGGATCAGTACTGAGTGAATGCTGCGCTGTCAGAGGGTCAGTACTGAGGGAGTGCCATACTGTCACAGGGTCAGCACTGAGGGAGTGCTGCGCTGTCAGAGGGTCTGTATTCAAAGAGTGCTGCACTGCAGAGGGTCAATATTCAGGGAGTGCTGTATTGTCACAGGGTCAGCACTGAGGGAGTGCCGCACTGTCACAGGATCAGCACTGACGGAGTGCCGCACTGTCAGAGGGTCAGTACTGAGGGAGTGCTGCACTGTCAGAGGGTCAGTGCTGAAGGAGTGCTGTGCTGCCAGAGGGTCAGTACTGAGGGACTGCTACACTGTCAGAGGGTGAGTACTGTGGGAGTGCCGCACTGTCAGAGGATCAATACTGAGGGAGCACTGCACTGTTAAATGGTCAGTACTGAGGGAGTGCTGCGCTGTCAAAGGGTCGGCGCTGAGGGAGTGCTGCACTGTCACAGGGTCAATGTTGAGGGAATGCCGTACTGTCACAGGGTCAGCACTGAGGGAGTGCCGCACTGTCAGAGGGTCAGTACTGAGGGAGTGCTACACGGTCAGGGGGTCAGTGCTGAAGGAGTGCTGTGCTGTCAGAAGGTCAGTACTGAGGGAGTGCTACAATGTCACAGGGTCAGTGCTGAGGGAATGCCGCACTGTCACAGGGTCAGTCCTGCAGGAGTGTTGCACTGTCAGAAGGTGAGCACTGTGGGAGTGCCGCACTGTCAGAGGGTCAGTACTGAGGGAGTGCTGCACTGTCAGAGGGTCAGTACTGAGGGAGTGCTGCACTGTCAGAGGGTCAATACTGAGGGGCCGATGCACTCTTAGAGGGTCAGTATTGACAGAGTGCTGAACTGACAGTGGGTCAGTACGGAGGGAGTGCTGCGCTGTCAAAGGGTCAGTGCTGAGGAAGAGCTGCACTGTCACAGGGTCAATATTGAGGGAATGCCATACTGTCACAGGGTCAGCACTGAGGGAGTGCTGCGCTGTCAGAGGGTATGTACTGAGCAAGGGCTGTACTGCCACAGAGTCAGCACTGAGGGAGTGCCGCACTAAATGCATAGCTCCTTCAAGAGCAGTTGTTTTTGTTGATTAGGAATCTAAAATTTGGTAGCATAATCTCAAGGGTTGATTATTTAAGACTGAGATGAGGACGACTTTCTTTATGCAAAGGGCTGTGACTCCATACTGCAGATTGTCACTTCATCGTTCAATATCATTAGGGTGAGGTAGACACATTCATGGTCCCTCCAGGAATCAAAGGATATGGGGACTGAGCAGGAAAATGGAGTTGAAACCCAAGGTCAGCCATGATCATATTGAACTTATAATCAACCAGCTCCATGTGGTCTAATCCTGCCCCAAAACTTTGTGTTCTTGTGATTTCATGAGGTCATAGACAAATCTGGGTTATTTTAATTAATGTTCCACCAGGCTTATCAATTACACCAGCCCTTAGCAGTTCCTATTATTCATTTCTTTCAATTCCTATTGTACCCTTGCTCTCAGATATCAAGGACATGGTATCCATCATACTCTGTAACTTCTCCCATTGTTGCTTCTTTTCTGAGCTATGTATTTAGAACTCATTCAACTGGTTACATTGCCACTGCCTCCTTTGAGGACTAAACTATTTTGGCACTGAGTCCTGGCATTAAAATGTGATTAGGACGTGTCACAATCTAAATACCGAACCTGTGACTTGTAAGCAGCATAGTTCTTATCCAATTCCCAAACAGCACAAAGAAAGTTAACCTCTGCACTTTATTTAATTTTAAAGATTAAAGCCTTCGCAACTATTAAATTATGGTTTCATAAACAAATGTCAACCTGTCACGGAGGAGTAATGATTAGACTGATACAGAGATGAGAAAATTTAATTTGATTACTCTCTTGGTCTTTCACCAAAATGGATAGACCATAGCCAAATGCTCAAACTGACTGCACAAAACTAGTTTCCATCTCATTAAGAGGTAGTACAAGAATAGCTGGTAATAGAACTGGAGTACCTCATTAGGGGCGAGACTATCCCCTCTCTAATGAGGCAAGAAGAGTCACCTCAGCAAATGGGTGCTGGGCAAGAAGGTCCATTGGCAACCTTCTCAACTTGTCGGCAGTTAAGGTCCTTAAAAGTCACATTAATGGCTATTTAAGGGTCTCTCCTACCATTGGCTTAATTACCTGCCTTCCCAGCAGCCAAAAAATGTGGCAGGTTTCCTGACTGGAAAACCAGGGCAGCTGGCCTGCCGGGTAAAGGTGGCCTCCATTTACTCCAATTGACAACGTGGATGGGGGCATGGAAGTTGTTGCTAAGGTCACGACTCTGTCATTGCTGCTGACGGCCACCCCTTTGCCCATGCTTTCAAACACTCCCCAACTCACATTGCCACTATAGCTCACTCGCAAGACCGTAAACAGCCGGTTTATCACCACTGGATCTCCTGAAGACTAGCCTTTCAGAGATGATCTCTAGGGCCCAGGTGTCATCAGCCTCTGGTTGGCCAGCAGCTTTTGGTGATGTGGGACTTCGGCATCAAGGCCAAGCTCACTGGTCAGCTCTTAACTAGCTGTTTGGAGCTTGATCCAATGAGATCTTTCATTGGTGAGTGTGGGGAGACAACCATGTCTGAAGACATCTGTCTCCATGCTCCGTGCTTGAAGCATTAAATCATGGTCTGGTTGTGATTGCTTGCAGGGTGTTTGAGAAAAAGGAAGGTTTGTATTTCAATAGCACTGAAATAACTGCACAGAGGCTGGTATCCCATCACCAATTCAGCCTTTATATCTTTGTGCACAGTACACTGGCTGTGGTCAGCCAGCTTGAAGTCAGTCGCCTGAACTGGGGAGATTCTAAAACTTCTGTTAATATTGGTCAGTCAGAGTTTTCCTGATTGGCCCAAGTTAATAACCTCTATTCCAGGACCTCGTAGTAAATGAGGTCCACCTGGTTCCAATCACTACAAACACCATTTAGCAAAACCTTGCAAGCCTAAGGTATACAGTGTCTGTTCCAATGTAGAAAATGTGGCAGCCAACATTCACACGCAAGATCCAGCAAGAGTGACACAGTGGCTCAGTGGTTAGCACTGTTGCCTCACAGTGTCAGGGACCGGGGGTTTGATTCCACCCTCGGCGACTTTCTGTGTGGAGTTTGCACATTCTCCCTGTGTCTGCGTGGGTTTCCTCCGGGTGCTCTGGTTTCCTCCCACAGTCCAAAGATGTGCAGCCGAGGTGGATTGGCCATGATAAATTACCTGTAGTGTTCAAGGATGTGCAGATTAGGTGGGTTATGTGGGCTGGGTCTGGGTGGGATGCTCTGAGGGTCAGTGTGGACTTGTTGGGCCAAAGGGCCTGTTTCCACACTGTAGGAATTCTATGATCTTTGATCCCATAAACAATTGTACGGTAATGATGTCCCTTTAAGGGATAAATATTGGCCAGAACACCAGGAAAAACATCATCTTTTTCCTCCAAGAAGTAACAAGAAACATTTCACAGTCAACAGAGAGGATGGAGATGGACCCTGGTGTGGTATCTCATTTGAAAGATAATGTGTCTGACATTGAAGCACTGCATGGGGAGAGTAAACTAGAATTTTGTGCTCAAGTCTTGGTTCAAGAGTGGGTCTTGAACCTATAATCTTCTGGCTCAGAGGGTGTATGTTAGTCACACAGCCGTAGGAACTAATGACCCTGATGATGGCAAAGCAAAATGAGGAATAGAGTCTACAACTGACATCTTTCACCTTGGGATTAAAGCACAAAGCCACATTGTTAATTTTTGATGGCCATTATCAGGCTGTTTTCATAAATAGGTACTTGTAACCAGGGTGACACCACCAGACTTCACAGAGAGGACATTTGCCATTCCAAGGCACATGAACCCCTCAGCATTAAACCCAAGGACAGGTTTTAATGAGTGACTTGTCAACTCTGCACACTGTGCCCTGGAGGAATATACTGGTTTTATAATTCACTAGGATACTCATGGATTTAAAACAGTTTCATTGCGAAGACAGGTCGCCTAGATTAGGCACGTAATCCACCTGGGTATAGAAGAGGGCTTCCCAAATTAGGGGTCAGGTTCCTCAAATAGGATCACAATCTGAAAATTTGAGGTTGCAAGATCCAAGGCAGAAATAGCTGAAATCCCTCTCCCCATTCTGCGGTCTCATGGGTCTTCTTCTCACCATCCACCCCCCTCAAATTGTTCACAAAGGGGTTGTGACAATTTTCAAGCCTCAAAATGACATCATGATGAGAAGGAGTTTGGGGAGCACTGGTGTAGAAGATTAAGGGGTGATCTGTTGGAGTTGTTTAAAATGATGGAAGAATTCAAAAGAGTAGATCATACAGTCATACAGTCATGCAGCACAGAAACAGATCAAAGAAAGTGTATGAAGGAAAAGCAATGAATGTTGCTGTATGGATTTTAAGAAAACAATTGACAAAGTATCACAGAAAAGAGTGATTCACAAAATTGAGGCTCATCAAATTGGAGGCTCATTATCACCTTGGATTTTTTTTAAAAATGGCTTAAAGTCCGAGAGCCATGAGGCATGGTAATTAGAAATAACAAGGTGTAGACCTGGATGAACACAGCAGGCCAAGCAGCATCAGAGGAGCAGGAAAGCTTACGTTTCGGGTCTAGACCCTTCTTCAGAAAATGGTAATTAACTGTTTTTCAGACTGATAAATAGCGATGTTCCCAATGTTCAGTTTTATAACCACCTCTTTTATTAGTGTATTTAAATGGCATGGATATTGGAATGCAGAATAAAATTTCAAGGTTTGTCAATGATATCCATAATAAAATTGTGGCAAACAATGAGAATGAAACCAATCAAACACAACAGGACATTAATGTGCCATTAATACGAGTAGACAAGTGTCAAATGGAATTTAATGCAGAGACATATGAGGCAATATGTTTTGTTAAAAACCAAAAGAAGTGCGGACGCTGTAATCAGGCACAAAAACAGAAGTTGCTGGAAATGCTCAGCAGATCTGGCAGCTTCTGTGAAGAAAAAATCAGAGGTAACGTTTCAGGTCCGGTCACCCTTCCTCAGAAACTGTGGTTTGGAGACTCAACATCAAGGGTGTGAAAATAAGCAGGAACAGAAGAACCTGGGGGCTCATGTGAATAGATCCTTGAGGTGGCAGAATACATTGAGAGAGTGGTTTACAAAGCATTTGGAATCTTGGGCTTCATAAATAAAGGCACTGAATATAAAAGCAGGGAAGTTATGCTGAAACATTATAAAGCTCTGGTTAGGCCATAACTAGAGTCTTGCACCCAATTCCGGTCAGCACCTTTTAAAAGAAAATGAGGGTTCTTGACAAGAGATTTACAGAAGGGATGAGTGATTTTAGCTACAAGGTTAGATTGTAGAGTTGGGGTTGTTTTCCATGGAGCCAAAGGATAAGAGATCTGATAGAGGATTTCCCAAGAGGATGTCAGCTTTAGACATGATAAACTATGATAAATTATATTCTGATTAGCTCATGATCCACAGTACTAGGGGACAAAAATTTAAGATTTTGGGCTAGACATGCAGATGGGATGTAAAAAAGAATATTTTTATGTTGTGAATGGTAATGATCCATAACTCTCAGCTTATAATGTAGCACAAGTGGAGACACTTAGCGATTTCAAAAGAAATTGGATGAGCATTTGAGGGAAGTAAACCTACAGGTAGGTTAGAGATTGGGGAATATGGGATAGACTAGATAGTTCTACAGACAGACGGGATGGAGTTGATGGACCAAATGGCTTCTTTTTGTCACTCGTAGATAGCAAGAACTGCAGATGCTGGAGTCAGAGTCAGTACAGTGTGGAGCTGGAGGAACACAGCAGGCCAGGCAGCATCTGAGGAACAGGAAAGTTGAGGTTTCGGGTTTACACCCTTCATCAGCACTGGGGATGGGGAAGGGAGCTCCGAAATAAGTAGAGGGATGGGGGCTAGGGCTGGGGGAAGATAGGTTGACTGGTGATATGTGGATGCAGGTAGGGGGTTATGGAGATAGGTCATGGGAAGGGTGAGGCGGATAGGTGAGAAAGAAGATTGGCTTCTTTTTGTGTCATTATGACCCTGTGGTTCTAATTTATATCAGATTTTCGGTGGTAACGCAATCACTTGTGGAGTCATTGGCTTCAGCATGAATTTTAATTTTCCTTTGTGAAGAATGGAAACCAGAACATAAAAGTCAACTCTGATTGCTCAGAGATTTGAAAGCCAGAGAGTTACAGGTGATTTTAATTCCATCTTCCCTGTTGGATCAGTTTGACAGTGCCCCATAAAGCATTGTAATTTATTAAACTGCTTCGCCCCACCAGATACCACCCAGGTTTGGCCCATTATACCTGTGCAGGTTCTGTGAAAGAGCTCTCTGTTGTAAATTTGCTGGTTATTGTATATTTCACATATTTACTTTGGATCAGAGCAATGCACATTTGACACATACAGACTCATGGAGCAGGAATCGGCCACTTACTAGATTCACCATTTTATTAGATGACAGGTCATCTGATTGTGATCATACCTCCACATTCTGGCCTACCCCAGATAACCTGTGACTCGCTGGTTAATCAAGAATCTACACATCTCTGCCTTAAAAAAAATTCAATGACTTGACCTCTAATACTCCCTGATGTAGAGAGTTCCAAAGCCTCTCAACTTTCTGAGAGAACTCAATTCTCATTCCCACATTGATTGGACAATCCCTTATTTTTAAACTGTGTCCCTCCAGCAAGGGGAAACATGTTTTCAACATCCACACTGTGAAATTACCTCAAGGTTTTGCGTGTTGCAACAAGATCACCTTTAATTGCGCAACACATTATTTGCAAGGTTTTAAAATATCTCTGTAATCACAAAATGTCTGAACTCATGCTTACAGCTCAGCTTCTGATTTCTAACAGCTTCTCTGTTCATTTTGCTCTGATTCTCCAACCAGGGTAACCAATCAAGTTCAATAAGCATGGATCAGTTGCCAGACAGAGAAAGTCGCACACAGAACAATTAAACCATTGACCTCTGCAGTATCTAACTCATTCTGTCATTTCTCAAAGCCCTGGGCAAATTTGCACAAGTTTTATCTAATTCTCTTTCAGAATGTACTACTGAATCACAATAAAGTCCAATTCACCCAGCATTACTTGTGCTCACTGACCTACAATGGCTCCTGCTGCATGATGGCTACAATCTTTGTCAATCACCTTAAATCTATGTAGTCTGATTAACCACCCTCCTGTCAATGGAAACAATTTCTCCTGATATATTTGTCAAAACTCTACCTAATTTTGAATGCCTCTATTATCAAATTTCCCTTCTTTTGTGCCAGATTAGAATTTTAATTGAGACAGCAAGAACTGCAGATGCTGGAGTCAGAGATAACAAAGTGTGGGTCCTGGCCCAAAACGTCAACTTTCCTGCTCCTCTGATGCTGCCTGGCCTGCTGTGTTCCTCCAGCTCCACACTTTGTTATCTTACAATTTTAATTGTTTTTTTAATGTCTTCCAACAGGTTTTTTTTATATGCAGCAAAGAGGAATTTTATTTCAGTCAATCAGTCTGCATTCATTGCTGAAAGCATTTATTATCACCTTCGTAAGAGCTCTCAGCTCAGTGAGGAGAGCTGAAGTAGTGACTGTGTTTCTGACGGACCACAATTCACAGAAGTATCGTTGTTTCATCATGTAGTAATCATGCTGGATAATCATCATATGAATCGTTTTTACTAGCCTATCAGAGTATCTTTGATCCAATATTCACAGCAATTTAATTTCCTGCTGCCAGAGTATCCATTAAACAAACAACTGTATTCATTATTCACACAGCAGGAGTGTGAAACCAAGACAGCAGAGTATAAATTGCAAGGCAATATTGTGAAGGAATGTTTGGGGAGACATTGGGGGTCCATGGAATGCACACATGGTCACATTGCCATTTTTTAATGTACTGTACAACAACTGTTGGCTAAAAGCAGCTGTGGCTCAGTGAGCGAAACTGTTAATCTGGAGTCAGAACATTATGATTTCAAGCCACACTTCATGTCTTCGGGTGCATAATCCAGGCTGACATTCCCAGTACAGTACTGAGAGAAAGCTGCCCTGTCAGAGGTGCTGTCTTTTCGATGAGATGTTAAGTTGAGGCCTGTCTTGGGCATGTTCTCACCAGCAGAAGTTAAAAATATGAGGTGCTGGAAAGATTCAGCAGGTCTGTGGAGACAGGAAGAGAATGATCATTTTGCATGTAATCTGATCATTCAAAGACTTTTTTTTCAGATTTCCAGTGCCTGCAATATTTTGCTTTTACTTTAGAGTTCTTTCTGATGTCCAGCCAATGTTTTTCCCACAGCCAATGTCAATATAAAATCTGGTCATTATCACACTGGGGTGACACGGTGGCTCACAGCGCTAGGGACCCAGGTTTATTCCCACCCTCCGGTGACTGTGTGGAGTTTGCACATTCTCCCCACATCTGTGTGGGTTTCCTTGTGTAGTCTAGATGGGTTGGCTGTGGGAAATTGCCTGTAGTGTTTAGGGAGGTGTAGATTAGGGGGGTGGTTCTGGGTGGGATGATGTGAGGGCCAGCTTGGCCTCAAATGTTGACCTGTATTTCCAGTCTAAAGAGCTTCTTCAATTCAGTATTACATGGAGCTATTTTCCCATTTTCCAAATATTGCTTTTCTATCAAATAATCCCCATCTTCAGCCCCTCTTTTACATCGCTGAGTTGATTATTTTCCTGTTAGTGGTGCTGCAAATTATTTTTTAATTCACCATTGAATTGAACATTTCCTCATGAGGGGCCAGTAGGGAAGATTGAAATGAATTATTTCTTTCTCTTCTCAATCGGTGGCCAGGGCTGGGTCATCTCTTGAAACGCTCAGCATGTGAGCAACATCAACACAGCAGTGTTGCCAGTTTGCTCAAACTGATGCAGGCAAAAGGATACTGTTTATGCTTTCCAAACTACTGAAACGTAAGCTTTAAAAGTTCAGGTTAAACATTTTAAAAGTTGATCAACCATGTCGACCATTAGTTACGGGACAGATCTTTAAATACATTTTCCTCCGGGATCACATGGACTCTTCCTAGTACATTGTACACCTTTCTAATCAGGTACATTGCTGTTTTTAATGACCTAGCTGAATGAGGTTACCAGTTGTGTAGCATTTAAAAATTAATATCTATCATCTGACAAAATGAAGAACTCTAAATCCTGAAGGAGAAATGAAAATGTTTGGTTGAAGGTTTTGATATGTTAATGAAATCTGTAGCAGCCTGAGGAACAGACTTCAAAATTCACTAGACTGTTTTGTACTATTTCAGAACCACTAATGTAATATGAAATAATACATGAGAAATGTTTGACTTTACAATCTCTTCCATGGAACTGTTAAAGTAGTAAAACAAAAATCGGGGATGGCATGGTGGCTCAGTGGTTAGCACTGCTGCCTCACAGTGCCAGGGACCTGGGTTTGATTCCACCCTCAGGCAACTGTCTGTGTGGAGATTGCACATTCTCCCCATGTCTATGTGGGTTTCCTCTAGGTGCTCCAGTTTCCTCCCACAGTCCAAAAATGAGCAGGCTAGATGGATTGGCTATGCTAAATTGCCCAGTGTTCAGGGATGTGTAGATTAGGTGGGTTATATGGGATGGGTCTGGGTGGGACCCTCTGAGAGTCGGTGTGGACTTGTTGGACCAAAGGGCCTGTTTCCACACTGTGGGGATTCCACAATCTGTGATTTTAACATTGAATGTCACATTACAATCCACCAAGATGTTGAAATTTTCATTGCAGCTGGTGAGTTAAACAAGTTCAGATTTCTTGGTGCTGCTGACTACAAATCTGAGCTGGAAATTTCTTCGCAGCATTTTCAAAACGGCCTTACTGGTCCAAGACTAGCTAAATACTAATTGTTGCTAAAAGTACTAAAGCCCCATTTTTATTAAAAAAAACTAATACAAACCGTGTACTTGTCACTGTATTTGTAAAAAATCATTTTCATAATGGAAATATTGTAAACCTACAACATTACCTTTTCCTCCTTAGGAATCTAGGCTGTGAAATACACAAACATTCATCATGGGCTGTCTTGAATTGGAGCGCATTTCCTCTTAACAGGTTGCATCCCCGTGAATTTGTACCATAGGACACAAAAAGCTAGCATCCAAGTTCAGCATGTATTAGAGAAGGCAAATGGAATGTTGGCCAAAGAGAATGGAGTATAAAAGTAAGTAGGTTTTTTGAAATATAGAAGACCCTAGTCAGACCATGGAGAGAGGTTGTTTCCCCTTGTGGAAGAGTCTAGGACCATTGGGCATAATCTCAGAATGAAGAGATTACAAATTTAACCAGAGATAAGGAGGAATTTCTTCTCTCTGAGGGTAGTGAATCTGTGGAATTCTTTACACAGAGGGGTGTTGAGATTGGGTGTTTAAGTATATTCAAGGCTGCAAAAGACAATCAAGGATTATGGGGAAAAGGCAGGAAGGTGAGTTGAGGATTACCATATTAGCCATGATCTCATCGAATGGCAGAACAAACTCAATGGGCCAAATAGTCTACTTCTGCTCTGATGTCTTACTGTCTTATGGTCTCATAGTCTCATAATTTAACCCCTGTGGTCCCAGTTTAATTGCTATTTGTAGTCCTGTATTGTGTAATGCCTGACTGAAGTCATTAATTTGCTATTAAGTACTTTGGACTCGTCCAAGATCAATCACTCACTGCGTTCACCCTGCTCACTCCAGATCCTGCAAACTTCATTTTCAAATTCTAGAATTCCTTCTTTTAAATTTAGCCCCAGTAACCTCCTCCCCAAAAAAGGGGAGGCAATTGCATGATGGCATTATCACTAGACTATTAACCAAGGAACTCACCTAATGTTCTGAGGTCATGAGTTCAAATTCTGCCACAGCAAATGGTAGAATTTGAATTCAATAAAGAATCTGGAATTAAGGATCTAATGATAACTATGAAACCATTATCAGAAAAATCCATTTGGTTCACTAACTTGGCATCCTTACCTGGTCTGACCTGCACAGACCCACAGCAATGTGAGTGACTCTTAAAAGCCCTCTGGGCAATTAGGGATGGACAATAAATGCTGCACTAGCCAGAGACACCCACATTCTATGAGTGAATGAAAAATATATGTGCTTTAGAGGATGTGGTGTGCACTTATGCACAGGTGGAGTCTGACTAGAGCTCTGCAGACTGTAATATAACTTTCAGCCTTTTATATTCCACAACCTTTAAGATAAAGAGCAACCTTCCATTAGGCTTATTCTTGTCTTTCACCCATTTTTGGGATGTGTCCAAGGGAACTTTTCCAGCACTGAACTTCCCAGATTGATCAGAGAACTTTTAAGAGGCACTAACAGCCACTGGTCAACTGTGTTTGCTGTTAATTGATGGCTCCTCCACCTCTGGAGACAGAGTAATGGCACCATCTAGTGTAAGAACTGGGGATTAATGATGTTGCTGATACAGTATTAGAGTTTGCATTTGACAGAGTCACCTAAAGAAATATTAGTGCTGATTTTCAGGAACATCTTAAAGGACAGAGGGGTAGTGAGTCAGAAATATTTAGGGAAGGAATTTCAGAACTTGGGGCCCCTGATAACTGAAAACACATCCTCACAATGGTAGAACAATTAAAATTGGGGATGAGCTTGAGACTTTTATTAACAAACAGAAAGATCTTGGAGAGTTGTAGGGCTGGAAGAGTTTACAGAGAAAGGGAGGGGTGAGGCAAGAAAGTATTTACAAATAAGGATGAGAATTTAAAATTGAATTGATGTTTGACCAGGAATGAATGTGTCAGTGAACACAGTGGGTGGGAAGTCTCAAAAGAACCCAAAGCACTTAACAGCAAATTACTAACAGTCCCACAAACAACAATGTGGAAACGAATACATAATTTGTTTTTGTGATGTTCATTGAAGGATAAGTATTGGCCAGGACATCAGGAAATCCATTTGTAACCTTTGGTCGAGTTTCCACTTTTCTTGTTTCTGAGTTAGAAGTACATGGTTTCAAGTTTAATTTCAGAGAGGATGAAACTCCCAGTGCAGTATTTGAGGAAGTGTTTCACTGTCGAAGAGGTGCCATCTAATGGATATGGGGTTAAATCGAGTCTGGCATCCTGTCCAATGTTCATCCCTAAATGTAAAAACATTGTCATCATTACATTGCCATAAGTCATAACATACTGTGAGCAAAATTAGCTGCTATGTTTCCTGCATTACAACAGCAACTGCACTTCAAATATATCATTAGTTTTATATCTAATGGTTGTAAAAGGTGCTATAAAAATACAAGTGCTTACTGCTGTTGCTCATCTGGGTTTTATCATCCACCATCATGTGTCTGAATGAGCCACATTGTGCCACTTTATTTCACTGTCCTTTAATTGCCTGGAATTTGCTAGAATATTTGCATGTGCATAAATATATACATTAATTTGCTATGTATTTTCATACTGAAAGAAGGAATGTGTAATGAAAACTCATTGCATTCCTTGGCCCCATAATTGCTAACACTAATTCATGTCCATTTCCTTTCGTGCAAATGCTAATGAGACAGTAGTTGATTTTACGTAACTCGTAGGAGTAGAAGTATTCAGCCCAACGAGTCATCTTTGCCATTCAATGAGATCATGGCTGATCTGCTAACCCTCAATTCCACTTTTCCGCCTTCTCCTCATAACCCCTTGATTCCCTTACTGATTGAAAATCTAGCTTTCTTAGCCTTGAATATATTGTTGCTGTGTCACCATAGTCTTATCATACCATAGGACTGCTCTCTCATTAGAGAGAGACAACTGGTGGTGATTTACCCTGATGACCACCATACCTCAGGTAAGGGGGGAGGTTGAGAAGGAGTGTCCTTCATGGTGACCTCAAACCAGTGATGGGAATTGAACCCACATTGTTCGTATTACGCTGCTTTGCAAACCAACAATCCAGCCAACTAAGCTAAACCAACTCACTAAACCTTGAATATACTTAATGACCCAACCACAATAGACCTCTGTGGTAACAAATTCCACAAATTCACTACCACCTGAGAAAAAAGAATTCCTCCTCATCTCTGTTAAAATGTTTAATCCCTTATTTTGAGATTGTGCTGTGTGGTCCTAGACTCTCTTAGAAGGGGAAACAACCTTTTCACATCTACCCTGTTAAGTACCCTAAGAATTTTGTATCTTTCGGTAAGGTCACCTGTCATTCTTCTAAATTCCAATGAGTATAGCCATAACCTATTCTATCTCTTGTTATAAGACAGTTTCTCTACACTTGGTATCAGCTTAGTTAATATTCTCTGGACTGTCTCCAATGCCAGTCATTTCCTTTCATAAGGGACCCAAAACTGTTCACAGTATTCCAGCTGTGGTTTGACTAGAGCCTTGTAGAATTTCAGCAAAGCCTCCCTTTTGTACGCCCTTCCCTTGAAACAAAAGCCAACATTCCATTTTTATTCCTAATTTCCTGAACTTGGATGCTAGTTTATAGTGATTCATGCATGAGGACTCCAAATCCCTCTGTTCTGTAACTTTCTGCAATCTTTCTCCATTTAAGTAATATTCTTCCTGTCAAGTGCACAAACTCACATCTTACTCCATCTACCAAGTCTTTGCCAACTTGTTTAACCTGTCTATATTCCCCTGCATACTCTGTGTCATCCTCATCACTTGTCTTTCCATTTACATTCCTCATCCAAGTCATTAATATCTATTGTAATTATTGTGGCCCTAGTACTGATCTCTGTAGCACTCCAGTAATTATACGTTGCCATTCTGAAAATGCTCCCCTTATCACAACTCCATCTTTGTATTAGTTAGCTACTCCTCTATCCATGCTAATATACTACCACCAATACCATGTGTTCTTAATGTGTGGTACTTTTACCTTCTGAAAAATCCAGTATATTATATCCACTGCTTTCCCTTTATCTATCCTGCTTGTTACCTCCTCAAAGAATTCTAGTAAATGTATCAGACATGATTTCCCCTTCATGAAGCTATGCTGATAGCTTCTGCTTGATATTACATCCTTTAAAATAGATTCTAACATTTTCCCAAAAACAAACATTAGGTTAAATGGCCTGTTTTTGTCTTCTTTCCTTATTGAATAGAGATGTTACAGTGGCAGCTTTCCAATCCTCAGCCACTTTTCTCAGAATCTAAAGTCTTGAAAAGTTGCTATCCATTATCTCCGTTGCTACTTCCTTTATTATCATAGGATGCATCCCATCTGGCCCAGGAAACATATTGGCCTCTAGCCCCATTAGTTTTCCCTAGCACCTTTTCTCGAGTGACTTATTGTATTTACTTTGTCTCCTCCTTTTGCTCCTTGATTATTGAGTAATTTTAGAATGCTATTGTGAAGACTGATGCAAAGAATTTATTCAACTTGACTGCCATTTCCTGGTTCCCCATTATTATTTCCCCATTATTATTTCCCCATTCCCCGTTATTATTTCCCCAACCTCATTTTCTATGTTCATTTTTGGCTTCTCGCTTCGTTTTCATATATTTAAAGAAGCTCTCGTTGTCTGTTTTGATATTACTTAAAAGTTTATCCTCAAGTTCTTTTTTTTGGTCATCTTTTGAGGTTTTTAAAACTTACCTATCCCCTGTTTACCACTAATCGTTGCCAAATTGTGTATTTTACTTTCAATTTGATGCTATTCTTAACTTCCCGCCTATCCTAATTTGAGTCTAAATTTGAGATCAGCAGAATGGCCTCCAGTTTTGTGTGTGATTTACAGGCTGGAAAGACAGAAGAAACACAAGACAGTTGGCTGACAATTCTTGACATTAGACTTGATGGGAAAGCAAAGAGATCTTCAACATTGCTGAAACAAAAATTACATTTCGATTTACCGAGGAGCTGCTTGAAAGGTTTAAACCATGCAATGAAAGTCGCGCTGTTCTTTGCCAATTTATATTCCCAACTCAGTGACAATAATTACTTTGCGAAGCAGAGCAATTACTATGCCCTAAATGAGGTACAGATTTAAACTGTTTTCAGAAATCAGTTTCTGCTGTAATAACAAAATAAAACAGGTGTCTTATTCCCTCTGTCTGCTAACTCAGTGAGTGAGATAATAAATAAGGACAAGAACAGAATCTATTATAAGGTTTATCCCTTCCCCTGCACAGCTCATCTGATAGAGAATATCCTCCCATATATATTCTGACTGGGCAATCACTCAGCTCCCTCATGAGGTTAAGGGAAGACAGCCCAGCTCTATCATGCTTCCCATTGAATAATAAATTTAAATGAAACAAAGATGTACTGGCTGTAAGTAAAAGCCCCAAGTAATTTGTAGAGAAATATATATTATTCAAAATGCCACTGATGGAGTATTTGTTGCCTATAGAAGTTTAAGTTTGATATACGCTGTTCTGTATGTCATGAGTTGGTAAGTACATATTATCCTGAGCAGGTAGTCTAACTGACAACTCCATTATACGTATGGAGGAGTGTTGCATTATCAGAGTGGGAGTTTTTATGATGTGATATTACACTGAGGGTCAGTTGGCTCTCTTGGGGAAGGAAGCAAAAGATCCACGGCTATGATTTTGAAGAAAAGCAGGAATGTTCTCCCAGGAGTTCTAACCAATATTTAATCCCTCAACAATCAGAGTATCTGGTTACTATCACATGGCTGTTTGAGATCTTGCTGTGCATAAACTAGCTGCTACATTACAGCAAGAACTGCACTTGAAGAGTACCCCATTAGTTGTAAAGCATTTTAGAAAGTACTCAAGTTATGAAAAGTACTATATAAATGTGAGTTTTTCCTTCTCAATGAAGTTGACATGTAAAAGATTTACAGAGTACTTGAGATTGAAAGAGTAACAAGATGGCTTGTTGTTGCATCTTAATGCTGAACTATACAGGGTGTTGAAAGTAATGCCCAGGAACCATTCTAAGTTCAATATGTCAAGATTCAATAATTAAATATCCTGACGTTAATAATAGATAGTATGCCTAGTGTTAACAATTGCAGATCATAGACTGCTCCATCTCACTCAACAGGTAATTTAGTCCAACATATCTAAATCAGTACTTTTCAGTGTCCCCTTAACCTTCCAACACTCACACTCTCCACCTCACCAAATCTCAGTCACTGTGCCTTGGGATGTCTTATTCCAACTGAGGAGCAGATGCAGCCTTTTTATTAACATTAGAATTAACATTAGAACAGTATTCATTTCCAATGCAGCACACCATCTGCAGTGCACTGGACCTTCAGCCTAGAATTCATGCTCTGGTGCAGATGTAAAACTACAATCTGACTCTTAGGTAAGCAGGTCACCCACTGAACCACAACAGCCTCCACACTGTTTAGCACATTTCAGGGCTTCACTAACTTCATGTTGGGAGGATGAAACACCAAATCTCTGTTACAGATCTGAATAATTTGAGTGAAGAAACATCACAGAGTAGATTGCACACAAACTTAAAAGAAGAGACAGATCTCTCTCTGCCTGATTATTTTAGCTTGTTAAGTTTCAATCAAAAGGGGTAAAAGGTTTTTTTTTAAAGCAAATGTTGAAAATGTGAACTAAACCCCCAATTGTCAGAAATATACAGGAAGTCCCAGTACCAACTGGAGCAGCAGCTTGGATTTCTGGCACAGTCTTCAGCAGAATATGAAAATGGAAAGAAAGGCCTATCCATAAAACTGACGAAAACAAAAAATTGGCAGGCATAATATCAGGTCAAACAAACAACAGGTAATGGGAGGGTTACGGTGGTTATGCTTCTGTCTCAGGAGAATGAGCTGAGTATCCAGTAACCATGCAGGGAAGGGGAAAGGTAGATGGTATGGAGTAACTGCACTCAGTTCTGGGCACCAGGAAAAAACTTACTGGTTTTAAAAACTTACTGGTTTTACAGGAGGTGCAGATGATACAGGGCTTAGAAGTTTAATTTGTGAGAGTGGGTTGCATAAACAGGGTGTGCACCCACTTGCAGGGAGATGGAGAAATTTTTGTTCAGTAATGGTATCAGGAAGAGAATTAAGACACATATTTTCCACAATCTAATTGAATAGCAAATTAGGGTCAAGGGATTGGTTGACTTATGATTCCAATGTCCCTGAAAACAATCTAGATGTCTTAATATGCTTCATCCAAGGGCAGAATCAGAAACTCGAGATAGTGAAAATTTAAAATGTCCTTATTTAGAGGAATGTCGTCAGAAGTTCAACAGTAGCTACACCCAAGGCAAAGTGACCAGAAACAGAAAAGAAAAATCAGTACAGTGCATATTTCACTATGCTTGTACTTTATTCACAATTGCACAATCAACTATATTTCCAAAATATCATTTTATTTTCTATATTTAAGACTGCCTAAATTGTCACATTTTATAATACATTGGAATCTCACAGTCGTGCACTAACCCAGACAGTGGCCTGTTTACTGGGCGGAGAATCGATAATTATAGTCGTATTTGGTCGTCGTCTGATATTAATCAGGGATGTTATATAACAGCAATATACGGTGGTTGCAGGGTCCACCCAGCATGGTGGACAACTCTGGGCACTGCTCTCTTTAGCAGTAGTGTCATGCATCCAGAGTGGATCACTACATTTACAAAGCCCTTTGGCAAATCAAGTTTTGGTTGGCTACCTCTTGGTAAAATGAGATCGCACTGCAGAGAATGCATCCAATTCGGACCTTCCCTGATTAAAATTATAGTATAAAACTCACATTGTTCTTTATTTACTTTGTATAATTCAACTTTTAATATCTTTGTTAGGCCTGTAGTTTTTACACAGAATAAGTATCTCCAGAAAAAAAAAATAGATTGCCCCCAAAAAGCTTGGTAAACACTATTTACAAAAGGTAGTCAGCACAGTTAACCAGTTAAGAGACACTCCCCTAAATGATTGGCAATAGTCATTTAGAAGAAATCACATCCCTGGACATTTTATTTGGTTCAGACTCTCCAGCTGTCTATGCTCCTCACTCCCACCTTAGCCAGGGCAGTGGCATTGCCAACACTTAAAAGCTGAACCAAGGGGACTTGTAAATCCCACCGCAAGGGACAAATATTGCAAAGTATAATTTATCAATCTTTCACTTGTTCTCCTGGAACAAAAGCTCAACCAATAATCTCCAAGGCAGCTTGACTAAAGGATAACATACATAAGTGTTCAGTAACATACACAGTATTGGTGGGTTACTAAAGGGGCAATATAAAATGGTGTTTGTTAACATACAGTGTAATCATTACACCAATTTAATAGCTGGAAATATTAACAGGGAACAAACCTAATACAGCTATAAATACTGCAATTACAAATTATTACCCAGAAAACATTTAGAAAAACTCAACAAACCTACAAATTCCAGAAACATTATGAATTTATCCTTGTACCACTGCCAGGATACTTCTGAGGTCTAAATGAGGTCCAAATCTAAAACAAAAAAGTTTTCCACATCTTTATCAAAGTAATGACTGAAGAATCTGCATTTCTGCTCCAGCTAGCTGTTGGCGCTCACAATAAGGGATGTTACCCCTTCCAACATTTCCGACTCTGTTTCCCAGTTGTAAAACACCTGGAGGAAAACGCACAACAGTGACTGGTGTTGAAGTCTCATTTCCTTTGGACGGTGTTGAATGGTGGTGGCTGAACTGTCTGAATGGACTGAAACACTGACTTCTTTTTTATATCAGACGACAGGGCTTTCAGTGAGGGCAACAGCTGATTCCTCTTGATGATTTGTAGTGCCAACTGCGTGTTACCTACCCCAAAAAAAGCACACCAACAAATGAGAATATTGTTTGAGAAATATAACTGGACATGGACTATTCGCTATCGGTGAACAAGTACAAATTCTTAAAATGTAAACTTTAGCAGATTTAATATCTGACAACAATACTGTGTATATATGCAGTCCTGCACATGACAGGAAGGAAAGAAAGAAAAGGCTTGGAGGCCATTCAGCCCTTCAAGCCTGTTCTTGTCTCCTACCTCCTTATCTTGGTTCCATATCCTTTAATACACTTACCCCTCAGAATTCTATCAAACTCCGTTTTGATAATTTTCAATTGACTCCACCTCACCCCATATAGGTATTAGATAGTTATCAGAGAAGTATTGCAGAGCTACAGGGAAAAGGGGTGGGACGAGCCAAGTCATTCTTGTAGAGAACCAGAAAGGACAGATCAGGCTAAAGGGCCTCCCGATTTGTGCTGTAATCACTCTATAATTATATAAAGAACAAAACTAAAACTTCTTGCTTGTAGGAGGCAATAGATTAAACTCACCAAATTCACACTCCTGGCAGACAGGAAGGATCAGTTAAAGAGCTGCTGTAACCTCACTGATCTATAGTAGTTCCTGGGTAAGCAAAGCCTCCTTTTTAAAAAGTGTTCATCCTAGATTACACATCTCTCCACAGCCTCATCTCTGCATACTGCTGTAACCTCCCCTCCAGCCCCATCCAATTGTGGCCTCTTGAGCATTGCTAATTTTAATCACCCTACCAGTGGCATCCTTATCTTCAGCTATTAAGCACTTAAGCTTTGTCATTTGCCCACTAAACCTCTCCAGCTTTCATCTGAAAGCTTGTTACTTGTTAAATTCCATGGCATGTTTTACTAGATTAAAGATACCTTCTAAATGCTAGTTGGTTGAAGAATCTGTATAACATCTGTCCATTTCAAGCTGAAAATTGCTAAAGCTTTCAGAATACAACAACTTCTGCTGATGAATGGAACATGGATAGAGAAGCAGCCTCAATGTGGGGCTGAGGGCCAGGAACGTGATCCAATATACTGGCAAGAATTTCTATCGAAGGAGCCTGGGAGAAGGCAAAGATACCCCCACATGCGTAAAAGAATCTGCCTCATTTAGTTTGCAAAGCCATTTGGGAAGAGTTGGGATTTTTATATACTAGCAAAACTTTAATTTGTAACTAATCTCTCAGAAGCAGAACATTTGTACCAAACTATTTCTTCACCGCCTCACCCACAGGTAAAGTTTTTGTACACACTCACAAATAAAAACAATTACTTATCTGAATGAGACCAAGAGAAAATAATCTTTGCCTATGCATATTATGAAGGGAAAGCAATATTTTAATTCTAACTAAAGTAGCAACCTTAATTATTGATGATTAGATGTGAACTTACCATTCTGCAACTCAAGGTATACAGCCAGTAGGATACCTTCTGGAGGGATCTCTTTGGGATTAACCATTGAAGCAGCCTGCAATTTTAAAACAAGAGACAACATAAGAATGGGCGATCATTCAATTATATTACAGTTAGATTCTTCTTCGGTAAAGGATAAAAGGGTGATAAGAGAAATCTCCAGCACTTAGTTAAATGTTTTCTGGTAGCCTATATGAACCTCAGGTATTATAGCCCTGTCTGTATTATTCATCATTCAGACATTAGAAAATCACTTGCTGTTAATGTAATTTGAGTTAACAGATGTTTCTCAAAACTCTCTGGTTGGACTGTGACTTTGACTAAATTGCCGAGAATTGGATAGAAGTGAATCTTAATATCTTCCTAAAAATCTAATTTTGTTCATATTTTACACTTAACTGAAAGTTGTTTAAATTCTGAAGTGATTCTAGCAGGGATGTACAAACTCTCCACTGGAGAACACCTGAAGCTAGTTAATTAATTAAACTAGCTATCATTGTTGTTCCTGTACCTGGCGCTGAGCTAACTCAAAGCATTCAAATAAAGGCCTGCAGACTTTTGTAGCACAGTAGTCCTCCAGACCAGAAGACCCAGCTAAAGTCCAACTTGCTCCAACATGTGTCTAGGATCAGAGTCATACAGCATAGAAACAGACGTTTCAGTCCACTTCGTCAACTCATTTACCTTGTTTTGAATGCTACTAGCATTCAGATAGAGTGCCTTTACGCTAGTTTTTAATACCTTCTTTTTAAATCCTAACACCTTCACCAGAACAACCTTTGTTTTTAAACATTCTCTTTTTTTTCCTGTCACTACCTGGTTTCCACTCTTCTTAGTGTTACTGTTCAACTGCTTCTTGCTTTTTATTTACCACTTTCATTCTCTTTTTCCTTAAGCCCTCACCCACTCTAGCTAACTCAGAGCTTCCCCTTAGGTTCCCATTCCCCTGTCAAACTAGTTTACAGTCCAGCTAACAGTGCAGCAAAACCACCATGATACTTATGAAGAACACGGAAGAACAGTAGGAGCCTAGGAAATAGACAATATCAGTTTGCATGTCCATAGGATAGGTGGATAAAATGACTAAGAAGCAATTGAGATACTTGCCTTTATTAGTCAAGGCAATGAATACGAGGGCAAGACGGTCGTGATGGAGCTACACAAGGAATTAGTTAGGCCAAAGCTGCATGCAATTCTGGCCACTGCACTAAAAGGAGGATGTGATAGAGAGTGTGCAGAGGACATTCACGAGGATGTTGTTCCATTTGGAGTGTTTCAGCTATGAAGAGAGACTAGATAGGTTGCAGTTGTTTTCCTTCGATCAGAGGCCGAAAGGAACCCGATTGAGGTTCACGAAATTACAGAGGGGATAGAGAGGGTAGATAGGAAAACCATTTCCCTTAGCAGAGGAATCAATAGCCATAGATTTAAGGGAAGAGGTTTAGAGGGAATTTAAGGAAAAACTTTCTCACCCATATCTGGAACCCTTCCCACCACAGAATAGAGAAACCCACCTCCTTCTCCTCTGATTGGACTTTAAATCCTAACCCTCCAATACCATGATCTACTGGGTTCTAGAATTAACTGGGGCCTTGTTCCTGGCAAAATTTACTGTCTGAGCAGTACCCAGTACTGAACTCTTGGCTCTGCCAGCCCTGCTGAGCTGCCAACTAACCAGATTGGCTAGCAGCTTGACGGTGGCAATTCTTCTCACTAAGGGTCAGAGGTCCCATCTGCACCGCTTTAG
Organism: Rhincodon typus; assembly: GCF_021869965.1. Classification (NCBI taxonomy): domain Eukaryota; kingdom Metazoa; phylum Chordata; class Chondrichthyes; order Orectolobiformes; family Rhincodontidae; genus Rhincodon; species Rhincodon typus. The sequence goes on from NC_063335.1 coordinate 34,825,909, forward strand.
CCGACTGACCTGCAGCCTGTGGGGCAGGCATTTCTTGCCACATGCCCATCAGAATGTGAAACAAAAATGCCAGGCAATGATCATCTCCAACGAGAGACAATCTAATTATCACCTCTTTGATTGGGTGGTTGATCAGATGTTCCTTCCAGGGTGCAAGCAGTTTGCATACCCCCACCCACCCCTGGAACATTAGTAAATCAGCACAATCAAAATAAACAAGTGATTATGGTTAAGAAGGTCACAACAAACTTGAATGTTTACTTGACTACTATGTTTACTAAGACTACTGCATTCTCTAAGTGCAGAAGGAAGGGCAACACAATGGATATCTACACCAGCAAATGAAGATGCTAAAAATAACCCCAGGTCCAGATGATGGGCAACTCAGAATACTGAAAGACGGTGGGGTGGGGGGGTGGTGCGCAATTGGTCAAAATTCACGAAAGGACTGGAATCTGACGAGCTCAAACACAGGGATGTATACATTATTCTTGCACTGAAAGTTGATAAATTACTGCAGACTGTGATTAAGGATAAAAACAAACAAATATTTAAGAAAGGCACAGGTTGATCAGAGATAGTGAACACTGATTTGTAATGGATGAGTCACTAATATATTCATGACTGAGATAGACATATTTTTGATCTATAAAGGGAATTCAAATCTTTTTTTCTTCACTTGTGGGACATGGACATTGCTGACTAGGCCAGCGTTTATTGCCTGTCCCTGGTCAGCCTTGAGAAGGTGGTGGTGAGCCACCAGCTGCAATCCATGTGTTGTAGGTTGGCCTACAATGCCCTCAATGTGGAAATTCCACAATTTTGACATGGCAACAGTGAAGGAACAATGATATATTTCCAAGTTAGGATAGTGAGTGGTTTGGAGAGGTATTTGCAGGTGGTGGTGTTCCCATGTATCTGCTGCTCGTCCTTCTCGATGGAAGTGGTCGTGGGTTTGGACGGTGCTGTCTGAGAATCTTTGGTTGATTTCTTCAGTGCACCTTGTAGATAGTACACATTGCTGCTACTGAGCGTCAGTGATGGAGGGAATGGATGCTTGTAGATATGGTGCCAATCAAGCATGCTGCTTCATCCTGGATGGTGTCAAGCTTCTTAAGTACTCTTGGAGCTGCACCCATCCAGGCAAGTGGGGAGTATTTCATCACATTCCTGACCCATGCCTTGTAGACAGTGGATAGGCTTTGGGGAGTCAGGAAGTGAGTTACTTGCCGCAGTATTCCTAGCCTCTGACCTGCCCTTGTGGCCACCATGTTTATGTGGCGAGTCCAGTTGAGTTCCTAGTCAGTAGTAACCCCCAGGATATTGAGAGTGGGGGATTCACGATAGCAACACCATTGAACAGGGTGGTGATTAGATTGTCTCTGATTAGAGATGATCATTGCCTGGTATTTTTGTGTTTCTTGCCATTTGTCAGCCCAAGCATGTATCTTGTCCAAATCCTGTTGCATTTGAACATCGACTGCTTTAGTATCTGCAGAGTCACAAACGGTGCTGGGACAGTGCACAATCATCAGCGCACATTCCCCACTTCTGACCTAACAGATGGTGGGGGGCGAAGAGGGTCATTGATAAAGCAGATGAAGATGGTCGGGCCAAGGATACTACTCTGAGGAACTCCTGTAGAGTTGTCCTGAAGCTGAGATGACTGACCTCCAAAAACCACAATCATCGTCCTATATGCCAGACGTGACTCCAACCAACAGAGTTTTCCCCCCGATATCCATTGAATCAAATTTTGCTAGGGCTCCTTGATGTCACACTCGGTCAAATGTGGTCTTGACGTCAAGGGCTGTCACTCTCATCTCTGGACTTCAGCTCTTTTGTCCATGTTTGAACCAAGGCTGAAATTAGGCCAACAGCTCATTACAATAGTGGTGGCATATATTGAAATCCCCACCCAGAGAACAGACCCTGGTTCAAGTCCCACCTGCTCCAGAGATGTGTAATAACTTCTCTGAACAGATTGATTAGAAAGACAAAAGGTTAAAAATGCCTCAGTAAAAGTGATCATGCCAACTATTAATTGTCATAAAAACCCACCTGATTCATTTCCTTTAGTGAAAAGGATCTGTTATTCCTATCTCATCTTGCCTACATATGACTCCAGGCCAACAGAAATATGGTTGCTTCTTAATCGCCCCGTGAACTGAACTTGGAAACCACCAAGTTAAACTGAAATTAGGGATGGGCAACAAAAGCTGGCATTGTCACTGACACTTATATAGCATGAAAGATAAAAGGTTTGACATATTTAGTTAATTAGATATGTGACTAGTATAGATGGTCAAGAGCCAATCAAAGATTCTTGAGCTTCTCTACAGATGTAGGACATTAAAAAACAGTACATTTGACTTTTCGGACTCGACGCAATTAAAAGATAGAATGTTATCTTTGGCTCAATGTGGTTGATTGATTAATTTGAACGGATAGTGCTATATTTCACCGAGTTACTTTTCTTACCTGGTGAAGACATTTGCGCGCCTTGTCATATTCACTACGTAGGCAATATGCACTGCCCAGGTTGAAAAGCATCATTGCACAAGCAGATGAAACCGAATTAGGGTAACACTGCAAAATCTGTTTGCCAGCTGTTAAATGCACAAAATAAAACTCATTAAAAAAATCACAATAGCACAGCACAGGAGGAGGTCATTCAGCCCATAATGTCTGTGCAAGCTCTTTCAAAGAGCAATCCAGTTAATTACATTACCCTGTTCTTTTCCATATCCCTGCAATGTTTTCTTCCTCAAAAAATTTATCCAGATCTCTTTTGAAATTTATTACCAGGTCAGGCAGGACATTCTAAATCCAGAACCATGCCTACACAAAAATTCTCTCTCATAAGGAAAAAGGAGTGGGCCATTCGGTTCCTTGAACCACAATAAGATCGCACTGAAAATGTTTACTTCAGCTACACCTTCCTGCACTATCTCCCTATTCTCTTAGTAGCAAAAATCTATCAGTTTTCAACATGAATATACTCAATAACAGAGCATCCACACCTCTCTGGAGAATTGAGGAAGTTCACAATCCTTTGAGTAAAGACATTTTTCCTCAACTTAGTCCTAAATGGCCAACCCCTTAATCTGGGTCTGTCATTCAGTTCTAAAGTCCCCAGCCAGGGGTTACATCTTAACAAATATCTTGTCAAACCCCGTAAGAATTTCTGTTTTAATCAGGTAATCCTACTTTTCTTCCAAATTTAAGGAAATATAGGTCTCACATACTCAACCTTTCCTCAAAGGACAATCTTTCATCCCAGCAATAAGTCTAAACTCCCTTTAAGGCAAGTATATCCTTCCTTGGCTAAGGAAACTCCTATTACTTCTGCTTCTTTGAGGCAGTGGAGCTCAACTTTCAAAAGGTTTCCAACCTTGAGATAAACAAATCTCTCTTCTGTAGGCTTAAGAGAAAATTACTTGATAAATACTAAAAATAATCCATAAATTATTTGGATATGAATATAGGAGGCATGGTTAGTGAGTTTGCAGATGGTACAGTGGACGGTGAAGATGATTATGGGCAAATGGGCCAAGCAGTGTCAGATAGACTTTAATTTAGATAAATCTGAGGCATTGTAATTGGGTAAGGCAAACCAGGGCAGGACATATACAGTTACTGGTAAGGCTCCGGGGAGTGCTGCCAAACAAAGGGGTACGAGGTGCATAGTTCCTTGAAAGCGAGTTACAGGTAGGCATGGTGATGAAGGCAGCTTTTGGCATGCTTGCCTTCGTTGGACAACATTAAGTGCAGGAGTCGGGACGACACGTTGCAGCGGTATGTACATTGGTGAAGTCACTTTCAGAATAGTGTGTACAATTCTGATCGCCATTTCATAGAAAGGATGTTGTTAAGCTTGAGAGGGTGCAAAATAGTTTTACAAGGATTTGAGTTATAGGGAGAGGCTGAATAGCCTAGGGCATTTTTTTCCTGAAGTGTCTGATGGTGAGGGATGATCTAATAGAGGTTTATAAAATTGTGAGGTGAATAGCCATGGTCTTTTTCCTAGGGTGGGGGTTCCAAAACTAAAAGGGCACAGGTTTAACACGAGAGGGGAAAGATTTAATAAGGGCCCGAGGGATAACTTTTTCATGCAGATGGTGGTGCATGTATGGAACGAGCTGCCAGAAGTGGTGGAGGTAGGTACAACTACAACATTTAAAAGGCATCTGGATGGGTATATGATTGGGAAGGGATTAGAGGGATATGGCTAAATGCTGGCAAATGGGATTAGGTCAGATTGAGACATCTGGTTAGCGCCGATAAGTTAGATCAAAAGGTTTGTTTCCATGCTGTACAACTCTATGACTTTATGCATCATGATGCATAAACTAATTCACCAGCTTACACAGTGCAACAAAGATACAAATCTCCAAGCATTAAGTGAAAATATGAAGAAACATTGAAAAGAAATCAAGGAAGAAGAAAATCAAATTGGCACTTTTCTTGCAATTCCTTAATGCTGTCCATTATGGTGTAGATTTCAAAATAACTGGAAAACAGCAGTAGGAGTAATATTCAAATTAATCAGTCGTAAATGCTTAATTGAAAGTTAGCATTACTTTGCATCAATAATAGAACAAAGCCCAAATGTGTGTGCTGTTCATATTCTAATTTAACGGCTAGAAATATAGCTCTATTTCTCTTTTCACAGATTGTTCCTTATGAGTATTTTCCAGAAATTTCTATTTCAGATTTCCAGTATCTGTAGTATTTTGCTTTTGTTCCTAAAGTGATATTTTTAAACTGTATACTTACAGTTCTCCATCTGTTCATTTTCCCCTCGGTCTGATCCTGAAAAATAAAAGTCAAGATCTTTCAAGTTATATTTACTTTCCAACTAACCAACATTAATTTAATTGATGCAATAAAATAGGAGCATTCTGTGAACTGGAAGAAAATGCACACTCTTTCAGTTACTGTAGTCTTTCTAAATCATGGTAACCTATACAACTTCCATAGTACTCCTAGATGACAAGGCAGCAGATGCGTGGAAACACTACCTCATGAAAGTTCCCCTCCAACTCACATACTCATCCTTACTTGAAACTATGTTCCCATGCCCCTTGAAACTATGCCCCTTCACTGTAACTGGGTTCAAATCCTGGAATTTCATCTTTAATGGCATTGCGGGTGTACCTGCATAACATGAACTGCAGCAATTAAAGCAGGCATCTTAACATCACCTTCTCAAGGGAAGTTCGGGATGGGGAACAAATAACAAATCCTGAGAATAAATTAGGAGATTTGGGAAGATACTGTAGGCCTAACAGTTGATCATTGTAGCGGAGTGACGGCAAGGAGAGGAGAGAAAGGAAAACCTTGGGTTTGGTGGAGGGCCATAAAAGAAGTGGAGACAGAGCACTGCTGGGAAGACCACTGGCTGGTGAGGATGACCTACCAAGCTTCCACACCAGCAGAGAGAACAACTACAATTTTTGAGGTGCTGTACACGCAGCTGGGTTATGGCAGCACGACTGGAAGTAAGCCCAGAATTCACGAACAGTCATTGAGATTTAGGGGTCTCCTAGTACCAGGCTGGATGAGAAAATTTGGAGATCTTGCTGTGAGAATCGAGATTGGGGATTAGCAATTACTTTACTAGATACACTTTGAACAGCACTTGAACAAGTTAATAAGCATCAAACACTTTCCCTTTTTTAAAAACCTGATTTAGCGGTTATAAGAAATAATAGGAAAAAATTGCAGAAAGCATTTGAGCAATGGTGAAAGCTTCCTACAGCTTTTCTCAAGAAATTATAAATCAATCAAGTTTTGTGGACCACACTTTAGGAAGGATGTAAAAGTCTTGGAGAGGGTGCACAGATTGACTACAATGGTAGTAGGGATGATAAACTTCAGTTACAGAGACAGACTAGAGAAGCTGGGATTGTTCTCCTTGGAGCATACTAGGTTACTAGGAGTTGTACAGAAGTGTTCAAAATCAAGACAATTTGATACAGTAATCAAAACTAAAACTGCTTTCATTGTAGGAGGTTTATAATTGGCAAAAGAATCAGTGAGGAAAGGAGTAGAGTTTTTCCCTATGCTCAACAAAATATGATGATCTGGAATCCATTGCCTGAAGGGAGTGGAGGAAGATACAACTGTAACTTGTAAAAGGGTTTTTTTTAAAAAAAAGAAAACATTCGAAGGGCTTTGGTAAAACAGCAAGGAATGGGACTAATGGAACAGCATTCAAAGAGCCAGCAGAATGCCCTACTCCATTGTTTTATGATTCCATGAGTCCAAGGAAATATTATCCTCAAATTAATTCATTCCTGAGAAATTGTTAAAAGAATGCAGCTGACAGGGTAAATCACAAACAAGCAGGAAATTATTCACCTTGATCTTGTTCATTTGATGAAACTCCCAGAAACACATCAGTGACATTTTCAGGGTTCAAGTGAGTGATGGCATCAGAGATCCTATCCAGAGAGATGAGTGACTCTGCTGCGTACAAGTGACCCAGAAACCTAAACTCAATTACAAACAACACTAAATTAACACATTTAAGAAATTATGTTTGAAAGATACAACAACACTAAAAAAAATGAGATATCCTTAACATGCCAATTAGTAGCCAATATTTTGATGCTGCCTTTTAAAACCACCACATGAAAATGAAGGGAGAGGGATGAAGTCTGTATCCATGCAACAGAATTTGGAGAGGGAACTGATAATAATTACTCAGTCTTCATAATATTTATTTGGAGGAAATTTCTGCACATCCAGTTCTGGATGCTAGATAAGCAGTCTGATAATTTAACAGCAGTGAAGTCAGACAACAGTCGTGATGACATTCAGTACGTGCACATTTTCCTTACAGTTGGTTTATTTGATTCTTTGTATCCATTTGCAGACAACCTCCTCCAACTTAACTTTCAACAATGTACATTTATATAGCACTGTAACAAAAGGAAAAACATGCTAAAGCATTTCACAAACAGGGGTGTTCCCCAGAAAAATAAATTTGAAGGATGTATACATATAAAAAAAGCTATAGAAAGAGTGAAGAAAAAGATTTTGGGAAGAATAAGAGAGATTATGGCAGAAAACCAGCAGTGACAAGGGGAAACAATGAGGCTGTCTGTAAACACACAACTAAAAAGGACAACGAAAAATGATTGCACTGTTGATAGCACCTTCCGTTACTTTACTGATGATCGAGCGTTGACAGTTCGAGTTGTAACTGGCCGGGTTGGATTTGCCCTGGTCTTTGTGTACAAGACATACCTGGGCAATTTTCCACATTGATGGGTAGATCCTGCTATGTACCGGAAGAGCTTGGCTGAGGGAGCAGCAAGTTGTGGAGCATTAAGTTTTCAGTACTGCTGCTGGATTGCTGTCAGAGTCCATGGCCTTTGCATCATCCAGTTCCTCCTTTGCACACACCCCCTAGCTCCAGCTCACTTGCAACTAAACCTCCCACAGAGTGCTGAACAACTGCAGTGTACACAGCACTTACAAGTGTCGGTAGCTTGCTTTCAAAAACTGCAGTAACCCTTTCATAATCCTTGGCTTTTAAAAATAAACAGTCCTTTTCTCATTTCAGTCCATAATTAAAAATACAGCAAAAGAGGCTCAAAAGAATGTAGATGGACTATCCAATAGCCTTTGAGAACAAGAAATATGCCAACGGATTGGAGGACAAAAAGTGCTCAAATATGTTCAAGAAGAAGATGGCCAAATGAGTAAATTCCAGGAACATAATACAGGATAAACTCAGTTAGCATTTAGAAAGATAAAGTCTGACCAGTGCCACTATGCACAAGTTTGTGAAGGGCAGGTCATCTTAATGTAACTGTGTTTTCAGTAAGTCACTGTACACGATGAGGTGCCACATAAGAGGTTGATCATGAAGATAAAGCAAATTACTCCATTCACTGCCCTCCCAATTACACTCAGCATCAGATAAACCACAGCTGCCCTGACTCAGCTAAATGTAAGCCTTATGTACGTCAACAATGGCACTTACATACATCTCAGCATCAATGGAGGAAGTCATGTGGCACAGTGGGTAGCAACACTGCCTGAGCTAGAAGCTCTGGGTTCAATCCCACCCCAGGACTTGATTGCCAAGAAAGATCTGTTCATAACACAGCCAGCTTCAACTTGCAACTCTTTCTAACACACCAATGGAAATCAGTGATAGCGAGAAAGATTCCTGTTCAGCTGTATAATGGGAAAAATGTTGGAGCTGCTACCGATACTATCCATAACTTAAGACTACAACTTGCATGTACAAGTGCACATTACCACTACAACGCAAACAGTGACTGAATCACACATAGCACAAGCATCATTGCTCACTTTTGCTCCTACATCAGTCTCTCAATTACTGAAAGTCTTTCCACTGGGAACAGACATAGAAGGAAAAATGGAACTGACTGCGTTGCTCTGCAGGGAGCCACCTTAAAGGTGATGGCCTGAATTTTTGCATGGTAATTGGGAAAAAGCTGAATGGGACTAAATGGATAACAGCTAGCACAAGCATGATAGGCTGAACAGTCTTAATCTCAGTTGCATTTTCCATTTCATGTACAATTCCTCCAATTGTTGAAGTCAAAATAAGCAATTACTTCACGTGCAAAGTTAACAACCCCATTATATATTTTTTAGTTACTTACTTTAGAGACCCAGATAGTTTAGTCTGCTGCAGAAGATTCTCTGCATGATTTAAGGCCATAAGATTGTCACCAAGTGCAAGGGCAACATATGCACTGCCAGCCAGGATAGAACATCTAAAAGATCAGAAAATAAAACTCTACATTATCTGTCTGCAATTCTGGCCCTCTTTTTATGAGCAGATTTCAAATTGGAGTTAAAGCCTGGTCTAGAATTTCATCTAATTTATAATCTATAGTCATTAATTTCAATAAGACTGTCATTATTTATGCAGTTTTTGATGTTTATTTCTACTCTGGTAAACATTTGACTCAAACCGATCATTTAGGATATGAACTGCACTCTTTTCATTCTCTTTTGCCAAGTTCAATTGCATCTTTTCAGCTGAGTTAGATAGGGCAGAGGTGAGAAAGTCATCTGAGATTATTGGAAACCTGTACAGAGGGAATTCTATACAGAATAAATTAACTATCACGTAAGACTACAGCAAGACACGATGCAGGATATAAGAAAAGACCATTGGTTAAACCATTTTCTTCCATTCTAGGACCAGCTAGATCTGTCCTGAACAGGACTTGACTGTGATGTGTTAAAACAAGTCTTCTTCCTCACAGAATTGCAGCACAAACCAGATTTTTATGTTAAATATTTGAAATATTCAGGAATTCACAGCAACACAATTCATGTTCTGATGTGGAAAAAGCTTCCATCACATTGTTGTATTAAGTTGAAAGGACTATAGCATTGAGCATTGGAACAGGAACAGCCAGTGATACTCAAAACCCTCCAGTACATAAGAAACGTATAACACATTGAAAAGCATCCTTACCTCAGATTGTCCAATTCCTCCTTCCTTAATGGAGAAGATGGTGGACCTGGAACTAAGAACTTATCTCCTTCATGAGGCTTACCACTGTAAAATGAGAGAAAATAATTTCAGCATGCATTAATGTAACAATATTAGAAATTTTAATTAATGTGGTTTGGAATTCAGTGAGCAGAGGATGACCAACTTGCTCTAAAAACATTAATATGATATGATAGTTGTTTTTATAAGAAGAAGAGAGCCATTGCAATACAACAGACCGTTCACACCATTGAGTTCAAACTAGCTCCCTGCAGAGCAATACAGTCAGTTCCATTTCAGCTGTAGGGGTGAAATTACTGACAGGGAGAACACAGCATATGGCAGAAGCTAAAGATGATGGCTTAGGTCTTGCTGCTATTTAGCTGGTGGAAGATTCCAGCTCACATGACACTGGGTATCAAGAGGGAAAGGCAATCTGACTCGGTGCATTGGGGCTGGGGGTAGGGTGCGAAATCAGAGCTGGCTGTTAACCTCCACACAGCACAGACCTAATGGCTGTAGGCGATATCACTGAAGAAACAGAAGTACGCAGCTAAGGGAGAGAAGGGGAATGTCCATGAATGAATAGTTGAGGGGATTGGAAAGGTGATCTGTCAATCATTTGTCAACTGCTAATAATGAGTACTAATGCTACAAAGCAAATCAATAAATGCAAAAGCACGAAAACATAAGAGAGCATGAGAAAGAAAAGTAGGTCAATTAGGCCTTTGAGCCACCTTGGCCATTCAATAAGATCACAGTTAATCTTCTACCTCAACTGTACTTCTCTGCACTATCCACATATACCTTGAGTGAACAAAAAAGGATTCCACAAAATGACTCCATTGGCACTACACTTGTATGGTCACTGAAGTATCTTTCATTGTCCTGTACCTGCAGGCCTCAGTGTTTTCATTGCCAGTTTCACCACTGCCTGATTGATTGAAATTTCTTAAACCATTATCTTTCTTGGTCTCCTGTTGATCTTCAGGGAGCAGCAGCAAAGCATTTCTTAAGCAGATAGCTGCAAACTCCATGCTGGCAACAGGAATGGCCGAAGACTGCCCGTCGCTGCAGAACAAAATAAAAAAAATACCATTTTATTAAAGGCTTCATGGCCTTAAAATTCAAATTTAAACTTTCATACTGATCAATCCTAAACATACTTTTCAGTAGCCGTGGCTTGAGCCCTTTTGGGCTGATGTATAAAATCATGAAGGCCCTAAATTCCAGTCCCTACTGATAGCGAGTCAGACAATGTTAACTAAGGAAAGGAAGATTCATATACCAAAGGCCCATCACATGCCTGTGCCCGCTCAATGATTGAGCTACTCAATTAATCCTGTTCTCTCCCCCATTACCCCAGTAGTTTCAAAATTTCTCCTTTTAAAGTACGTATCCAATCTCCCCTTAACTGTTCTTCTTCAATTGTTTTCCACCGCCTCTTCAGGTCCTGCATTCCAGATCATAATAACTGTGTTCACCGCCCCACCCCTGGATTTTTGAAAAAGCACAATTATCTTAAAAAGAAGAAAGTTTCAATTTCTATCCAACACCTGAGGACTGTACCGCCTGAGGAAAACTGTTATCATGTAAAGACAGAAATTGTGGTGATGCCCAACAAAGTTGAATAGCACACTACACAGCTCAAAACAAAAAGCTGCCCAGTTTGATTGACGTGCTGGTGAGCTGCCAAAACTCAGCAACTGAAGTTGGAATTGGTACTTTCTGGAAAGATGGATATGTTAAGCAAAGAATTAAATTGACCTTTTGATGGAAGACCTGGTGATCTCCCTCAGTTTATGCTCACAAGAAGTGTTGTATTCCTATGAACATATCTGTTGAGTATTCCACAGCCAAACTGCATTTAACTCAGGTATGCTGACTGCTAAAATCTGAACATAATTCTCCCTGGCACCCACATATCACTTCATTAACTTTACATCTGTAACTTGTCCGAGTAATAAGTATAAATACTTCACAATTTTAAGCTGCCCCTATACAGATAATACACACTTTTAAGATTTGACATTTAAACATCTTAGAAGTTTGCTCATTATACTATATTATGCATCCACGTGTTGAATTTTTACAGTCGTACCCATCCCTGTTTACCAAATTGCTCACACACGCTGATCACTCACTTATAAACAGTGTTCTGCATGGACTGTGAGGCCAAGACTATCTTTTGGTGATAACCTTGCCCCAGAATTGACTGTACAATTCCTTTCTTGCTTGGCAGTCCTCTGGTCTCTTGCTCTGATGTCTGAAGGAAAACAATGCTGAAATTTAACATGACAAAAGAAAAAGTAGAGAAAGGAAATTGTGGAATGAATGGAAATGTAGTTGACACCACTCACCCCCTTGTTGGCAGCAATGCAGCACTCTGCCAGCCTTAACCAAAGTCGTGGATTGGAGTGGTACACTTGAACTGCCTCCATCAGACACTCAAATGCTGCCAGGGGTCTACCTATGTGCAAAAGCTGGATTCCACAGTTATGTAACAGTTCGTATCGCTTGTTTGTGAGCAGTGTACTCATAGGTCTGCCTGAAAACTTCTTTCCTAATTATTAATTAAGAAAAAGCAAAATTACAAATATTGAGCGGTTGTAAAATGCATAAAATTATATTGTTTAATATAAACCTGTACAAAAAGGCTGCAGATTATAGCAAAATAGACTACTCAACTTGTTTCAATTTTACTTCCTCTAGCTACGCACTAAAGTAAAGTTAATCAGTAACAGATTTTAAAGTCCACTTTCTAACAAAGTGATTGAAATGAAACATCAGGAACATACACACGTACAAGTACTGCCTTTGAGGTAAAGAAAACAGATTTCTTTGCAACAACTAAAATGTAATTTGTACAAAATTATGCTTAACATAAGTGAGTCAAAAATGTAAATCATTCTCAGTTTCAGGGAAGTGTGTTTGGAAGTATTTTTTAAATAAGTGGATTATGTCGTAAGCTACACTTTTGACAACCTCTCAATGTCTCAAGTGCTTCCCAGCCAATTATGCACTTTTTTGAAGTACATCAATGTAGGAAATATGACAACCCATGTGACACATTTACCTTCTACAATCAGCTAAAGTGATAATGTACAGATAAATTGTTTCAGCTATGATACTGACTAAACAGTGCTCCCTCAAGAACATCAGTCCAGATTTTGTGTTCATGTTTGGAGTACAGGAATAGAGTTGACCAGAACTGTTGGAAGATCTAAATCCAGTGTTTTGACTATGGTGAGAGACAGTATACCCCAATGAGCCACGGCAACAATACTAAGTGGATCACCAGTACATACAAAAGATGAATTTAAATATTAGCTGATGGATTTTATAAGCAAAATATCAATAAGTGACATGTATTTATGCACCATCGAACCTCAAACAATTGATACTTAATTAGGTTCATGTTAATTTTATTTTATACAGAGTATTTGACTGAATGTAGCCTACCTTGGTCCATGCTCATTCCTGCTAATTGAACACAAGCAGCATCATTCTCCTGCAAGGCCTTTTTAAAGTAGAAAATTCCAAGATTGTGCTTCCCCATTGCAAAGTGGATGCACCCAAGGTTATTCCAGAACATACATCTAATACATTCACCTGTTTACAAAATGTTTTGAGAAGAGAAAAGTCAAGAGTCGTTACACTTGTTTTAGTTATTTCACAAATATATTAAAAAGGTAGGAATCCACAGAATCCCTATGGGTGTGTGAAGTCCACACCAAATCTGAGGAGCATCCCACCCAGACTCACGGCCCTACCCTATCGCTGCAACCCCATGGCTAATCCACCTAACCTACATATCTCTGGATACTAAGGGCAATTTAGCACAGCCAATCCACCTAACCTGCACATCTTTGGACTGTGGGAGGAAACCAGAGCATCCAGAGGAAACCCACACAGACACACGGTGAATGTGGAAACTCTACACAGGCAGTCACCTGAGGCCGAAACTGAACCTGAGTCCCTGGCACTGTGAGGCAGCAGTGTTAACCACTCAGCCACCGTGCCATCCCTGACAGATGACAGATTTTAAATGCAAATGCGTTTTACTTCAAGGTGAAGGAAGTTAATTTAACAGCAGTAAATAAGGAAAAAATGGTTTCCACTGTAAGGAAAGCCAGGTACCAAAAGACACAGATTGATGGCAATTGGAAATAAAGGGAGATGAGGAATGTTCCTGCTAAGCTGTGCAGGAATTCAACAACCTACAAGCTTCAACACGGGACTTGTTCAGGGAAAAATAAAATCTGTATGACCATATAAAGAAAACTTAAACGGACTAATAAAGGGTCTACATTGCCTGAAAGTGTAGCGGAAGGAGATTCATCAGTAAATTTCAAAAAGGAACTGGATAAATTGAGAAATTTGCAAAGCAATGGGGGAGCACGAGAGAATAAAATAATTGAATAACTCTTTCAGAAGACCAGCGTATATATAACAGAGTGAATGGCCTTCTTCTGAATGATTTTACAAATTTGAAAATGTATTCCAGTAATGAGATTAGCAAAACGTACACATTAAGATGAATTTGTTAACTGAAAGCCACTGGAATGCCTCATCATCAAACAAGGATAGACAGTTTGAGCAAATTTGAGAGACAAGACTTTACATAAATAGATTATTTCTTTCAATGTTTCATGCCAGTCTAGACAATAAGACATGAGCACAGACAATTAACCCATGGGGGAATTTTTCTAGTTTGGATGAATAACAAATGTTGGCTATGACCCAAATCTTCATGGGGTCATGCAATGAAAACACAACAGTACAATTCCTGAACCAGAATTCATTAAAAATAATTCATATGATATCTAGTGACATCAGATGATTATGTGCGAGAGAGGGGGGAAAAAAAACAGGGTTAGTCTCCTAATAAAAACCGAAAGAACTGCAGATGCTGTAAATCAGGAACAAAAACAAAGTTGCTAGAAAAGCTCAGCAGGTCTGGCAGCACTTGTGAAGGGAAAAAAACAGAGTTAACGTTTCAGGTGCAGTGACACTTCCTCAGAACAGATCAGCAGTTCTGAGGAATGTCACCGGACCTGAAACGTTAACTCTGTTTTTTGCCTTCACAGATGCTGTCAGACCTGCTGAGCTTTTCCAGCAACTTTGTTTTTGTTCAGGGTTAGTCTCCTATTCCTTCCGCATTACAGATAAATTCGAAAGATTTGTGCTGGTCACTCTGGATAAATTCAAGAGTACTGAACTGAAAGTATGGGTGGTGACTCCATTCAAACATCTGGTACTTGGCAAAAAATACCAAAATCACTTTCTTTCTGCAGAGTTATGATTAGTTTAGTTTAGTATGATTAGTTTTATGATTAGTACAAAATTAATAGCTTATGCTTATTAAGGTTTCAATTTACAAATACATTTTTCAACATAAAAAACTATTTAGACTTGCCAAGATAAATCACTAATAATTAACTGCAGTAGACAATAAAACATAGCTGTTAGTTGATTGCTACCTGTGCTTAGGAATCCAGGATGATCTGTAATATTTGCACTGTTCAACAGCTTCACTGCTTTTCGATAATTCCCCCTTAAATACTCAAAATTGCTCTTGAGAAATAGGGAGGGAGCAGACTACGTAAAAAAAACAAAATAAATAAAGATGTACACACACAGGTAATGTTTACATTTAAATGACAAATACAGTCATTTATAGCAGTGAAATTTTAAAATCATAGAATGAAGTATAATCCTATTGCATAAATTACTATAAATTACATTTTCATTTTAAAGCTAAAGGCATTTAAGGCACAGAGGAGACATTTTAGCCCAACAAGTCTGTCAGTAGAGCAATCTATTCAACCTCAATCTCCTGCTTCATCCCAAAAGCCCTGCAAGTTTATTTTGTTCAGGAGTCCATCAAATTTTTTTCTTTTGAAATAGTGCAAGGCAGGTGGAAGCAGAATCAGAGTGTTCCAGGTCCTGAGCATTAACTGCATAAAAAAGTTCCTCCTAATGATCCCCCTGCATCTCTTGCACACAACCTTAACTCTATGTATCCCTAATCCTTATAGCAGTTAATGGGAGAAGATTTTCCATGTCTACTCTATCGTAATCTTTTACAACTGTATCCCATTTTCCATCAGTCTCCTATACTCCAAGGAGAACAACTAAAGTTTTGCTTTCATCCCCCCTCTTTATAGCCAGAAACGCTCTTACACACAACTGAATGAAGTTGGTCTCCCCCATCACCAAATCACGCACAGTATTTTTAAACCTGTTAATTAGTAAATCACCCACATTTTCCAATTAAGTTATGTGCAAAGCCTATTACGGGCAACAGTTTTGCAACTTAACTTCGAATGAAAATCAACTGTCCCTGGAATCATTCTGACAAATCTCAATTGATCCTTGATCATCAGGAAGGGATGAAAATCCCACACATCTGAATAAACATGCAATCTATCCATATCGAAACATTAATTTTGTACCAGTCGAGCCTTAGCGTCCCTACCTCTGAGCCAGGAAAATCTCTAAACAGGTTGATTACACAATGTCTGAAGTGCTCTCAACTGACTCAGAACATCATGAGTTCAAGTCAGTTCAGAGGCTTCAGCACAAAACCTAAAGTGACATTCCCAATATCATGTTGTGGACTGCGGTACTGACGGAGTGCTGCACCATTAGAGTGAATGCCTTATCTGAAAGGCAGCAAATTGAGGACAACGTATATCCACAACGTCCCAAGACACTATTTGAAGAGGTATAACATAGTATTTATGTCCTCATGGATATTTATCCTTCCACCAACGATTAAAATAAAAATATACAATTCCTCTTGCTCTTGTTTGTCGCACCTTGCCGTGTACACACAGGTCTATATTTTGACAGTGTCTGCTAAGTGTTTTGGAAAGTCCTCAAGAGTATGAAAGGCACTGTAAAAATTTAATTTCTTTCTTTGTAAGAAAATATGGATAGCTCAGAACAACATGCCAAACCAAGAGAGGAAAAGCAAATGATCTTCTCCCTATTCACTCTCAAACGGTTGTTGTCGAGAAACTCCCGGTTGTTATCCAGTAGCAGACTTTAAACTCAGCGAGACCAATATAGCACGTATTACAGGAAGTGATAACGAGTCTGGTCAAGTTGCCATATCAGTGCCATCTGTAGGATTGCATATTGTACTGGACAAGCAAAGAAAAGTTAATCGAAGTCATCGGAGATAGATAGATGATGCCGTAGTTGAGAGGACTCACGAAAATCCTCAAGTATTAAGGCTCTTCAGGGAAGACGTTCCTTGAATTCCATTTCTTTAACAGGTTATATTAGAGCATATCTTCCAGGAGCCATAGTAGCAAGATGTGTTGAGTGGAGAGATTTTCTGTCAATGGGTACCTTGGTAACCAGAGGATATAGATTTAAACAGCCAGAGGGGAGATGTGGAGAATTCATTAACACAGTGAGCAATGATCTGGGGGACTGGTTAGGTGGAACCAATTGGAGCACTCTCACAATACACCAGCACAGGTACAGTGGGTCAAGTAGCTTATTCTGTGCTGTAGTACGAATAAAGACGATCACGGTCGGATTCGGGGAATTGAGTACAAGAGTGAGGATGTCATGTTGCAGCTTTATAAGACTTTGGTGAGGCCACACTTACAGTATTATGCTTAATTCTGGTCACCACGTTACAGGAATGATGTGGAAGCTTTGGAGAGGGTGCAGAAGAGGTTTACCAGAATGCTGCCTGGATTAGAGGCTATGAGCTATAAGGACAGCTAGAAAAACTCAGGTTGTTTTCTCTTCAGCAGCAGAGGCTGAGGGGAGACTTGATTGAAGTCTGTAATATTATGAGATGCATAGGTAGGGTTGACGGTCAGAATCTTTTTCCCAGAGTTGAAATGTCTAATGCTAGGGGGCACGCATTTAAGGTTTGAGGGGAAAAGTTCAAAGGAGACATGAGGGCAGGTGTTTTACACAGAAAGTGGTAGGAGTCTGGAACACACTGCCAGGAGTGGTGGAAGAGGCGGATACAATATGGGCATTTAAGGAACTTTTAGATAAGCACATAAATATTCAAGGAATGGAGGAATATGGACCATATTAAGGGATGAATTTCATTTGGCATTACGTTCAGCACAACCTTGTGGGCTGAAGGTCCCCATCATGTACACTTCCATGTTCTAGCAGTTAAGTATCAAATGGTGGTGAGCTGCAGAAGTGAAAACTGAGGCAGATTATGAGCGAAAGATTCTTAACATTTAATAATGCCTTGTAGGAAAGCACAATTTTCAGGTACTTACATTTCCAGCTGTATTCATAACAGATTTGATTTCCCGTTTACAGGCTTTCAAAGATTTCATCTGGACATAAGCTCTAACTTTACACTGTAAACAAAACGTATACAAGTCATGAAAGGAGAACACTTACATACAGTGGCATAGTGGTAAACTCACTGGATTACAATCCAGAACCCCGGCCAATGCTTTGGAGATGTGTATTCAAATCCCACCATGGCAGATGGTGAAATTTGAATTCAATTGTGAAAAAAGTCGGGAACAGAAGCTGGCTTAAAGCAACCATGTAACTATTGTCAATTATTGCAAAAAAGCCATTTGGTTCAATAATGTCCTTTTGGGAAGGAACTCTATTATCCTTTCCTGGTCTGGTCTACATGTGACTCCAGACCCACATCAACATGGCTGACTTTTAACTGCCCTCTGGGGAATTAGGGATAGGCGATAAATACAGGCCTAGCTAGCGACACCCACATCCTCTGAACAAATAGAAAAAAATTCATTTGCAAATGCTATAAAATCTCTTTTGTTTCCATGTCCATTTCATAGCGATTTTCATACCTGTATTTTCTCATTTACTGCATCATACCCTCTCATCACCTCTATTAAATCTCCCTTTCACCACCTCAGCTCTAAAGAGAATTATGATCGAATAAAAACAACTTGTCCACATACCTGATGAATTTTGGATTTAGTCGCTTCCACCATAACTCCAGTATCAACCTTCTGATTAGATGCATCCTTATAAGCCTTTGATCAAATTATGAGAGAAATTACTTGAGTCTAACAATTCTAAACAGCTGAACACTAAGTTTAAAGAACACAGATTGTAGATAAGATTTAACCAGATTCTGGGAAACTGCCTAAATCTTCACACAATTAGTTTCAATCCATTAATCAGATGGACAAGATCATGGAACACATGCAGCTATAAATATTAAAAAAAACTCATCATTGACCCAACAAGTGGTCCTTGCCTCCAAACTCCATAGAGGACTGTGGACCCTGCTTAACCAAATCTGCACAGGACACTGATTTACTCAAATAGAGTCATATAGACGTACAGCACGGAAACAGACCCTTCGGTCCAACTCATCCATGCCAACCAGATATCCGAAGTAAATCTAGTCCTATTTGCCAGCATTTAGTCCATATCCTTCTAAACCCTTCCTATTCATATACTGATCCAGATGCCTTTTAAATGTTGTCATTGTACCAGTCTCCACCACTTCCTCTGGCAGCTCATTCCACACATGCACCACCCTTTGCGTGAAATCAAACTACAGAACAGTCAGCTATGCAGATTCACTACTGGGTCAGACAGCAGTATAGGTTTATTTCTCCATTTGATTCACTTCATATGATGTGAAAGATGTGTGATGATCCAAAGTCCAACTGTGGTCCAAGTCTCAGACCATGGAAAACATTACATAGGCCTGCCCAATAAGGTTCATTACAAGAGGTACCTCGTTTCTCTATTCAGTATTTCAGAAGGCTAATAAACGTACAGCTAATTCAGACATCTCACTAGAAGCTTTTCCCATTTTGTGAAAGCAGGCATGCGGAGTTTCACCAAGTTGAGCAGCTTCTTTTAATTTACAATAAACAGATAACTGACTCCTGGTTTGAAGTCAAACAGCCTCAATCGAGGTAGTGGTCGGCAGTCAGTCTACAGGACCATTTTGACCTTTCCAATAATTAAATCTTGGTATTTGCCTGTTTGCAGCAAGCTACATAGGAGCAAATAGGCCATTCAGCCCTTACAGCATGCTCCACCATTCTAGATCACAGTTGATTATCTACATCAATGCCATTTTCCTGTTCTATCCCATATTCCTTAATATCATCAGTTCCTAGAAATCTATTCATCTGTGTCTCTGGATTCCAGAATTTCAAAGATTGCCACCCTCCGAGTGAAGAAATTCCTCCTCACCTCAGTCCTAAAAGATATGCACCTTGTACTGAGACTCTGACCCTGGTTTTAGAAGCCTCAACCAGAGAAACATCCTTTCAGCTTCTTGTCTGTCTATCCCTTTAAATATTTTGCAAGTCCACCTGCTGTGGGTTGTCCCTCAATGCCATTAGGGTCAAAATCCCGAAATTTGCTCCCAACGACCGTGAGGGTCAGGATAGTGAGTGGCTTGGACAGGAACTTGAAGATGGTGGAGTTCCCATAAAACTGCTGCTGTTGTCCTTCTAGATGGAAGTGGTCGAGGGTTTTGAAGGTGCTGTCTGAGGATCTTTGGTGAATTTCTGCAGTGTGACTTTTGGATAGTACACACTGCTACTACTGTGTGTCGGTGGATGCAACCTTACCCTTCCTAAGTTGTAACATACCTACATTACTATTTTTTCCCTTGATGTTTCTAAGATCCACGCAAATAGATTCTACCCTTTGGTCTTGCAGACTTTCCGAGTTTCTCCAGTAATTTCTGTTTTTGTTTGTTTCTAGTTATGAGCTGCTGTCTTCATACGCTTAGCAACATCATCTATCTTGTATCGGAGCTGAAATTCTACAAAGAGATGAGTCAACATTGCTGGCTAGAAAAGCTAGTTCAACTTTAGTTAACTAAATGCAGCTCTCAAAAAGGGGGCTTGATTATGCCTAAGTCTGAAAGAAAGTTAAAGAGTAAATTGTAGTAAAAGCTACATTCGCTATTAAAATTTCAAATAATTTAAATGTACTAACCTCACTGGGCTTGCCATTTTTATTGTTTCCTTGTGAAATCATTTTCTCCAGAACAGCAAGCAGCAGCAAAGCTTTCTCAGGCTGGTACGTCAATAGATAAAGATCAACAAGCAAGAAACACAAAGCCTGGGCAAATTTCTCTTCTGCTTAAAGATTGGAGACAGAAACAAATCAGATTTTAATAATCTGAGCACCAAGCGCCAAAAAGCCCAAAGAGAGTGGCACGGCTTGGTCAGTCACATCAAGCTTTTGTGGTTAATTTTTGCTATAAGATTTTAAATAAGCTCTAGGTTTATTTCCAGAAGTTAGATTTAGTATATAGATCAACTCAATTTTTGATAAACATTTACATTGTTAAAAAGAGAGACATGTGGCTAAAAGCATTCCACTTTGCACTCATCGAGACAAACACAAGAATACCGACTTTCACATGGCCACAATTCATACCTCAGAAGAAAAGGATGCTGACTGTCTTTTTTTCCCTCCAGCACTATAAATTGTTACGATTATTTGAATTTTGGCATTCATGCATTTATCCTAATTAGTGCCAGACAAGATGTTTCAGCAACACGTTCCTTTTTTCAGACATGTTCACATCTACTCTACCAAGCAACTGTTTTAACAAAGATTTATTTTATGCTTCATAAAATAGGGGAGTATTAGTGGAATGTCAACATACAAGCATAACTTGATTTCCCTGCATAAATCAGTAATGTCCCACAGGAAATCGATGACTTAGAGATCTGATTTATATATTTAAATCCTTCTGTATAGAGTACCCCTTATTTATTCTCATTCATTCTCTTGCACTGCTGGCCACACACAATCTGATACATGCCTCTCTAAATGATAATGTACCCGAAAGGACAAAAAAAAATTTTGAATGCACAATCCAACAAATATTTCAATTCAACAGGCTGTACCGAAAGAAGAGGATGCCTCTTAACAGAGAGAAGCGCAACATCATACGGAAATAAAATAAACAAACGCTGTCAGCTAATTGGTATCATTGTCGCAGATATGACACAGGAGAGGGATTTTAGCATACCTGATGGACTATTGATCATTGAAGCTATCAGTGGCGTGCAAGGCAATGAATGTAACAAACAGCAATTTGAGCCATACATTTGGGGGACCGGAGTACAAATTTCAGGCTTTGTAAAAATGTCTGATCCAGTCCTACCTGTTATAACATGGTCACCTACTGAGGATAAATATCTAACCAAAGAAGAGTTGCCTCAAAAACAGGGGAACTCAACCGAGTACTGAGATTAAGCATCTGAGAAACTGGGATGTTAGAAAAGGTCAAAACAAAATGAACTGAAGGATCCTAAAGCAGAACACATTATACAAGTTCAATAACTTAAGAACTGTTTTGAATTTGGGAGGATATAACACAACTTACAAGTAAGGTGAAAAACCACCTTAGAATTAGCAAGTTAAGACTCTTGTAGTGGAGTGGTAGTGTCCCTATCTCACAGCCAGAGGCCTGGGTTCAGGTCCCAGCCACTTCAGAGGTGTGTCATAACATGTTCGAACAGGTTGATATAAGAACATCAAGAAATGAGGCAATTTACCTAGTATTAGCCCAGGGAGAAACTTTAAAGAGATTGGGAATTACTTCCTAGACATGAGGACTATGCTGACATTTTCATATTAACATTTCAGTCCTCAGCTTTTCACAAGACAGTAAAAGCATTTAACAGAACACAGATATTTAAACACCATAACTAAATCAATACTCTTGATATATAATTAACTAGAAAGTAGAGTGGAACAAGAACTACCTACCAAAAGGCTCTATGAATTGGTAGAGTTTTTCTCCAATTGATATAGCTTCAGTGTACTGGCGGAGATGGTAAAGAATGATTGCTTGATTGTAATAAAGCATACTGTTCTCAACATCATCCAGTCCATCCATTTCTTCAACTGTGGAATGGACCTAAAACAATCCAACAGACCCCAGTCACCCAAATGAGCACTTTAAATAAATTCTCTCATTTTCAATTTGCATCTAGAAAGGAATTCTTGATGTACTGAAAAGTCTCCGACAGTAATCTTCCTCATCATTCTCTTCCACTCTCACATTGTGCTTTCCATAGCCTGTGTCCCATCCACTCTCTGACCTCTGACAGTCCAACCACCCCAACACGCTCTCCAGCACTTCACCTTGCCCTCCAATACTGCCGCCAATTAGTTATTTATTAATTTTGGTATCACCAAATGATCTCCCTCAGCCTCTCCTCATCTTCCTAGAGGATAAACTGAAAAGATTTTCCTTTGCAGAGTATTATCAAAAAAGGCTAAAAATTATGACAGCCTGATCCAACAAGGAAACAATTTAGGATGATCATCAGTGGGGGAAAAAAACAAGCGTATGTAATATATAGAAAATGTTAATCTACCATAAAAGTTCTTTACTTTTTGACTATTGAGGCAGAGATTTAATAGAATTTCCTTTGAAATGATTGAGTATTTGAAAATAGCATAAAGCAATTAAAAGGATGCAAAATAAGATTGGAAGTTTCACTTAAAGAGAGATAAGGGCACAATAAATAAGAAGAGAAGGCCATTTGGCCCCTCAAGGCTCCTCAGTCATTCAATAAAATCAGAGCTAATCTTATTGTGGCCTTAACTCCACTTTCCTGACTATCTCTCAATCTTAGGCCCCCTCATCGACCAAAAGAGGGTCTAATATAGCCTTGAGCATATTCAATGACCTGGCACAAAAACAAAAGTTGCTGAAGAAGCTCAACAGGTCTGGCAGCAGCTGTGAAGAAAAAAAATCAGAGTTAATGTTTCAGGTCCAGTGACCCATCCTCAGAACTGATGGTAGTTGGGAAAACGTAGGTTTATATGCAGAAAATAGGGAGGGGGATGGGGTAGGGAGTAAACCATAGGATAGAGCCCAGAGAGAGACAAGAACAGTTGGATAGACAAAGGAGTTGCTAACGATCTGGGTAGGAGGGTGAATAGTTGTTAATGGGCATTATTAATGACCTAACAATAGGTAGTGTGTAATGGCAGGCTATGTGATAACAAGGCCTGGTGTGTGGGGTGGGGGGCTACGACATGGGAGATTAGGCCCTAAAATTATTGAACTCGATATATTGAGTCCGGAGAGCTGCAGGGTCCCCAAGCAGAAAATGAGGCGTTGTTCTTCCAGCTTGCATTAAGCTTTGCTGGAATACTGCAACAAACCAGAATTAGTTCCTTTATTTACAGCATCAGCAGTTCTTTCGGTTTTTATTCAATGACCTGGCCTCCACTGCTCTCTGGGGAAGAGCATTCCAAAGACTCTGGGCCTTCACAGCAGAAATTCCTTCACATCTCAGCTTTAAACAGGAACTTGCATGACAATGGCAAGACAAACTGACTAGCCTAATTCTGTTACAATTTTGCAATTCTAAATGTTTGAGTACGCAGATGATATCAACTGACAGGGGAAAATTAACCACACGGTGAAGAGTTTAAAATTATTAAGTGTATGAATTAGGAAATGGCAAAAACCATTTGATGCTAGATGAAAAGTAATAATTGATGCAAGGTACCAGAAGTGATTCAGCAATGATGACTGCAGTTGCTATACTGTAGTAACCTATTAAACCATGCATTGAGATGTTGTTTTAAAACAAAAAGGCCTTTTTGGGGATGCTGTCTCAAAGGACATTCTTTCCTAACATCTCAGTTACAAGATGATCAGAGGATTAGATAGGGTGGACAGTGAAAGCCTTTTTCCTCGGATGGTGATGGTTAGCACGAGGGGACATAGCTTTAAATTGAGGGGTGATAGATATAGGACAGATGTCAGAGGTAGGT
>NC_063335.1:34860176-34900053 GCF_021869965.1 Rhincodon typus
GGGGGGGGAAGAGAGGGGGGTCAGTGAGTCGCTGGGGGAGAGAGAGAGGGGGTCAGTGAGTCGTCGGGGCCGGGGTGGAAGGAGGAGTGGGGTGGGGCCGGTGTGGTTCAGTGAGTGTCTGGCTGTGGGGGGTACAGTTTAGAGAGAGAGATCAGAGAGTGTCCGGAGAGAGAAAGAGAGAGAGAGATCGGTGAGAGTCGGGAGACAGAGAGAGAGATCGGTGAGAGTCGGGAGACAGAGAGAGAGATCGGTGAGAGTCTTGTTGGGGGCTGGTGGTCAGTGTGAGAGAGAGGGACAGGGAGGCAAGGTGAGGTGAGCGTCCAGGGAGAGAAAGAGAGGCAGTCAGTGAGTGGCCAGAAAGAGTGCGAAAGAACGAGGATGTCAGCAAGTGTCCACAGTTCTGGGCTGTGGACCTCTCCTCCAGGGCCTCTGCCTGTTTGAGTCTCAGTCCCAGCAGCAAGGAGGGATTGATGAGAGATATTGACTAGGCCTTCCAGTCTTAATGGGATCTTGAGGATGGTGGTGTGGCTTTGGGCAATGTTAAGTACAGTGATTAGGATAATGCAATGTGAGGGTTACTCTCTAGAGTTTTAATCAGGTTGTTTTTGGCTTAGTGGAATTATAAAAAGTAAGGTTTTTAATTTTGGCACCCGAGGTGGATCAGAAGAGGAGGGGAGTGAATATTGCAGGCAGTAATATAGGTATGCTGAAGAATGAGGGTCGTGTTGAGGGTGGCAAAGTCTGGGTTGTCTGAGAAGATGGAAAGAAAGATTTACATTCCAAACTGCTTTTCTATGCCTTCAGGATGTCTCAGAATGCTTAACTGTCAATGAAGAGCTTTTTGAAAAGTCGACAGTGCTGTGATGAAGGAAACATGACAAGCAATTTGCAGACAACAGGCTCCCACAAACAGTGAATTTATATGAACCAGATAATGTGTTTTTAGCGATGACCACTGATCGAATATCGTTATTTAATTAACTACGTAAGATTGTACTTAAATAGATACAAAGAGCAGTAGCCATTTTTGTGATTGTGCAGAATTATTCTCAGGATGTAGGTGTCACTGGCAAGGCCAGAATTCATTGCCCAATGCTAGTTATCATAATTATAGTCAATTATAATCCTATTATGTGAGTGGTGCAATGGCTTCACTGCCAAAAAACAGGAAGAGTTTGATCTGAAGTTTTGAACACTTATTACAGAACAACTGGAATTGAACATGTTGGAAAATAATCTGCTTAATTTAGGGCTGCTTCACTAATTTATGTAGACTGCAATAAATCGGTTCAGTATGTAAGTATAATCTGTTTCCTCTTAGTGACAGGAATGATTTGGAGAGTGAGATATTTACATCTCAAATTTTTCTTGACCTTCCTGCTGATTTCCTTTTGGGACAGAAGCTGTGGTCATGCCAACCATGACACTGAATGCACAGCAATTGGTGAACATGACCATCTCCCTCTTCCAGATGCAACCAATGCAGTTGTGGACAGAAATAAAGCAATGTTTGAACAGAACTACTATCTGCAAAAACTCTTTGACCATTATGGTGAAAACGGCACCCTGACGGTGGAAGGTTTAGAGAAACTTCTGTGCAATATTGGAGTCGGTGAAGTCAGGACAATTAAAGCCAGACACAGTCACTTTGATCATGTCTCGAAGAAACATACAGTACTAGCAGAAGGAAGCATTCATCATCACTGCTGTCCAGGATGCCGACATATTAGGTTGAGAATTGGCATACAAACCACTCCCAAACAGACTGGAACCTCTCCAAAGCACAGCCATTCATCAGGTGTGACGCCACCATCTGGAGTCTCTGCTGAAGATAAATCTGGAACCAAGAAACACATGAGGGCAGCACGCAGTCCTCCAAGTGCAATTCCAGCTACAACAAATACACGTTTGATGGACAAGCTTAAGGCTGAGTTTGCCATGACGGACAGTTACAGCACCAGAATGTCTGGCCTGCCCTTAACTGAATATTCTACTCACAAGGATGGTAAAGAGGTTCAAAAAAGAAATAATCCACTTGAAAACCACACAGATAAAGACTTGAAAGGAGAGGAGGTAAGATCACATTTCACTTGTGGTGCACACTTTGCAAAGGGATGTCTTCCTCTGGTGTTTTTACGTTTTTTTAGAAGATCAGTTCTAGATTACTAGTCCAATGACATTACCATAGGCCACTGGAGATTAGAGAGGAGTGCAAGGCCATGATCTGAAAACAAGGATGAGAATTTTGATAGCCTGGGAGTCAGTCAGCAAGCACAGAGGTGATAGAGGAATGGGATTTGGTGTGAGTTAGGACACAGACACCAGAGTTTGGATAAGCTGAAGTTTCTGGAGGGCGGGAACTTCAAAACCAGCTCCAGGAATATTGGAATAGTCATGTTTGGAAATGTGCACTTGGTCAAGCTACATCCTGAAGTGGGAAGCAGTGCAGTGCACTGTATAATCTGGAGATTCACCATCCATAGATTTCTTGATTGCTTGTTCTTGAGGTTCCAAAACATAGTGGTGGGTTTCTGCCCCTTGCATGAGCAAAATGTGTAAATAAAGTAACAAAGAATATCCAGAGCCCCCTTGTTTTCTGGTGATTACTCCTGTTTCTGCACTAGCTGTCTGATACTGCCACTTACAAACATGTACAGCAAATCCATTGAGCTAGCAAGAGTGATAACTGGAGAGGAATTGAATCAGAGATAGTAGGAACTGCAGATGCTGGAGAATCCGAGACAACAAGGTGCAGGGCTGGATGAACACAGCAGGCCAAGCAGCATCATAGGAGCAGAAAGGCTGACGTTTCGGGCCTGGACCCTTAATCAGAAAAGGGGGAGGGGAAGGGGGTTCTGAAATAAATAGGGAGAGAGTGGGAGGTGGATAGAGGAGAGGATAGGTGGAGAGGAAACAAACAGGTCGAAGAGGCGGGGATGGAGCCAGTAAAAGTGAGTGTAGGTGGGGAGTTAGGGAGGGGATAGGTCAGTCCAGGGAGGACGGACAGGTCAAGGCGGCGGGATGAGGTTAGTAGGTAGGAGATGGGGGTGCGGCTGAGGTGGGAGGAAGGACAGGTTAGGGAGGCGGGGACGAGCTGGACTGGTTTTGGGATGCGGTAGGGGGAGGGGAGATCTTGAAGCTTGTGAAATCCACATTGATACCATTGGGCTGCAGGGTTCCCAAGCAGAATATGAGTTGCTGTTCCTGCAACCTTCGGGTGGCATCGTTGTGGCACTGCAGGAGGCCCAGGATGGACATGTCGTCTGAGGAATGGGAGGGGGAGTTGAAATGGTTCGCGACTGGGAGGTGCAGTAACTGGAGAGTCTGGTTTAAACTGATGACTGAGGCACTGTGTTCTGGAGCATATATGCTGCATTGCTTCTTGTTCTGTACAGAAATGAAATGCTGTGGATATTGGAAATCTAGAATGAAAACAGAAATGCTATTTAGCCAGTTTGGCAGCATTTGTAGAGAGGAAGAGAAAGACAGAGTTAATATTTCAGGTCATTGTCCTGTTATCAGGAGTGTGGTCATTCACAGGAATCCTGTCCAACTAAAACTCTGGACTGCCCTAATCTGTGAGGATGCATATGTATTTTTAAAAATTCCTTGCGTTACCCACCTCTATAATACTGAGTGTAAACTGTGTGGTTGCATAGTCTTGAGTAGTTTACAATGAGTGATGAAAGGAATTCTGGATGAGAGGAGAAGAAAGATAATTGCATTGGTCGAATGGGTCTTTAAACATTTACATGGTTGTGTCTCCTGCAGTGCCTGAATGCATACATTTTGCTTTCATCTCATGGAATGACCCCACAGATGACTCTTGATGCAGAGCAATTTGGCTACATTTGCCCTGCACTCCTGGACCAGATCGAAAGTAAGGCTTGCGTTTCACACACAACTGGAGAGAAACACTCAGCTTCCGCTGTTGGAGCAGGTGAATAAATTTATTTAATTTGGAGGACATATGTGAAGAGAGGGGGCACATGCAAGGAGGGCAAGCATGCGAGGGAGTGGGGTAAACATGGGAGGCAGAAACATGATGATGCAAGTGGGAGGGAAGTATGTGTCGGGGCACTGAGGGTGTGTGTGCAGAGGGAGGGCTTGAGGGGGAGGACATGCCCCCCAATGAAATTTTGGGAGCAGGTGTAGAGGGCATGGGTGAGGGTGGCGTGGAGAGTGGAGGTCGTGGGAGCGGGAGATTGGGAGGCTTGAAGGTGTAGGAATGGAGAAGAGTGTTGAGGTTGCATGGGGAACAAAGAGATGGTGGGTGTGGGGATGTTGGGATTGAGGAGGAGGAAGAACAGAGGAGGGCCTGGGAGTAGTGAGAGGCAGAGCAGAAACAAAAATAGAAATTGCTAGAGAAACTCAGCGGGTCTGGCAACATCTTTGGGAAGAAAGCAGAGTTAACATTTTGAGTCCAGTGACTTTTCATTAGAGCATGTGGGAAGGAAAGGGCAGTACATGGAAGGAGGGGAAGACAAGCTGGGGAAAAGTTTGGTGGGACTGGGCAGTATGGTGAGAGGGATAGGAGTGACAGTGAGTGGGGGGAGCCTTAGAGGTGTAGTAAGACTGTGGGAGGGAGTATATTCAAAGTAAAGAAAGGGAGAGGATGGGAGAGAGCTATTTTATGTGCAACTGGGAGAGAGTGAGAGTGTATAAAAATTGAACATAATGTGAACATATAGTCTCATCCTCTCCTCTCTCTCCCTAAAAACTTTTCCATAATGCTAGTTGGGCAAGGAGGTAATCCCCAACCTGAAAATTAACCAATTTTAACCATTACTTTCATGTAAATTATGCCAAGGCCAGCTTCACATGTGTGCCACAAGAGGTGAATGCATCGTACATATTAGTTAAACCCAATGCCACTCAGCCCTGTCCCCTCCCCTCCCCTGATGATCAGGAATTGGCATGTCGTGTGTCTCTCTCTCTCTCTCTCTCCCTGAACAACAATTTTTACTTACTTCTCCAATGTAACACTTTTTAATGGCCATCTTTATTAATTGCTCATTTAAATTATTGGAATTTTCTCTAAAATTCATGTTTAGTCTTCTGCCAAACATTAGGTTTTGGCTGCACGTTCTTACCAATCTTTGGGTGACAGTGTTTCTTCTGAATTGCCTATTGGACTTCTTGGTGACCAGCTTTATATTTGATCTCTAGTTATGATCTTTCCCACAAGAGGAAATATTCTCTCTGTATCTACTCTTCTGGTTTCCAGTTTTTGGTGTCAACACCATAGTCTTTCATGGCCTCGGTTTCAACAAGCTCTTCCATCTATTTGTTAGTCACCCCCTTTTATTATGAGTACTTGCAGTTCACTGTCATTTCAGTTTGAATAGAAATCACACAGAGGGCGATGCATACATGGAACGAGCTGCCAGAGGAAGTGGTAGAGGCAGGTACAATTACAACATTTTAAAGACATTTGGCCAGCTACATGGATAGAAAAGGTTAAAAGGGATATGGGCCAAATGCAGGAAAATGGGACCAGTTTGGTTTAGGAAACCTGGTTAATGTGGATAAGTTGGGCCGAAAGGCCTGTTTCTGTGCTGTATGACTCTATGTTGGAATGTCAGTAGCTCATAATGCTGCCTTTTTTCCTTTTTCTGATCTTAATGCCAAGAACAACAAGGTGTCCTCGAACATTGTGCCCTCCCACTCTGCCGCAACACTTTGAGTCCTTACTCCGTCATGTATTCTCTTTGCTTCCCCATAAATGCATTCATGTTATCCATCTTGACCATTCTCCATGGCAGTGAGTTCCAAATTCTCGTGACTGTTTGAATAAAAAAGTTTCTCCTGAGTTCTTTAACAGATCTGTAGTTTTGGACCCTAGTCCTGATCTCCTGACTCGAGGAAACATCTATACCTCTACTTTTCTCAGCCGCCTTCGTAGAGTAAAGCCTTTTCAGGTGCTGAGACATTTGATCAAATTGAATCTTAACACTAACTTGCTAACAAATGATCAATGTCGAGAATTGCCATTCGTGTAGTTAGAACAACATTGATGTCATAGACAAATACCAATAATCTAAAAGTAAGAATTAATTCCTGCTTAATCTCAGAACCTGGAGCAGTTCAGTAAAAGAGAATATCATTTCATCAATACTTCAGTTGTATGGATTGATTAGAGAAGTGGGGCTGTTTTCCTTGAAGAGAATGTTCAGAGGAGATTTGATAGAGGTGCTCAAAATCATGAGGGGCCTGGACAGACTAACTAGGAAACTGTTCCATCGTTGGAGTGTTTGAAAACCAGAGGGCACCAATTTAAGGTTCTTAAGGTAAAAGAAACAATGGCAATAAGAGGAAAAGCTTTTTCATGCAGCAAATGGTTAAGGTCTGAAATATACTGCCTGAGTGTGAGATAAAGGCAAGTTCAGTCAAAGCTTTCAGAAAAGAAGTGAAAGTTACCTGCATGGCAATGAAGAAACAAAACGGAGTGTTGTTAGAGAAGTTACTCTTTCTGAAGACTAGCAGACACAATGGACCAAATGGCTTCCAGCTTTTCAAGGTGAAACCATGATGGGGAGGATTGGAGTTTGAGCAAGAAATGTATTATATCTGATTGAAATGTTTTGAAGTATATTTTGGGATATGCAGTATAATCTATTTTGTTTGTTTTTTCGCAGCTTGGATTGGAGGCTTTGTGTCTGTCACCATCATCAGTCTGCTGTCCCTGTTGGGTATAATCTTCATGCCCTTAATAAATAAGACCTTCTTCAAGTTTCTCTTGACATTCTTGGTTGCTTTAGCTGTTGGAACACTTAGCGGGGATGCATTTTTACATCTCTTGCCACATGTATGTATCATCTATCTATTTATGAAAAATATTTTTCAAAATTGTGTTGCCATTTAGAAACTTAGTTAATCCATGGGGCTCCACATGAGGTTGTCTTCATTTACTGATCTGATTGAATTGTTGGACACACACTTCAATTGGCTGTTTGTAATGTTTCAAAAATGTTATTTTATAATTTGTTTCCTTCATAACCATATGTAATATTTTATAGTTATCTTTTCTGAAGTGGCATGATGTACTTACATACACAGTCACACAGCAGGAAAACAGAGCCTTCAGCCCAACTCATCCATGTCGTCCAGACATCTCAATCTGACCTAGTCCTATTTGCCAGCATTTGGCCCACATCCCTTTAAACCTTTTCTCTTCATATACCCGTCCAGATGCCTTTCAAATGTTGTAATTATACCCACTTCCACCATTTCCACTGGCAGCTCGTTCCAAACACACACCACCCTCTGCGTGAAAAAGTTACCCTTCAGGTCCTTTTTAAATCTTTCCCCTCTTACCTTAAATCTATACCTTCAAGCTCTGGACTACTCCGCCCTAGGAAGAAAGCCCTTGCCTGTTCACCTTATTCATACCCCTCTTGATTTTATAAACCTGCATCACCTCTCAGTCTCTGACTCTCTAGGGAACAAAGCCCTGGCTTACTGAACCTCTCCCTACACCTCAAACCATCCAGCCTCGGCAACATTCTTGTAAATTTTTTCTCCACCCTCTCAAGTTTAACAATATCCTTCCTTCCTATAGAAGGGCGAGCAGAATTGTGCGCAGTATTGCAAAGGTGGCCTCACCAATGTCCTGTACTGATGCAACATATCATCCCAACTCCTGTATTCAATGTTATGACCAATTGAGGCAAATGTGGCAAATGTGCCAAATGTCTTCTTCACCACCCTGCCTACCTGCAACTTGACTTTCAAGAAACTACACATCTACACTCCTAGGTCTCTTTGTTTGGCAACACTCCTCCGGGTCCTACCATTAACTGTATAAGTCCTGCCCTGTTTTGCTATTGGTAGCTTCTTGGCTTTTAGGATCCACTAAGGTCTCTATTTCCAAATCCTTTAACTGCTCATGTCAAACCCTGATACTTTCAGATTCTTTGGTGATCATTGGAATGATGGAATTTGCACTATTTGGACAGCATTAGAAGGCATCTCACCACCACTGTCTTGAGGAAAATTAGGGATGGGTAATAAATGTCAAACCTTCCCAAGCATGTTCATGGACTCGATGATCTTTTAATGTTCCAAAATTCATAAATACAATGTTTTTATTTTGCAGTCACAAAGCGTTCATCACCATGATGTAGAAGACCAGGATCACTTGGATTCTGTGTGGAAAGGCCTCACTGCTCTTGGTGGTCTTTATTTTATGTTTCTTATTGAACATCTTATTACATTGATTAAACTGTACAAAGGTAAAAAGAAGGTAGGAACTGCGATGATATTTTGTCGCTAATGTTAATAAGGATGCTTTTTCCAGTGATAAATGGTAATTCAGAGTTTTCATTGATAAATGAATGTTCAGTATGGTGGTGTGAAAAACAGTAAATGCTTGGCAAGTCAGACTGCATTTGTGGGGAGAGAGACAGTATTGATATTTCAGGTTGACCTTTTAACCAACATGATAATGCAGTTTTTCTCTGTATCCACACAGATGGTGCCAGACAATTGAGTGCTTCCAGCATTATTTTTACTTCAGATTTCATAATCCATAGTATCATGCCATTATATTCAGTGTGCCATTACAGTAATTGATCTGACTGTTCAGCCTGCTGATCCATCCTGTTTACTTTTGGATAGCGAAACAAGAACAGGAATTTCTGTATGGTGGCCTTCATTGTAATTTGCTTCTCATCGGTGGTTAGTTGATGGAAGTATCTTAACTAGCACGGTTAAAGAGAAGCCTTTACCTTGTAGTAAAATACAGTTTATATTTACTAGGGTTGAACATAGGAAATAGGAGCAGCAGAAGACCATTCAATAACTCAGCTGCTCTGCCATTCAACCAGTTCAAGGTTGATTTTGTACCTCAGTACAGTTTGCTGCACTATGCCCTATTCTTGATATCTTTAATATTTCGAATATTTCGAATCTCGAATATACACAAAACTAAGCTTCCACAATCCCTTTGAAATAGAGAATTCAAAGATTCCCCATCCTATGAATGAAAAAATTCCTTCTCAGCTCAGTTCTAAATGACCTCCTTCCTATTCTGAAACTGTTTCCCTAGTTCTAGACAGCCCTTCCCCCTCCCCAGCCAATGGAACCATTCTTCCTGCATCTATTCTATCAAGTCCTGCAGGAACTGTCCTAGCAATGAGTGATGATTGGAAAAGCTGGGGCTAAGATATATCAAGAATGACTGCGTTAAACTTGTCAATATTTGTTTAACTGTCTGTTTTCTTTAATTACGTTCTTAAGATCCAGTATCTCTACAAT
Source organism: Rhincodon typus (assembly GCF_021869965.1). Lineage (NCBI taxonomy): Eukaryota > Metazoa > Chordata > Chondrichthyes > Orectolobiformes > Rhincodontidae > Rhincodon > Rhincodon typus. The sequence continues at coordinate 34,869,435 of NC_063335.1, forward strand.
GTCTGAAACAAATTTTGTTTTAAGCAGCAGAAAAAGTCTAGTCAAGATGATCAGGAGATAGATACTGATAGAAACGCAGAACCCCATGAATCTCAAGAGTTATCTAAGGATGAAAATCCAGACATTAAACAGTTTGCTGGTGAGTCATCTGGCATCTCTTGCACTTGTTCTTCAGAAGCTGAAATTGTGTAGTTCAGTATAATGATTAGACTGGATTAATTATTTTTAGCACGTGTGTGTGTTTTATCATCAATTTTCTAAACAAAAGCAATCAAGTGGATTGAAACAAAAATCTTTATGCATTCTTTTCCCCCAGGAATAAACCCCTGCACATGAGTGCATGCACTGAAACTCCGAGATGGGGAATTATTTGCATTATGCCAAGTTTGAACTGGGAAGAGTGCACCAATAATTGAGCTACACTGTTCCACCAACTGACACAAAATGTATAAATTATAAAATCCCAATGAGACCAATCTGCCTGGGACAAAAGCAGTTCACAGAAGGTTCTTTCAGTAACAAAAATAAACACACTTTTTGGAACTTAATTTTGACAATACCAGTGAAAGGAAAGGATCTCTAAATTATGCAGCTTAAACTGTACTGACCCAAAACCTATCACACACACACGCACACACACACTGTCCGTCGATTTGAAGTTGATCAAAATGAACTTGTGTCTGTCCTTGCATGAATTCATTCCTTGAACATTACTTGGTTTTCCTGTCTTTTTTTCCAGATGGAAACAGAAGGGAGGGAGAGATGGATGCTTATTGTCTGCTGGCCGTGGATGTTTATTCAACTCTGTTCTCTTGACACTTGTAGCTTTTTAATACTGCAGCTGAATCAATCAGTGGGCTGTTGTCAGGCAGAACTTCCGAATTTGAAAGATTTTCAGTGGCCGTTCAGTTGCTTTTCAATATATTTTCCATTTGCCAAGCTGTCTCCGTGGTGCAGTTAGCAATATTACTTACATTTTAGTCTATAGTTCCAAAACAAAATGTGATCCCTTAATTTTGTTAGAGGGGAAAAGAATAAAATGAATGTAAAGCAAATGGTGCTAAATGGAGAGATAGGAAAGGACAATGTAGTGAATTGAACATAATTCAGTCAATACATAAATGAATAAGACTGAGGGCTTAAACATTAGGGGGGTGGTTTTGAACTTGATTGTGTTTTATTTTTATTCTTTAGGAAATTTGAGCATTGCTGGTTAGGCCAGTATTTGTTACCTTTGAAAGATTGGCTGTGGACCGCCATCTTGTTCATCTGCAGTTTGTGTGGCGCAGGTACTTACAGCAAATACCCATAGCACTTTAGGGAAGAAATTACAGGATATTGATCCTATAACTGTAAAGTAATGGTGTTAAAATTCAAGTAAGATGCTGCTTCGAGGGGAACTTGCAGCTGTTGGAGTTAGCATGTCTCTGATACCCATGTCCTTCTAGGTGGTAGAGTTCATGGGATTTGATAGGTGCTGCTGAAGGGACCATGATGAGTTGCTGCAGTGCATCAAGTAAATAGTGTGCACCAGGCCATTATATTATCAGTGATGGAGAGATTGAATGTTTAAGGTAGTTGATATGTTGTTGATCCAGCAGGCTGCTTAAAATGGACTCCTCATTCAGTCAAACCTTATTCATCTCATGAATTTCACTGAGAGCAGCTATTTTTCTAGGTTGACAACTGTAATTCTTCCTATATAAAAAAAGTGTATTATCCTTTGATGTTTAAGTAATTCCTACAGACTTGTAATGAAATTCTTTCAGGATATACTTTGCTGTTTTATTTTGCTGAAATGTTTAACCTATCTGTTTTTCTGATACTGGCATCTTGTTTTCATTCACAGATCCGGATGACTGTCTGGTTGAACCTAAGGATCAATCAAATCTTCACTCTCTGGATCACAGTCAGAATTCTCTCACTCCAGAACAAGAAGTGATGATTGCCCATGCTCACCCAGAAGGCAATTACAATACATATGTGCCCAGAGGATGTGAAAACAAATGCCACTCTCATTTCCATGACACAATAGGAAACGCTGATGATTCTCATCACCATCACCACCGGTATCACCATATTCTACACCACCACCATCACCAGAACCACCACCCTCATAGTCATAGCCACTATTACTTTCAGGAGGATCTGAAGGACGCAGGAATAGCAACCTTGGCGTGGATGGTTATTATGGGTGATGGCCTCCATAATTTCAGTGATGGTCTGGCTATAGGTAAGATACCTTCATTAATAACAACATCCTATAGTTTCCATTGCAGCAGCTACAAGTACTTGTGACATGATAACAATATAGCAGACATTTGCAAGTTTATCTGTTTGAGTAGATAGTTGCATTCAAAATAGGACTTTGAATGCTTGCTCTTTGGAGAAGTAACTTTGAAAATACAAAATGTAAATGTAAAATAAAATCATTGATTCATTAGTACAGGAGGAAGTCATTCAGCCCATCATACCTGTGTCAGCTCTTTGAAAGAATTATCAATTAGATCCACCCTTCCTCCCCTTACCTCATAACCCTGCAGATTTTTTTTTTCCTCCTTTTGGAAATTACTTTCTAAATCTGCTTCCCCCACCCCCAGTCCTTTCAGACAGTGTAGTTCAAATTACAACAACTCAAACTTTTTTTCTATAATAAGATTCCTCGTATGCAGTTTTCAGTGTACTGAAGAACTAAAGCACAATGCTGTAGAATTCAAGGTAGAGTTTTTGAAATCTATGAAAATTGTCATTAAACATTGGCCTACACAACAGGCGAAGCACGGAAACAGACCATTCAGTCCAAGTGAGATAACAAGGTGTAGAGCTGGATGAACACAGCAGGCCAAGCAGCATCAGAGGAGCAGGAAAGCTGACGTTTCGGGTCAAGACCCTTCTTCAGAAATGGGGGAGGGGAAGGGGATTCTGAAATAAATAGGGAGAGAGAGGGAGACGGATAGAAGATGGATAAAGGAGAAGATAGGTGGAGAGGAGATAGACAGGTCAAAGAGGCAGGGTTGGAGCCAGTAAAGGTGAATGTAGGTGGGGAGTTAGGGAGGGGATAGGTTGGTCCAGGGAAAACAGACAGTCGAGGAGGTGGGATGAGGTTAGTGGGGAGGAGATGGGGGTGGGGCTTGAGGTGGGAGGAATGGTTAGGGAGGCGGGGACGAGCTGGGCTTGTTTTGGGATGCGGTCGGGGGAGGGGAGATTTTGAAGCTTGTGAAGTCCACATTGATACCCTTGGGCTGCAGGGTTCCCAAGCGAAATATGAGATGCTGTTCCTGCAGCTTTCGGGTGGCATCATTGTGGCAATGCAGGAGGCCCAGGATGGACATGTTGTCCAAGGAGTGGGAGGGGGAGTTGAAATGGTTCGCGACTGGGAGGTGTAGTTGTTTGTTGTGAACCGAGCGTAGGTGTTCCGCAAAGTGGTCCCCCAGCCTCCGCTTGGTTTTCCCGATTTAGAGGAGGCCACAGCGGGAACAGCGGATACAGTATACCACATTAGCAGATGTGCAGGTGAACATCTGTTTGATGTGGAAGGTCTTCTTAGGGCCTGGGATGGGGGTGAGGTGTAGGGGCAGATGTAGCACTTGCTCCGGTTGCAGGGAAAAGTGCTGGGGGTGGTGGGGCTGGAGGGGAATGTGAAGCGGACAAGGGAGTCACGGAGAGAGTGGTCCCTCCAGAAAGCAGATAAGGATGGGGAGGGAAAAATGTGGATGAACAGTTCGAGCTCCTCGTGGGAGCATGAGGCGGCGCCGATACAGTCATCGATGTAACGGAGGAAGAGGTGAGGGATAGGGCCTTAAGGTTGGGGTGGAAGGTGTTAGTGAAGTGGATGAACTATTCTTTTTTAAAGTTCCCGCAACTCATCCCTCACACCCCCTACCCGCAGTAACAACCAAAACAGAATCCCCCTCGTCCTCACGTACCACCCCACCAACCTCCTAATCCAACGCATCATCCTCCGACACTTCCGCCATCTGCAATCTGACATCACTACCAAAGACATTTTTCCCTCCCCATCCTTATCTGCTTTCCGGAGGGACCACTCTCTCCGTGACTCCCTTGTCCGCTCCACATTCCCCTCCAGCCCCACCACCCCCAGCACTTTTCCCTGCAACTGGAGCAAGTGCTACATCTGCCCCTGCAGCCCCCACCCCCATCCCAGGCCCTAAGAAGACCTTCCACATCAAACAGATGTTCACCTGCACATCTGCTAATGTGGTATACTGTATCCGCTGTTCCCGTTGTGGCCTGTACATCGGGGAAACCAAGCGGAGGCTGGGGGACCGCTTTGCGGAACACCTACGCTCGGTTCACAACAAACAACTACACCTCCCAGTTGCGAACCATTTCAACTCCCCCTCCCACTCCTTGGACGACATGTCCATCCTGGGCCTCCTGCATTGCCACAATGATGCCACCCGAAAGCTGCAGGAACAGCATCTCCTATTTTGCTTTGATACTCTTGGGTGGCAGGGTTCCCACGTGGACTTCACAAGCTTCAAAATCTCCCCTCCCCTGACCGCATCCCAAAACCAGCCTCCCCGCCTCCCTAACCATTCCTCCCACCTCAAGCCCCACCCCCATCTCCTGCCAACTAACCTCATCCCGCCTCCTTGACCTGTCCGTCCTCCCTGGACCGACCTATCCCCTCCCTAACTCCTCACCTACATTCACCTTTACTGGCTCCAACCCCACCTCTTTGACCTATCTGTCTCCTCTCTACCTATCTTCTCCTTTATCCATCTTATATCCACCTCCCCCTCTCTTCCTATTTATTTCAGAATCCCCTTCCCCTCCCCCATTTCTGAAGAAGGGTCTTGACCCGAAACGTCAGCTTTCCTGCTCCTCTGATGCTGCTTGGCCTGCTGTGTTCATCCAGCTCTACACCTTGTTATCTCAGATTCTCCAGCATTGGCAGTTCTTACTATCTCTGTAACAATTCAGTCCAAGTGATCCACATTGGTATTGATCCTTCACGTTAAGACATTTTAATTTTATCCAATCAGCATCTCATTTCTCATGTATTTGTTGAGGTATTTTTATATTCAGCTCCTTTCCAACCTTTCTTTAAGAGTACTCGTTTAGTTATATTTCCATGTTGCAAATACATTCAGGCCAAAGCAAGCTGAGGTGTTGATTTTAGTCTATATCTATGCTAGTCACTCCAATTACTAACTGTGGTTGAATTTTCCACATCCTCGCTAGTCTCTGAGTAATATGAAAAGATGTATAGCATTGAGTAAAATAGGTGTGGTGTGTGATGGAACAGGTAGGTATTGAGGACATTAAAGGCAGTGCCTCTGGTCTGAAGGCTGTTTAAATTAAAAGGAAATGAAAGTCTGAGTGTTTTGAAACTGACAGATTCGGGTCTAAATTTGTGTTCCTTCTTGTGGTTTTCAGCATTCTAAATAATGTTCTATGTCCTTTCAGCCTATCCTGTACCCAATCCTGATGCAAACAATTGTTCCAGGTATTGGCACTGGAAGCTGTGATGATTGAATCATGGACTCGAATCTGCATTGGCTCTTTTCAGGATCTTTTCCCACAACCCCACAGTTTCTTTTTCCTTTTGAATGTTTGTCCAAAGCTGCTTTTGAGTCTGTTTCAGGCAGCACATTCCAAATCTGAACCACTCATATATAAGGCGTTTCTCATTACATTAATTCTTTTATCAATCGTCCTAAGTCTGTGACCTTCATTTACCTTTCAAGCAAGGAAGACCTTCAAGTACAGCAGTGAATGTTGCAGTTTCGACACTGTTAAATATTTCTTTCAGCCAGTTTTACTTCCTTTTGAATGTGCCGGATCTTAAGAGAAACTGATTTAATTTTTAAAAAGATACATTTCCAGTTGTGTGAAAATGAAATTTTCATTTTCTTTTAGGTAACTTGAGAATATATTGTTTTTAATCTCCCCGTAATAGATACTTGTATTATGCTGAATATGTTCATGTTTCATTTTGTCTTAATTACAGCATAGTTAATATTTAAATCTTGTGTGTAGGTGCTGCTTTTACTGGAGGCTTGTCCAGTGGGTTGAGTACATCTGTTGCTGTATTCTGTCACGAATTGCCACATGAACTGGGTAAGATTTTTATTTAATCTACATAACAGTTTGACTGTAGTTGCAAATGCTTAGGTACATTCACAGATCCTGGAGTTTATAGCACTGGTGAAAGTGGCTAGCTCACATTGTTCATATCAATACATGCAAAATAACCTTGTTGCTCTGATCCCTTCATGTAGCTCTGAAATACAGTCATACAGCATGGAAACAGACCCTTTGGTCCAACTCGTCTATGCCGACAAAGTTTCCCAAATTAAACTAGTCCCACTTGCCTGCATTTGGCCCATATCCCTCTAAACCTTTCCTAATTATGTACCTATCCAAATGTCTTTTATATGTTGTAATTGTACCTGCATCTACCATTTTCTCTGGTTGTCCATTCCACACACGAACCACCCTCTGTGTCAAAAGGTTGCCCCTCAGGTCCCTTTTAAATCTTTCTCCTTTCACCTTAAAAATACATCCCCTAGTTTTGAACTCACCAACTCTATGGAAAAGACATTTGCTATTTACCTTATCCATGCCCTTCATGACTTTATGAACCTCTGTAAGGTTACCCCTCAACCTCCCACACTCCAGTGAAAAAAGGTCCCAGCCTATCCTTTAACTCAAACCCTCCAGTCCTGGCAACATCCTAGTAAATCTTTTCTGAACCCTCTCCAATTTAATAATATCCTTCCTATAGCAGGGTGACCCAAACTATACACAGTACTCCAAAAGTGGCCTCACCAATATCCTGTACAACTTCAACATGAGATCCAAACTCCTATACCCAATGATCTGAGCAATGAAGGCCTTTTTAACTGCCCCCTCTACCTGTGATGCAACTTTCAAAGAACTCCCACCTGAACCCCTATGTTCATCTAATCTTTACAACCCTAGAACTTGGAATACTTGTTGAACTGTTGTATTGAGAGCAAAAATGCAGTGAGTTTGTCATGTAGCAACCTCCCACAAATAGCAAATAACATTTTTCTGATGAAGGGTCTAGGCCCAAAACGTCAGCCTTTCTGCTCCTATGATGCTGCTTGGCCTGCTGTGTTCATCCAGCTCTGCACCTTGTTGTCTAGCAAATAACAGTGACTGGATTATCTATTTAGGTTTAGGCTAAGAGATAAAAATATTGGCCCAGGACAGAGGGAGGTGATCCATGCTCTTGAGTTGCTGGAAAAGGAAACATACTCTGAAAGCTTTTTGTTTACCATCATCGATACAGGTGCAAGACTGCCAATTTTCAAAGGGAACAACAATTTTATGCTGTGAGAAAAGGATACTGATTAGTTGACAAGTCAGCACTAATTGAACCATGGTGGATCAGTCAGAGATTTTGTTCATCTGTAGGGAAAAGACATATGTCCAGGCAACCATAAGTCCAATTGTCAACCAGTCAGTACCCTTTCCTCATAAGCTGTTGCCCCCTGTCACACTTGGTTTACTTACTGGCCTGATGAGTGCAAAACAAAGCTTCAACAGCATGTCATTTTATTCAGCAATACTCCACTATATTAATGTACAAGTCCATTAAGGGTAAAAGGATAACTAAGGAAAGAGTGGGAACAAGTTACTGCAGATGCTGGAATCTGTACTGAAAGCAACAAATACTGGAGATCAAGGTGGGTCAGACAGCGTCCATCGAGGGAGACCAAGCTAACATTTTGAATCTAGATGTCTGTCCATCAGAACTGAAGTGGAGGAAAGAGAAGGGTTCATTAAGGACCACAATGGTTATTTCTGCATGGACCGGAGAACATAGGGTTCTAAATAAATATTTTGTCACAGTGTTCACTAGTGAGAGGGATGATTTGGATGTAGAAATCAGGGACAAGGACAGTGATATATCTAAAGAAATTAACATAGACGGAGAGGAGGCTCTGAGTGATCTGGCAGGCTTTAAAATGTGGATAAATCGCGATGGCCAGATGAAATGAATCCAAAGCTGTTGAATGAGGCAAGGGAGGAAATAGTAGGGGCAATAATTTCCATTCTTTTCTGGCCAAACGTCTGCCAGTGTGATACTGTTGTTTAAGAAGGAGCAAGGGATAAACCAGGAAACTGCAGGCCAGTTTAACCTATTTAACCAGTTTAAACTATTGGAAGCAATTCTGGGGAACAGAATTAATCTTAGAGAGGCCAGGATTAAGAGATTTCGAAGAGGTGACCAAGTGTGTAGATGGGAGAAGTGCATTCGACATAATCTACTTGGACTTAAGCGAGACTTTTGATAAGGTGCCACATGGGGGACTGATAGCGAATGTATGAGCCCAAGGAAATTTGGCTAAGTGGATCCAGTGTTTTTGATATTGGAAACCTGTGACCAATGGAGTTCCACATGGATTAGTGTTGCAGTTTTGTGGGATATATAAACAATTTAGACTTGAATGTAGGAGAGTTTATCAGGAAATTCATGGATAGTATGAAAATTGAGGCGGTAAATACCGGGAACGTAAATAATAAGGAGGATAGCCTTAGATTACAGGAGGATATAGGAGGGCTGATCAGTAGTAGTGGAATTCAGTTCGCATAAGCGTGAGTTGATGCACTTAGGCAGGACAAATGAGGCAATACATGATGAATGGTAAGACCCCAGAAAGCACTGACGATCAGAAGGACCTTGGTGTGCATATCCACTGGGCATTTCCACCAGTCCCTTAAGGTAGCAGGACAGTTGGATAGACTGGTTAAGAAGGCATATGGGATACTTGCCTTTATAGCCAATGCATAGAGTTTTAAGACCAGGGAGATTATGTTGAAACTGTATGGAAAATTGGTTCGGGCACAGCTAGAGTATTGTGTGCAGTCATGGAATTCACATTATAGGAGGAGTGTGATTGTGCTGGAGTGGGTGCAGAGGATATTTATCAGGATGTTGCCTGGGCTGGAAAGCTTTAGTTATGAAGAGAGATTGGATTGGCTGTAGTTGTTTTTCTTGGAGTAGATGATCAAGATGCTTAAAATTTTTAAGGGAATAGACAGGATAAGCAGGAAAGAATTGTGGGGGGGTGTGCAGAATCAATGACCGGGGGCATAGATTTAAGGGAAGGGACCGAAAGTTTAGAGGTTGATAGGAAAAATGTTTTCACCCAGAGGGTGGTGGGAATCTGCAGCTCACTGCTTGGAAGGGTGATGGAGGCAGAAATATCTTAATATTTAAGAAGTATTTAGGTGTGCACTTGTGATGCCAAGACTTACAAGGGTATGGGCCATATGCTGGGAAATGGGATTAGAATAGTTTGCTGGGTGTTTTTAACCAGCACAGACTCCATAGGCCAAGGGGTCTTTTTCTGTGCTGTAGCCCTCTATGACACTATGAAAACTCTTGTTCGAATAATGGCAATGGGATCTTTTATGAGAGTAGTTGCGATCTTGTTGTGCCATTCAAAATACAACACTTCAGACAGAGCAGTACTGTACTGAGAGTGTCAGTCTAGATTTTGTGCTCCACACTCGTGAGAGACTTGAACCCCCTCCTGGTTGTAAAGTGAAAGGGCTACCAACTGAGCCAAGCTGATACCTTGAAATACAAACTGGCTGCTTACAAGATAATTGTTTGTTACAGCGTGACTCAGTAGGCAATGGGTTGATGTGGCACTTGTATTTTGAAACAACAATGATGAGAAAGCATTATTGTTTGAAAGTTTCCAAAACGTTTCCCATTATTTCGGTCCGCAGGTGATTTTGCTGTGCTGTTGAAGGCTGGAATGACGGTGAAACAAGCTATCCTGTACAATATCCTATCTGCCTTGCTGGGCTACCTGGGTATGATAACCGGCACTGCCATTGGCCATTATGCTGAAAATGTCTCCTCCTGGATCTTTGCTGTTACTGCTGGGTTGTTCTTGTACGTGGCACTGGTTGATATGGTATGTATATATTTTGCTGCTACTTCTACAATGCCACTGCACTAGTTCAATTTATATAGTGTCTTAACAGAAGACAAACATCCCCCCATGTATTTTCTTGGGATGTCTTCTAGCACACTGTGACAGCTAACTGAGCTGTTCCACTGCTTATGCTGGGATATGTTGACAATAACTGTTAACTGGTACAAAGCCTTTCTCTAGTTTCCAATAAACATTGTTCGAGCATTGTAATGTGGTGTATGGAAGTATTGTTCCACAGTATTTTAATAGACCATTGTCATCAGTACACTGTGCTACAGTCTCTTCTATATAATGTTAGCTTTTACTTTCTTCAGTAATTTTTACCAGTTTCTGTCATCTTGAGCCCTGCTGAGAAATGGTCCAGTGTCCCTCCACATCCACTCACTGCATCTAGTTTATTTAATGTTTTATTGTTCTGCTCTTTTCTGTGATGTTATTCATGCTTTCTATTCTGTTTTGTTTAATAGCATTTTTTTCTGAACTGTTTTCTCCACTGTGAATAAGTGATCTTGTATTTGGTAACCCTGTTATCCGCTGGCAGATCATTCACTTACAAAAATAGTTGAAAAATTGTGATTGGAGTTTGTCCCTGCCTTTCCTCAGCAAAGTAGGATGTGGAAGGTTTAAGACTTGGTGCCTTCTCTATCTCAGCATTCAAGTTTGGGCTCATACTATAACTCTGACCAAATTGTCCTGATAGAATATTAACTCTTTTATTAGATTCTGAATTGGGACTAGTTTCTTGCTTTGCTTAGAACTACAGTATGACTGTGTTGAAAGTATGAATAACTTCAGCTGGCTTCCAATTTATTCATACAGGTTCCTGAAATGCTTCACAGCGATGCTGGTGATCATGACTACAGTCATGGGGCTTACTTCCTTCTACAGAATTCTGGAATGCTGCTGGGATTTGGCATCATGCTGCTTATAGCTGTATTTGAACATAAAATTTTGTCAATTGTAAGACTGTGATATTTGCTTGAGGCTGAAACCTGCAGGTACTCTGAAGTACTACATTTGCATCTATTTATTTAATTAGTGTCGGCAATAAAGTAGTGAGGCTTTAACACTGCTGTTTTATCTACGGTAATGATCTGGGATAGCTCCCTTCTAGTTCAAGCCCAAATCCACATTCGTGTTTCCTTGGCCAGCTCATGACTCAAAGCCCAAGTTTGCCACACCCATGGATGTGCTTGCACTGACATATCTTCAGCCTCATCAAACTAGGACCAGTACATTAAAAAGAGATACATAATCGGTTACAACATGGAAGGATAACAAGAGAATCTGATGATCACCATGGCAGTGAGATTTCCCCCCTCCTGTTTTTCTATTTCTGCTTCACTCTAGCCAGTTCTATATTGCTACATTATTTCCACTTTGGGGGGAAAGAAATCAAAGTGTAAAAACTTAATAGACAGTTAACATGCAATATATTCAACAACGACTGGGAAGTCGGTTGACAAACAGTTGCCATACAGAATCTCAAGCTTCAGGTACACAATTACAGCAATAGCTGTAAGGGGAACTGAGAGTGGAAGACAAAAACATGAGGCACCTGGTGAATAATAAGAGAAACAGCGATAGTTATTCGGGGAACTTTAGTATTCTGTGCAATACCATACATTTTCAATCTGGTTACAATTCAACGAATTCTTGTTATTTCTGAAATAGACACATTTTTGTCAAAACTCTTCTCTTGTACTCATCAGGTCAATCTACAAGAATATCAATTCAAGGAGAAGAGCATTTGTAATGCATGAAAGGAGAATGTTGATTAGTTGGTACATGGACTCCAGTTGAGGTGTTGTCATGGAGAATGTACCTATGAATGCAGATTGACAGTGATCTGCCAAGCTTTGGTTAAAATTTTAAACGGGCAATTATTGTTATTAAAGGTGGCTGTAGACTTTTCTGTCAGAACAATGACTGACCAAATTTAGTGAGGAGAAAGAGTAATTTTAATTAGCAAAATGTTACAAAATCAGTACCTCCAAATAGAAGCTGCCTCTTCCCACCCCTCTGATTATTACGCGTGGAAAGATAATACCTCAGTTGTTACTGGAATTCAGATTAGCAAGACGTTTTTGCTTTTTATGTATAAAGATACTGTGATTATTCCAACGGAAAACATTAAGTTACTAGTGGTGCCAAATTCTTCTGTTCTTGCAGCTTATGTCTTTTTCTCATAAATTATTTGTACTTTTCTTATAATGTCCAGTTCCAACTCAAAGCTGCCTAATGGGAGACATTTGGTGCTGTTGGGAGGTACAAATTTTAATAATCTTGAAATTGAAAATTTATAAAATCTGCGTATAGAATTCCAGAACCATTTTGTAAAATCAATTGCAAGTTTTCAAGGAAAAGCTTATTCCTTGGCTGTATTCTGTAGAAAATTGGGCAGCAAAGGCTGCTGATTACATTGTCGTCCTATAAGAACGCAGTGTGAAAGATTCATAGGGTCTTCCTTCAAGAATTATGTTGAAATTAATTTTACAAGATGTACTGTAATCTATACTCAGTCGTGTTGTTACAAGCTGCATTCTGTAGTTCAGATCAATCCATAATTTTTCAAAAGGACAGTACTAATGTTTTGCAAAATGAACGTTTACAATTTAATTGTTACAAACATTCCTTTGTTACATGTATTTGTAATCTACATTGGTGTGGTGTTCGCACAAGCTGTAATGAAGTGATGTTACATTTCTTCATTTTACTTTTTCTATGTAAGTAGTAATTGTAGAAGAGTGAATTGTAGAATAAGGTAATTGGAAAAAGGGGTAATGTAATTGAACTTAACTGCTGGATATTCTACAGTTTGAAATTTGGCCTTGTATTTAAAACAAATGAATGTTACTGACAAAGAGTGGACTCATGTATATGTAGTCAACTTACACGAGTTCCAACTTTTAACTCGACTGTTGAATAAAAGAACTGCGATGAGGGAGTGAAAAAAGAGCATTGTGGGTTCATTTCCATTTTGTCTGTGGTTCATAGTAAAGGAGCAGACTTCAGAATGTAGTAAATGGTGTTACTTTGGAAGAATAAAATATCATTTTTGATTCATTCCTGCTGTGTTTATATTCACTCTTTTTCATACAAAAGTGTGGATGTTGCCGATTAGGCCAGTATTTATTGCCAATCCCTAATTAATCTTGAGAAGATTGGTGGTAAGCTGCCACAGTGAACTACTGCAGTCAGTATGGTACACGTAAACCAACAGTGCTGTTAGGGAAGGAGATCCAGGACTTTGACTCGGCAACAAAGGAATGGTGATATAGTTGTAAGTTGGGATGTTGTCCAATCTGTCTTTCACTCTCTGAGGTGGTAGAGGCAGCAGATTTGCAAGATGCTATCAAAGAAGCCAAGCTGATCCAGTGAAGGTGGAGACAATGAAGAGTGCTTTTAACAATGTGAGTAAAGTTATAGTTTATGGAATTAAAGGATCAGCTTTATGAATTTGGCTGAGTGTCAGGTAAAAGAACAGTTTGTGGATATTTTGGAGGATTAAGGGAAGTTTTGTAGTGGACCTCCCCAGATGCTGTTAGACTTCAAACAGTCAGGCCTGAGAAGTCCTTAGAAGCTGTAGAAGCAGAAAGCTGTGGAGTTGTCAGAGGAAGACAGCCTACAAGGCTGAGTTCAGGGAACATATTTTAAGTAATAAGTGAGCTGAGTTAGCTTGTTTATAGAGACACATTAACTAAAGAAAATGTGAATACTCAGAATTTTGCTGAAATGAAACTAATTACAGCTCTGGCAGCTGAGCAAGAATTTTAGTGTGAAGATAAGGGTGCCTCTTCATTGAGGTTTGAGTGTCTACATGTATTGCTGCGGGTGAAATGGATGACCCCTTCTGATATTTAATGAGATCATTCAAATAGTCCTTGACTTGTATATAAATTGGTTTTATTTTAAGGCTTCTTATTAAAAGTACACTAATAGTCTCTTGTGTTCAGTGCTTGAATGTGAGAAAAACACAAATAAAACTAATTATCTATCAAGCCTCTGATTCTGTTCTGTGATTTGAATAGTTAGTATTACTGTATGCTGGGACCATATTAACATTTATAAGTTAGTCAGCTGGGCAGACAGGTGGCAAATTAAGTTAAATGCAGGTAAATGTGAAGTGTTTAATTTTAGTGTGAAGAACATGGAGAGACCGCTGATTGGCACAATTCTAAATGGGCTGCCGAGCAAAGAAGGTCTATATCTTATTTCTATAAATCATTGAAGATGGCAGGATTTCTATTAATGCCATAGACTTGGTACAGAGAATAGCATACAGTACCCACGTTATATTAATAAGGGTATAGAGCATAAGAGAATTGAGGTTATCATGAATTTGCAGAAGACACTCAGTTTGAGTTGTTCCCGATGTGGCATCCTGTACATCGGGGAAACCAAGCGGAGGCTTGGAGACCGCTTGGTGGAGCACCTACGCTCGGTTCATCACAAACGACAACACTTCCCAGTCACTAACCACTTCAACTCCCCCTCCCACTCCTTGGATGACATGTCCATCCTGGGGCTCCTCCAGTGCCACAACAACGCCACCCAAAGGCTGGAGGAACAGCACCTCATATTCCGCCTGGGAACACTACAACCCACTGGTCTCAAAAGCAGATAGGTGGAGAGAAGACAGACAGGTCAAGGAGGCGGGGATGAAGCCAGTAAAGGTGAGTGTAGGTGAGAAGTGGGGGTGTGAGTTGGTCCGTGAGGTGGGAGGAGCGGATCGGTGGGAGAAAAGATGGACAGGTCAAGGAGGGGGGTGCTGGTCTTGGGATGGGATGGGGAGATTTTGAAGCTTGTAAAGTCCACATTGAGACCATTGGGTTGTAGGGTTCCCAGGTGGAATATGAGGTGCTGTTCCTCCAGTTTTTGGGTGGCATCATTCCGCCACCTACAATTCTACCCCACTACCAAGGATATATTTCCCTCCCCACCCTTATCTGCCTTCCAGAGGGACAGCTTTCTCCGCGACTCCCTCATCTGCTCCACACTCTCCACTAGCCCCACCACCCCTGGCACCTTTCCTGCATCCGCAGGAGGTGCTACACCTGCCCCTACACCTCCCCCCACACCTCCCCCCTCACCTCCAACCCAGGCCCCAAGAAAATCTTCCACATTAAACAGATGTTCACCTGCACATCCGCTAATGTGGTCGACTGTATCCGCTGTTCCCGATGTGGCCTCCTCTACATGGGGGAAACCAAGCAGAGGCTTGGAGACCGCTTTGTGGAGCACCTACGCTTGGTTCGTGACAAATGACAACACCTTCCAGTCGCGAACCACTTCAACTCCTCCGCCCAGTCTTTGGACGACATGTCCATCCTGGGCCGCTTCCATTGCCACAACGATGCCACCCGAAGGCTGGAGGAACAGCACCTCATATTCCGCCTGGGAACCCTGCAGCCCAATGGTCCCTGCCTCCTTGACCTGTCCGTCTTCTCTCCACCTATCTGCTCCTCTATCCACCTTCTATCATCGCCTCCCTGTCTCTTCATTTATTTCAAAGCCCCCTTCCCCTCCCCCATTTCTGAAGAAGGGTCGAGACCCGAAACGTCAGCTTTCCTGCTCCTCTGATGCTGCCTGGCCTGCTGTGTTCCTCCAGCTCTACACTTTGTTATTACAGTTTGAGTACTGTGTACGGTTCTTGGTGCTATGCCTTTGACCCAGGATCTCCCGGGCTGAGATAACACAGTGTGGAACTGGAGGAATACGTTTCGGGTCAGGACCCTTCTTTTCTGATGAAGCTCCATATTATTTCTGACTCCAGCATCGGCAGTTCTTACTATCCCGGGCTGAGACGAAGATTAAGAGGCTTGGACCTGGATCTAAATCAATTTTAATGTTGGAAAAATTAGAAAAGAACGAACGTGAGATCATGGCACAACAAGTGTTCAAACCTACGCTGGCACAACCTCAATGGGCTGAATAAACTACCAAAAACGACTGCGATTGTTTCATACTCGATACCTCCGGTACGGATTGGTCTTCCCTGACGATCGGTCACTCTCGAATGAATTGCTCCTCCCTGGCAATCGGTTTCTCTGGGAGTTATTGCTGCTCCCTGGTGATCGGTCTCTCCGGTATGGATTATTCGAGTGTGCCCTCGTTGTCCGGGTGACCGTCAGGCAAAGTGAGTGCGGGGCCCGGAGCTGGGACTGACAGTTGGGCTCGGCCGAGGCCTGCGGCCCGGATGATCCGCGCGGATGCTCCGGTTTCTGGGCAGGTGAGCGAGGCCTCGGGTCAAGGGTCAATGGTCAGAGGCACCCTGACCTCTGTCTCACCTCTGACTCCTATGTCACCGACTCCACAGCCCCCTCCCCACACACCACCCTCTAAATCTCACCCTCCTCTGACAGACACCTCGCTCCTTCTCTTCCCCCTGAGACCACCCCCACCCCTTCTGATATCCCCTCCTCTCTGATACCCACACCCCCCCCTCATGCCCCTCTACTCTTCCCCCTCTGAAACTGCAGCCCCCAGCACTCGCACTAGTTGCTCCGTCCTCCTTTTACTATAACTTGGGGCAGTTTATGTGAAAGTGGGATCACAAACACTTTATCATCGTAAGATTCTGAATGAATGGTCTGGATTGAGTGTTGAGTTGAAACCTCAACAAAGGAGGGAAAGAGAATTTAAGTCTGTAATGAGATGGGATGGGATCTGTAACACCCCCGCAAACTGCCATTTCAGTGGAGCTCAGCATTACGAACCTAAAGGAGTCTGAAAGTCCAGTGTGTGTCATGAAGAAAACACATATTTTCTTGCTATGACACTTGACTTTGTGATGGAACGCTACCTCTCTGAGCAGAAATAGATCAACTGTGTCCTGTTCACCATCTCCTACAATCTTGGGTTTTGTGTCATTTATGAACATACAACACACGAATACAGAACACAGACATGACACCTGAACAGTTAAAGACAGGTGCTCCGGAATACCCAAATCATCCCACACAATCTGTGACACGTTGCTTGTTATGATATGGACACTCCCCATCTAAAAGTCACGTGAAAGGAGGCTGCACCAGCCTGAATTGTGCAAAGAATAAAGTCTGGGAAATTCTTCTCCAAGCTGTGTAGGTGATCAAAACCGCCCTAGTAAGCTCTATTGTCCTGGACATTCGACTCAATAGCTTCCTCTTGAGCAAGGTGATATCTTCCCTGGTCACAAACAGCTCCAGCTGTCTCTTGGTGAAATTCAGTGATTCATTGTCCGTTGTGTGAGACAGCACTTTGCTACTTTGTGAGGATGGAACTACCTCCTGACAGTAGCCCTGTGCATGTGAAGTTGTGTCCCCTTCACCTCCTGAATCTGTTTATTGAATCAAACTCTCAACTGGAGCATTATCAGTTCCCGTCATTATATTCTAGACCTCAAACTGATCACTCATGAAGTTTTAATTCCTGTAAAGTCCCAACTCTTCCATGCAGTCTTAAGTAAGAATCTTTACACAGGGAAATTGACATATTCCTGCTCCTCTTCACGTATTCCAAAGACTTAATTTAATCCAATATGTGAGGAGGTTAAAATTGGATTTTGTATAAGTTCGGTATAGTATTGTCTTTTGGTCAACAGTCCTATAAATACACCCTGGCTACTCTGGTTTGCTGTATGACTGTACTTTTAGATTTGGATCCTCTGTTGAATTGTTTCCAATTGATTTTGCAGCCTGACCTGGAATCCCTAAGTACATTGTCCATCCCTGGGGGATATTTTAGCCAGAATTTTCAATGTACCAATGTTTATGTAAAACATACAACATGAAGCAGCCATTTGGCCCAACAAACCCAAGCCAATTTTTATGGTTCATGTAAACTTCTTTCCTTCCTAATTCATCTCACCCCATCGGTTAATCTTTCTATTGATTTCCCTTTCATCTGTTCATGTACTTTGAGACCTTTGTGCAATTTGGTAACAATTCCTACTGCCCAAATAACTTGCATTTAACTTGAGCTACAATTTTCATTGTTGATTTTTTTTTCTACAAACTCTCCTGCTATGCAGGCTCAGCTGAGCAAACATTCTATAATGCAATAGAAACCGACTCCCTGTTACTCACCAAATCACTTAATTTTCTATCCCAGATTCTGTGCAGGAATAGCCAATCATCAGATTTGTCGAATGAGCATCTTGTCAGTGACTGAAGCTGTGAATGCCCTGAGACCATTCTACTTTGCTGTACACCCAGATTTCTTTGGCCAGTATCCGAGAGAGAGGGTAGGTACTGATGGTCTCTGTGAGGTTTCTGAGTTTAAGAACTAATTATCACCTTGGAGAAGGTGCAGAGCTTTACCAGGATCTAGTGTCAGGTGTCATGTGGTGGATAGCACTCTCACCTCAGTATCAAGCAGTTGTGGGATCAAGTCCTACTGCAGAGACGAGAACACTTTCTATGCTGACATGCCCAGTGAAGTACTGAAGGAGTGCAACACTGTCAGAAGTGATTATTTTTTGGATGATTATCTTTTTCAGATTAAAGCCCTGTCTACCCTGTTAGGTAGATGTAAGAGATCCTTTGGTACTACATTAGGGAAAAGAGGAGAGCTCTCCTGAGTGTCCTACCCAATATTTATCCATCAACCATTATCACTAAAATAGATTATCTGATCATTATCCCTTATCATTATCCCTTATCATTATCCCATTGCTATTTGTGCAAAGTTGCTACATGCTAATTAGCAGTCATGTTTCTGATATTACAACAGTGACTAAATTTCTAGTAAGGCGGTTTTGAATCACCTGAGGATGTGAAAGGTAGAGTAGAAATTCAGATCTTTCTTTTCAGAATGTTATCAGGGATGAATGACTTCAGTTATCTAGAGAGAATGGATAAGCTGTGTTGTTCTCCTTACAGCAGAGAAACTTGAGGGATATTTCATAGAATCATAGAATCTCTTTAGTGTGGAAACAGGTCAGTCGGCCCAACAAGTCCACACCACCCCTCCGAAGAGCATTCCACCCAGACCCATTCCCCTACCCCTGCTTTTGCCATGTCTAACCCACCTAACCCAAACATCCCTGGGTACTATGGGCAATTTAGCATAGCCAATCCACCTACCCTGCACATCTCTGGACTGTGGGAGGAAACCGGAGCACCCAGAGGAAACCCATGCAAACATGGGGAGAATGTGCAAACTCGACACAGACAGTCACCCAAGGCTGGAATCAAACCCAGGTCCCTGGCGCTGTGAGACAGCAGTGCTAACCACTTAGCCACCGTGGTGCCCTTTCATAGCATTCAAAATCATAAAGGGGTTTGATAGAGTAAATATAAGGAAGCGGCTCAATGATGGGAAGTTCTGTTACCAGAGGACACAGATAATTGTTAACTGTTCTGGAATGTGCTGTTTGAAGGGGCAGTAAAAGCAAATTCAATAGTGACCTTCAAATGGGAATTGGATAAATAATTGAAGGGGAAGGAACATGGGCAGAATGGGACCTATTTGATAACTTTTTCAAAGAGCTGGCATAGACACCATGCGTCAAATGCTGTCCCTGTTCCAGGTACAGTGTCCTTGTTTCAAATTTTTCTTTAAACTACACAGGCAGGTTCCATCTCTGTCTTTCTGAGACACTCTGAATGTCTTTACACTGGTCTGTTACTACACTGTATGCTCTTAAATCATTTTTATTGCTCTGCCATTTATAATCCATCTCATTTATACTGGCACTATTGCTACATAAATTTGTGGAAACATGGAGCTGGTTCCATGTTGCAAATAGCTTTTTGAGGTGAGCACCCAATTCCTGTGCTTGAATGTGAACCAAATCTAAAAATTGGAGCTAGACTTCTCAGGAATGAAATTAGGAAACAGTCCTACGCACAAAGAGTGGTAACAGCTTGGAACTCTCTTCTGAACACCACAGTTAATGTTCAGTCAATTGTTAATTTTAGAATTGGTGATAGGTTTTTATCTTTTCAAGGGGTGTGAGACCAGGTGGTTACATATCCACTGTGACCTTATTGAATAATGGAGCAGATTCAAGGGGCTGAATAATCTCCTCCTGTCCTTATGTTCAATATAAGAGACAATTGTGGAAACCATTCCATGATTTCTTGTTTGAGTGTAAAGAAGAACCGGTGCTAATGGTCATTATTCCTTTGGAGATAAAGGCTTTCATTCCTTGAATGTTTCAGCCCAGATTTGGTTAGGTAAAGATGTGATTAAAGATGACAGTGGTATTTACCAATTTTTGGTAGAGCTTAAGTATCTGTGCCATGTGACCACTGCCCCACTGAAAAAAATCTTTCAACTCAGACCGGATGAATCAGTGCAGACTCGATGGACCTGATTCTGTGCTGTGCTTTTCTAAGAATCAGATGCAATTTATTTTCAGCTGGAAGAAAGTCTCTGTGTATTGTTTTGCTTTTGCAGGAAGTGAATGAAAATTCCCTCAAGCAGTTGAATAGCTACTTGGAGTGCATGCAAAGACCAGGACAGAAAGCCCTTCAACCTACAAAACTCACATTCTACATCAGAGACACAAGTAGTGATCCAAATGCACCCCAGCGCCATGTAAATACCTCAGGTAGGGGCAATGTTTAAGTGGGAGCTGTATGCACTAATTTTTACTCTTGTTCTGACTTAACCGGTTTCATAGATTTAAGGCAGATATTCTCTGCAGTGTATTGTTGTTCAGGCCTTTAGTTAGAGAGATGTGTAGTCCCAGTGTCCTCAGAGCAAAGTGTTATGTGCTTTACAAAGAAAATGAAGCCATGAACCGTAGAACCCCTACAGCGTGGAAGCAGGACATTCAGCCCACACCGATCCTCCAAAGAGCATCCCACCTGGACCCATTCCCTATCCTATCCCTGTAACCCAGCATTTCCCATGGAAAATCCACCTAGCCTGGACACTATGGGCAATTTAACATGGCCAGTCCATCTAACCTGCACATCTTTGGACTGTGGGAGGAAACTGGAGCACCCGGAGAAAAACCATGCAGACGAGGAGAGAATGTGCAAAATCCACACACGCCAAGGCTGAAATTGAACCTGGGTCCCTGGTGCTGTGATGCAGCAGTGCTAACCACTGAGCCACCATACTGTTCATAATAAGCTTGAATCTAAGCTCATTATGTCAGTGAGTAGCACTATTATCTGAGCCACAAGGTCCTGGATTCAAGTCCAGTTCCAGGGCTTCAGCACAGAAATTTAGGTAGATATTCCAAGCACAGTACTGAGGGAGGTCTACACTGTCCAATGGTATCTTTCAATAAAATGTTAAACCATGGCCTCATTGGTCTGCTCAGGTATACGTACAACGTTCCAATGCATTATTTTGGACAGGTGCAGATGAGGTCGCCTCCATATCCTGGCCAATATTTATCCACTAATTAACATTCGTCTGATGCGGGGAATATGGATGTACAACAGGGGCATTGTGGAGCAGTAACAGTGGTGCAGTGATGTGCAAATGCTTTCCTGCATTGGTACAATGACAGGGTGAGAAGTGCTTTGCAGGAGTATTGTGCTCATCGATGTATATTAGCTCCTGGTCCAGCAATGCTTCAATTTTAATATTTTCGTCATTGCTTTCAAATCTCTCCATGGTCTCGCCCATCCCAGTTCTGTATTCCTCTCCAGCACTACAACCCTCTGAGATAACTGCACTTCTTTAGTTCTGATCTCTTCTATATCCCTACTTTTCTTTCACCCCACCAGTGGCAGCTGTGCCTTTAGTTGCCGAAGTCCCAAGCACTGGAATTCGGTTCCTTTCTGCCTTGCTCTGTTTTCAGACACTCACACCTGTCCTAATATCTCATAAAATCCATACAATGTGGAACCTGGCCATTTGGCCATCGAGTCCACCTGACCCTCTGAAGAGCATCCCACCCAGACCAAACCTCCTACCCTATCCCCTTAACCCTGCATTTCGCATGGCTAATCCACCTAACCTACACATCCCTAGACACTATGGGGCAACTTAACGTGGCCAATGCACCTAACCTGCACATCTTTGGACTGTGGAAGGAAGCCGGACTACCCGGAGAAAATCCATGTAGACACGAAGAGAATGTGCAAACTCCACATAGTCGTAGTTGCTCAAGACTGGAATTGAACCTGTGTCCCTGGCGCTGTGTGGCAGCAGCTCTAAGTACTGTGCCACCATGTTGCCTGGGGTTATGTGTCTATGTCAAATTTTGTTTGATAAGCCTCTTATGAAGCATCTTGTGACATTCTGCAATGTTAAAGACACTACATACACAAAATCAAATTGGTGTAAGCATTGTTCTACTGCTCTTGGTCAAGTTAATTTGAGATCATTTTAGAAATTGCAAGCTGTCAGAATGGGTGATGGCAGCAGCACAATGTAAGCTATGTCGCACTGCAGGACACCTGTTTTTTTGCTCTTTGCATATCAATTGTTGAGATATGGAGTACACTGCCCGAAAAGGCAGCAGTAGCAGATACAGTAGTAACTTTCAAAAGGGAATTGAATAAACGTTTGAATGGGAAGAGGAGTTACAGGGCTTTGGGGAAAGAGTCGGGAATGGAGAAGTAATTCTGAAGAACAGGCATGACAGGCCGAATCACCTCTCGCTGTCCTCTATCATCCAATAATTTGTCTGTTGTCCACCAGTCACTGAAACTAAGCATGCAGGTTCAGCTGACAGTGAAGAAGGCAAATGATATGTTGGTCTTCATAGCGAGAGGATTTTGAGTACAAGAGCAGGGATACCTTGCAGCAATATTACAGGGCCTTGGTGAGACCACGCCTGGAATGTTGTGTGCGGTTTTGGCTTCCTTATCTAAGGAAATGTGATGAAAGTTTACCAGACTAATTCCTGGGATGTCATGACTGACCATATGAAGAGAGACTGGATTGGTTAGGACTACATTCACTGAAGTTTAGAATGAGGGGGGATTTCATAGAAATCTATAAAATTCTAATGGGACTAGACAGGGTAAATGCAGGAAGAATGTTCCAGAGGACCAGAGAGTCCAGAACCAGGAGTCACAGTTTAAGGATATGGGGTAAGCTATTTAGGACAGAGGTGAGCAGAATATCTTCACTCAGAGTGGTGAGCCTGTGGAATTCTCTGCCACAGGACACTGTTGAGGCAAAAACATTGAATGTTTTCAAGAAGGAGTTATAGTCCTTTGATCTAAAGGGCTCAAAGGGTCTGCTGTGAAAGCTGGAACATGGTACTGACTAGGATGATAAGCCGTGATCATATTAAATGATGGAGCAGGCTTGAAAGGCCAAATGACCTACTCCTGTTTTTCTTTTCTGTGTTTAATTTCACACTGTATTGTGGTAAGTTCATTTTATGCCTACAAATTTAGTTAATATTAAGACAAAAACTATTTGTTTCAGGGTTTCGACCAGTCACTTTTACGCTACAGAGTAAGGACCTGCTCAGTGTGGTTGTAACGATCTTGAAATCCTGCAGTTTATCCACTGATCATGTGCAAGATTCACAGATTGACAAGGGCCTGCCTCAGCAGATCAGGAGCGTTCCATCTGGTAGACCTATCAAATGGGATAAGACCTACTATACTGTCACTGGCTACAGGGACCCAGAGGAAGAGTTGGACTGCACTGTCCGTATGGAACCTGCACTTGGGTACAAAAACTGTTACCGCTTACCTTATTCAAGGTTGCCTTAATTGCTGTGATTCTTGTTGTGGCGTAGCCCATTTCCAGATATTCGCATCATTAATATTAGACTCATCATTCAAGTGTCAGCTGTGGCTTAGTGCGTAGTACAACTAAGATGGCCATGAGTTCAAATCTTCACTCAGGTCAGTATTGAGGGAGTGTCAGTGTCAGAAAGACAGTACTGAGTGAGTATGGACCTGTTGGAGATACTGTACTAAGGGAAGGCTGTACTGTCAAAGGATCAATTCAGTGGCCGCCCTGCATTTGGTAATCTGTCAGATCACAGTGCTAAGGGAGGGCTCTGCTCCCAGAGGGGCATTATAGAGGGGCAGTACTGTGATAGGACTACATTATCAAAAGGGCACGGCAATAGAAGTACTGCATTATCACAGGGGTAGTACTGTGGAAGGAAAGTAGAGGGAATGCAGCATTTATAGAATCACAGAAATGTATGGCACTGAAGAAGACCATTCAGCGCATTGTACCTGTGCCGGTCAAAAAAGACCTATTCAAACTAATCAATTTCCGAGCCTGATGTTGATAGCTGTTGACATTGTGCCCCTTGACATGTATAGTTTTACACTGTTTATAATTTATAATTGCCCTTTAAGTACACAAACTATACCTTATAATTGAGATGAAGGTTTCCGCCTATCTTTTAGCCAGTCATTGCAGTCGCCCACTATCCTCTGGGTAAAAAAATCTTCTTCTCCCCTCTAATCTTTCTACTAATCACTTGAAATCTTTGCCCCCTAGTAATTTATGCCTCTGATAAGTGAAATAGGTCATTCCTATGTACTGTATCAAGGCCCTTCATAATTTTAAACATCTCAGTTGAATCTGCCTCAGTATCCTCTGTGAAATTGTAAATTTCCTCTGCCTCTCTGATGTGATCACATGCTTCCGAGAATGAGGTGATCAGAATCACACACAGTATTCTAGTTTCGGTCTAACCAATGCTTTATCTGTTCCAGTATGAACTCCATGCTCTTATATTCTTTGCTTTGACTTGTAAAGAAAGGTATCCCCTACTTCTGCTTTACCATCCTATGTATCTGTTCTGTTACCTTCAGGGATCTGTAAGAATGCTCTCCAAGATCCCTTTCTGCCTCTACACTTCTCAATGTCTTACAATTCCTTTGCTTTGTTTGTCTTCCACAAATTCATTACCTTGAATGCCTCAAGACTGAATTCTATTTGTCATTTTACCACCCACTTCTGCATTATCAATCACCTGGCCAATTTTTATGTCATCTTCAATCCTCTTGATTACCTTTATATTTGTCTAAATCATATACCAAAAAAAGCAAGGGACTCATCCTTGGGAATTCCACTGAAAGAAGATTTCCAATTGCAAAAACAATGGTACAGATGCAGTCTTTTGGATGGGATATTACACCTCACTCGGCATCAAATAATCAGATTATCCAGCCATTATTAAATTGCTATTTGTGGCATCTTGCCATGTGCAAGTTGACTAATGTTTCTTCAATATTACAAGAGTAGGTACACTTCAAAAGGGGCAGTGAAATGTTTTGGCATGTCCTGAAATCATGAAAAGCAGTTCATTAACTGCTCTGTTCTTGTAAACTAAGGGATTTGGTTTGCAAGAGAAATCTTTTTGAAATCTTATGACACAAAAAGAGGCCATTCAGTCCACTGTGCCTGAGCTGATCTTTGGAACAGCAATCTAATTAGTCCCATTCTCCGTCTCTTTCCCAAACTCTATCCATTTTTCCTTATCAAGAATTCATCCAGTTCTTTTTGGCACATATTGAATTTGTTTTACCACCCTTACAGGAATCGGATTCTCACAATATTACGTAAAACTTGTCCATTTTAGGCTATTCCAGTGACTTGTTTATACAAAAGGTAAATTAAACAAGTTTTCATAGATTTCAATATTTTATAAATGAAGACCATGACAAGTTGTATTGAATCTATTTACACTTAATAATATTGTGAAATGTGTGATTTGAACAGGCTTGGTGATGCTAGTTAAGAAGTCTGTCAGTTTTTCTCAAATTGATGTTGCAAGAGTAATAGACAATCCTAAATTTTGCTGGGTGAGAGTTACTAGTCAAAGGTTTCTCAACCCCATGGTTTTTGGTTTTGGAATCCTTTTGAGGAAATCATGGGTGTTATTGAGAGAATAATGCTGAAAAACTGATGTAATATTAATTTTGCAGGTTGTGGTTACATAAAAACAGAGCTACTGCCTCCGAGAAGTTAACTATCAGTATTCCACTGCGAGATGAGCTCAATCATTTAAAAACGGAACTGTGTCAGCAACTGGAGATAGCTGATATCAGGTACTGCTTCTAAAAGGAAGCTAAATATGTCAGAAAGGGATACATATGTAGAGTTTTAAACGAGTCTCTTTAAATGTAGTAGGGTTTGAGCTGTTTTGTAGTTCAGGGAGGTGATTCCACCCACTCTACAACTGTTTTCCGTGCATCTGTTAAACAGCTTGGGATTAATAGTACTTGCGAATACTGAGGCAAAACCAGATGACCTCAAGCTGAGCTTCCAACCTCATTTCATCTCCATCTCCAAAGCTACTGACTTCCACCTCTATGACAATGCACATCTCTGCCACTGCTAAAACCCTCCACTCTAGTTTTGTTAGATTCAAACTCAGCTATTCTGATGTTCGTCAGGCCGGCCTACAACCTTGCACCTTTTAAACATTGGATTTATTCACAACTACCGATCATATAAAAACTCGGACCACTCATCTGCGATGGCACACCCCTCCCCCCATGACCTACATTGGAATCCAATCTGGCAACAGGATGATTTGAGATTCCTTATCCTGTATCTCTCCCATGCTTCACCCCTCCCTGTTTTTGCTCTCCTCCAATTCCACAACCCTCCCAAGATGTCCACTTCTGGCCTGCGGCATGTACTCAATTTAATTGCCCCACCACTAACAGGGTCAAAACTGTACTCTAGGTGCAGCTTCACCAACATCTTGTTTTTAAGCTCCACCCCTCTCACGATAAAGGTCAAAATTCCATTTGCAATCTGAATTACTTTGCTGCACCTGCTTGCTTTTTGCATTTCATGCACAAGAACACCCAGATTCCTCTGTACTGCTTTTTAATGGAGTCTGTCTTTATTCAATAATAGCCTGCCTTTTGATTATTCCATGACCTCTCACTTTCCTACATTAAATTACAACTGCCAGGTTTTTCCCCATTCATTTGGCCTATTTGTATCCCCTTACAAATTCCTTATGTACTCATCACAGAATGCCTCCCCACCTATTTTTGTATCATCAGCAAATTTGGATACATTTTACTGTGCCCCCTCCTCCCAGGTCATTAATATAAATGGTAAATAATTGAGGTCCTAGGACTGATGCTTGTGGAACTCTACTAGTTATGTCTCTCCAGTCTGAAAACTACCCATTAATCCTAACTGTATGTTCACACATCTTTTAATCCTCAATCTATGCTAATGCATTACTCCCAATATTGTGAGCTCCTATCTTGTGCAATAACCTTTTAAGTGGCACCTTATTGAATGCTTCTCAAAATCCAAATACATTACATTTACCAGTCCCTCATTATCATCTTGACCTGTTATATCATCAAAGAACTCTGGCAAATTAGTCAAATGTGATATCCCTTTCACAAAATCATGTGAAGTGCGCTGTTGTGTAAGCTTTTTTAAATGTTGTGCTGTTTCTTCCTTACTGATGGTCTGTAGCATTTTCCCAACATTAAGCCAACTGGACTATAGTTTCATGATTTCTGTGTGCCTCCCTTCTTAAACAGGGGTGTCACATTAGCAGTTTTCCAATCTGCTGGAAGCCTCCTGGAATCCAATGAGTTCTGGAATACAGAAGAATATTAAAGTTTTATTTTTCACATTGTTTTCCAGCATACTTAGGAATATTCCTGAATGCTCATAAGTATATTAGATTCCATCACCAGTAACTTGATTTTAATTTTGCTTTTGGTCTAGGTGGCAGAGAAGTTGGGGAGTAGCTCATCGATGTAGCCAATTACACAGCCTTGCTCGTTTCACCCAGCAGAACTCTCCAGAATTACATAATATCAAAGGTTTGTCTTTTCATAAATACTTGCAAGCATTGGGATATGAAACCAAAACTAGAAAATGGCTATGCTAGCATGTTCAGAAACAAGATAAGCAGGCTAATGTTTCATTTAAGTGTAATTTCTGTGCATTCAAACTTCCTCACTCCAACAGTTTTCAAATTAAACCCACCCAATGCCCTTTCTTCATGCTTACAAACTTCTTGAAAGAAATCTTGTAATTGAATCCTTCTATCACTTCCTCTAGTCCATCTCTGAGTCCCCGTTCCCTCCTTTGATTTCTCTGCTTTTATTTCTGAAGATAGGCTGTCCCCCAATATCCATTACATACCCACTGAGTAGCCACAGTTATCTCGAATACACATTCTCATACCCTGCTTCACTTAAGGACCCTATTCCATTCTCCCACTTTCTCCATCTCTGTCGCATCATTTCCAATTATACCATCTTCCCTCCACAAGGATGCTTCCAATATCATCAGCTTTTTCCTCAACCGAGGATTCTCCATCTTCCAGCACCATTTCTGCCACCTCCAGCAGGATGCCAAGACCAAGTACATCATCTCCTCCCCTCTACTGTCAGCATTCTGCAAGGATTAGTCCCTCTGCGATACTTCCATGACACCTTCCTGTGCAAATGTAGAAGATGTGACACTTGCTCTTTCACCTGCCTCCTCACTCTGTCAGGTTCCAGACATACCATTCCAGCTGATGCAGCGATTTACTTGTACTTTGTTCAGCGTGGTCTGCTGTGCTCACAATGTGCTCTTCCATACATTGGCAAGACCAAACGCAGGCTGAGTGACTCCTCAACAGAACACCTCAGTTCTATCTGTAGGAATGACCCCAACCTTCCTAGTGCCTGCCATTTTAATACACCATTTTGTTCTCATTGCTAACATTTGTGTCCCAGATCTGCTCCAGTGCTCAAGCAAAACTCAACACCAGCTGGAGGAACAGCACCTAATTGTGCACTGAGGCACTTTACCATCTTCAGGAATAAACACTGAGTTCACCAACTTCAGATCATGAACAATTTCTTCCATTTCGATTACGCCTCCCCATCCCCCAGTGTCTGGTTTGCCAATAACAGAGCTGACCTATTTTCTGCTATACTACTAACATCTTCCATTAAAACCTATTCTGTGGTTCTATCCTTCTCCTCCTACTGTTAGTGCTACCTTTGTCTTTCACACTTGGCACACTCACCATTTGTTCCACTTACTCTTCCTTTCCCATTCGTCAACAGCATGACACCACCATTTTCCAGCTGCTTTTGGTTTGAAGAAGGCATCAGACTCAAAATGTTAATTATGATTCTCTCTCCACAGACACTGCCCGAACTGCTGAGTTTCTCCAGCACTGCTTTTATTTCAGATCTAAAGCAACTACAGTACTTTGCTTTTATTTATTTCAGATAGGGATCTGACTAATTTAAAGTGGACCTGTGCAATGGATCTTCTACACTGTGAACGTTGACACAAATCTTTCATCCCTTTCCATGGGTGTGTCTGTTTCCTTTACAGGATGCACTCTAATCTTTGCTGATAGCTCCGGGATGAATGCTGCAGGGCAGATTATGTTAGGAACTGTGGATGTCCATCATCACTGGACAAAAGTAAGTGAAACTAACAGTAAAGACAACATTACAGCAAAATATGTGCATTTCATATTTATTATCTTTATAAATATTTCCAATGTTCTATCTAGTCAAATTTTAGGAAGGGTATCCCTCAACCTAGGGCCCAGGTAGCTGAAGGTACAGCCTCAAGTATGGGATTGAAAGAAATAAGGGATGCTCAGGAGGTCCAAATTGGAGGAGCACCAAGATCTTGGGAGGGTTGTAAGGCAGGAATTTGAAAATCAGAATATAAATTGTAAAATCATGGCATTGCCAGACTAGGAGCCGGTATATCTTGGTGAGTACGGTGGATGATGGATGAATGGGACAAACTGGCACAGTTTTGCATAAGGTTGAGTTGACAGAGAGTGAAAGGTGGGAAGCCAGGCAGAAAACATTTCAGACAAGTCCAGTCTGGAGGTAACAAAGGCATCTGTAAATGTTTAAGTTGTGAATTATGCGCCAAGTATTAGTTTAGTAAATATTTAATTTGTTGTTACTTGAAGCTATTGGAGAGGTTGCCCATCTACTATGATCTTCACAGCCATCTTTCTGTGTTGAAAGAGAGGACCAGCTACCTTCTGGGAGACGTTGAGTTAGTTTATAATGAGGATCTACAGCCAACAATTATGGTCGAAGATTATTACAGAATGTTAAAGACCTTCTATCAGAATTTGATCGTTGTTCAACCTCTGTTTCATCCACGAAGTCTAAAAGGACTGCAAATAATTCTAGAAAAGTGAGTAATTGCTAAAGTTGCTGTCCCAGATCAATAGGTGACTGCAAGTTGCAAGTGAAGCCATACTGTGAAGTGCAGCCAGTGTGACATTATTATGCCCTGAACATCGTGATGCTAGTTATGTATGCATAGATTTGTGCTGGCTTACGGACTTCTGCCAACAGTAACTGATGTCACTGGGCCCATTTGTGCATGTGCAGGCAGCCATTTTGATGGCCATTTTTGCATTTGTACTAGCCTCTCCAGTTGAGGAAGGGATGGTAAGGTGGGTGGGATTTGATGATTTGGCCAATCATATGATAATGAGTCATTCAATAATTTCCTTAGCAATTTCTTTATTCACTCATCGGATGTGGATGTCACTGGCTATGCCAATATCTATTGCCTATCCCTAGTTGACCTTGAGAAGGCACTGATTAGCGCTTCTCAAGGTCAATTTGTAATTGCCACGTCAATTTGTATTGCCACATCCAACATAGGGTTTATCCTGCAGATGGAAACTCCCAGGTTTGATGCACAATCCAGTGGAAAAATCGATCGTGATACTAACCTCGATCTCTATCCAAAGACCTTTCCATGTATTCAATCGAAGTCAAAGTCAGTTGAACATTTAAGAGTGGGTAAAGATA